>NW_025767077.1:600000-1015370 GCF_003918875.1 Haliotis rubra
AAACACTGTAAACACTGTTGAAAGCAGCATTGAACCCAAGTCACTCACTAACTAATAACCAATTTGTTATTGCTAACTAAACACCTTTGCAATACTATGTACCAATGTACAACAATTAACTGGTAGTTCTTGCCGTGCTATCACCCTTTAAACTGATATCATGTTTTATAATACAATGATAGGTACTATATTTATGTGAACATGAAAAAATACAAATAAAACATGAAGTCATGGTTACCTAAAGTCATAATTGTGACACTAATTTATGATGTTTTCTTTTCTTTTCTTTTTTACGTTTTTAAACAATAAATTTTGATGTCATTTACAACTGAAGTTGTTTGGAAATTGTATCTCTGTCATCTGTTCAAATTTGTTTTTCTGTTTGTAGTGATTGAGTTTTTTAGCAAGAAAACGTTTAATGCTGAGTCACAAATGTTATTTAAAGTGTGGTATTTTTGGCACAATCGCAGTAGGGATTTGTTAAACTGTAGGCAGATTGTACAAGCTGAATTCATTCTAACCTCTTGTTGGCTATTCTTTTACTGGCAACACTGGGATTGACTGACTTCGAACAATTTGTTTACAAAAGCCAGTTCAAGTACTTGGCATGCTTTTGTCATATGATACATTTGTCGAGTTGTCGTGTTCTCCATGTTAGTGTGAAATTCCTCCAGTGAGTGACATGCGAAACAGGTTGATCCTACCAGGCTTTTATTAGGCTGATAGCTCTATGGGTTTAACAATTGAGATTAAAAGTTAATACTCAGCGTGGGGTCGAGGTCCTTCAGACCTACAATGGGCAGTAAACCAAAACAGGGTTTCACGTGGATTTAAGTCGTCTTACATCCAGTGTATTCGCCGTGTGTTGCTCATGTCTATAAACCTTGCTCTCTTAATAAATTTGTGTGAGAATGGAGAAAGGTATTAGCGAGGACACGAGTGCATTGTGATATTAAGAAATGACTCATGCTCTGGCAAGTGGGCTTGCGATTTGCGACCATATTGACTTTTGTCTTTGCGTTTTCATACCCAGGGTTGGAATCTTAAGGGCCTTTCTTTCAAGTGATCGTAACAGGGTGTCAAGGAAGAACGCGACAGGGGACAATATGGCTGAGTTTTATGACAAAACGCCTCTCCAACGTTGCTAGGTCTCGTTGGAGATCTCTCATTGATCGTCATTAAAGTGAGAGTTGTAAGTGTCGGTGCCCACAGCTCTGTCAATCTTACCCTCGCTAAAGGGCTGCTCTCAAGGGGCAGACAGATTATGAAGCAGTGTGCGTGAAATTTGAACAAGTCCCAAGCGTGGAGTGAAAGTACTCGCTTCTATGAGCCCAGCTTAATTCAGCCGAGAGGGACAAAGTCCTCCTCCTCCTGTTGTGGCTGGTGATTCTGGTCTTGCCTGGCATTTTAAGATCGGCACTTAAACAACCACTATTCATGTGAATTGGTTGCCGGGACAACTCATGCCCCCACCCAGCATTGACAAAAAATTTGAATATCACCATGTACACCTGGGACGAATGCAGGGTTTATGACAACCAATTACCGAACAAAACTACCGTATTATCAGCGCCGTTTATTGATCAGGGGTCTGAACTTGCCCATGAGCCATCTTGAGAGTGTTAGATGTGTTCTTCTGTTAAGCTGCCCCTCTTTACTCCCCATGGGGGCCTATCCAACTCTCTTATCAGCCAATAGAACAAGAGAGGCTACTAGGATAAGGTCCTCGCCAGGCTAATGCGCTGTTTGGAAGACCTCTTCAGTTCTCCAGTTCGCAATAGGTCATTAAATTACAAGCTATCTTCATAGGAACAGGATTAGGCAGGTAGCTATGTTAGTTTAAGATTTACACCTCCACACACGAGTGGTCATAAACGGATAAGTCCTCTCGAAATTTACCAAACATTTCAGAAGGAAAATCCTGTGGATTTCAGTATGTCAAGGATATAGATGAGTGGGAGATTTACAAGTATTGGGAAGAAGCGACTGGGTACCTGAAGATGGATACTGTCGTACCCATCTCCCACTGTTCTACCCCGGGAACAATATGGACTTCCAAGATAACAACTTTGCTTTGTTAGAAGAAACTTTTCTTGAGACACATTGTGTGTTTAAGACCAGGTAATAATGACATGATTGCAAAGGTCTGATTGTGGAAATCTGTTTTCTTTGATCTTCTTAGTTTCTGGATTATTATTTGCATTACGGAGAGAAAATGTTTCTGTCGGCATTCAGTAGGTTTTGAAGTGTTTGCTTGAACTGCAGTAAATATTGAATTTTATTCCCTCTCATGCATACAAATCGTGGCGCTGATTTTAAGTGAAAATGTTGGTATAAAATCTTCATATGTTAGTCTGTACACCTCGTTTCGTTCCCTTTATGTTAATGCCTTAGTAGATATTTCATTTGATTCTTAATGTGAAAGTATTACAATTAGGGATGTCGGGGGTATATTTGAAATACGAAAAACGCTTCCAAAAATCATCCTGATCAAGGTGCAAAGAACATGTGATGTCTAATTAAGATCATAAATCTGACGTGACCTTTCCAAAATCATATTTCATAGCCAAGGGAAACTGACAGCAATTTCAATTTTGCAAGGTATGAGGTTTATTATGAAATTGACAAGTTAATGCAAGCACGATGTCTGATAGAGCCGCTCTTCACATCAAGTCACTGACAGCTGCACGCACTGATAAAACACACATGTTCCCCTTGATTGGTGCATACAACGTTTCCGCCATCATGTAATCAATTTGTGCATGTGAGACGCATGTTGCTACACATATTGTAATGTACAAGATTGCATAAACACACCAATCATGTCATCGCAAAGTGATCCAGTCATGTACCCTCCGAACATGCCTGTCTTGTCGTTCATGTATAGTTGTCCCATCCTGAGAAGGTACACCATTGCATTGGGTTCCTGCTGCGTTTGCAGCCTTCTTATTCTGACCGAGGATTTGGATTGTTAACAGCCCTTCTTTCACCTTTAATGTTTAGATAAATACACGGTGGTAATTTTGACTGTTTATTTTAACAGTTTACTCCTAAAAATACCATTCTCCAATAATTGTTGATTCTGGCTTCCTGACACAGCAGCTCATTAGACAAAATGTGAGGTCTGTTTTTTCTCCCTGGATGTGTTTGTTTCTGTACTGAGTTGATGGATCCATCACTGCTGCCTGCAACCTGAGTAGTCTCCCTTGGATTCCTCAAATGAAAGTTATCTCCCCTTGTGTCATTGCTTTCATTAGGGTTTTCATTTTTTAACAACTAAAATCGATTTAAAGCTTTTAAATGTTAAATGAGGACATACACTATTTTCAAATGATTTTTTACAAATCTGTATTGTGTATATTATTGGGTATATACCATATTTACGGAAGTGCCCTTGATAAACTTCTGGACCAAGCATTAACATGACAGGGTATATTTTGTGTATATGTTGCAAACTATCAATAAACAGAAAGCAGCACTGAAAGTGTAAATTGCAGAGGTGACTATTCTCAAAAATGTGTTTTGCTGAAAAGACGTTTCACATATGGCTCAATCTCAGAAAACAAATTGAATTCATATATGGTTTTGGCATCCCTCCTCGTTTTTCTCCACAAGTACGGTATGTGTGTTTGACATAAGTCAATTAAACTAGATACACCAAGTGCATGCAGATTCATGAATCACCCTGTTTGCTGCTTACCCAGCTGCAAGGTCAAGGTCAGGCATGTGAAACAAGCCACAATTGCAGGTGTGCACCTGGCTGAATGGAAGATGAAATATTGGAGAACATACCTTAGGATTCAAATGTTGTAGAAAAGTGCAAGTTTGTGATGAATGGACTAATATATACCGGATATGAATTTACACTACAGGTATTTTCATGTATGGATGCAAAGCTTTGTTGTAGATGATAGAGATGATAGATGGTTCTTATTTTTTATTTTTTAAAAATATTTTTTTTATTTTTTTTCACATCTGAAAAAGGTTGGAGGTTTTGGGATATATTTTAAAAAGAAAAAGCTTTGTATTAAAATTAATCTCCTTATGCTTCAGAGATGTAAGCGTGAATGTGAAAAAACCCAAATCCATGCAAATGTATACACATGCATGTAAAGACTACTTAACTTTGTTTAGATAAACTAAAGTGAGAGGGATAAGGGAGGTCGCATTCAGTGTCTCTAAAACCTTGATGTGAATTCATAGTCATGTTTTAATATAATGCAACAATAATTGTCGGTAAAAAGTGGGAAAATCTATAGCAGAATTTTAGATCAAGTCATTTAAGAAGAATAGAACTGGTCCCTTGGGAAATAAACATTTATTTTACGATTTTAAACTCGAAACACAAAGCTGGTTTTGGCTAAAGAGTGGTTGATGTTGAAATGAGGGAAATTTTTAATATTCTGACAAGATATTTTAGGATGATTTGGTACGATGTTGCTGACTGTGAAGTGGCAGTGTAGAAAGTTGGTGAAGAATCATGACAGGCTCTGCAAATGTCAGATTGTAACAAATTGGACTGGTGCATTCGTTGTTTTAGCATGAATGCCTTATAACCATCATCTTGTGAGTGAATGATAACTTTGTCTCCTCATTTCTGTACTCTGGTCTGTGTCATATCCTTGTATTTGGCATGCCAGCCATTTAGTTTAAGTGAGTGTCCCTTTAAGATAGTAGGTTATGACAGCTGATAGTGCCACCATTGGAACACTACAAATGTTTTCTGCATGTTTATTCATCTGAACTATCAAAGCTGTCAGTATTGCAAAAACATTTGTGAATTTCTAAGGGCAGAAGTGTTTCTTAATCTTGCCTGTGTTTTCATTTGTGAGAATTCTGATAGCAAAAGGGAGATAACTGGAAAATATTTTTATTTTTGTTTTTTTAAATTAAATATGTTTTGTTATTTATTGGAAAGATAGCTTGCATTTGACGTCATGTTTGCAATTCTTTGTGTCGACAATCTCGGTTGAAGTTCTATCGAGCATTGGAAGGATGTGTAGGTGTGGTACTTTATTTTATGTCACAACAGATTGTCAAAGCAGAAGTAAATATTTAATGTATTCATGCATATTTGCCATATTGTTCTCAAACGTTTAAAAGCAATCTTATATGCTCATCTCAACAAGTTGTCTGATATATTTGTGTCACTATGATTCACATGCACTAAGTCAGTGCATATACATAATACATAATGCTATAGAACTATTTCTGTTAATAGATACAATTGGAATGCCAGAAATTCTTAGCATTCACACAGTCACTTTAAGAACTCTCTCATACCATCAAAGGCCCTTTAAGTTAAACAAAGGGACATAACTCTGTATGTTTTGTTCACCAATGGCTCAGCAGTTGGATTTGGAAGTAATGAACATTTTAAAAGTACATAAGATAAGTGACATTTAAGACCAAATTTTGAAAGGAAAGGGTTCTTTTTGAAAAGCAGTGTTCTGTATATTCTCATTTGAAAATAATCCCAGGAATCGCTGTCATCTTGTGCTTTGACCAAGAATTGGTTCAAATGGACCCCTAATTAGAGTGACCTTTTTTGTCCTTGAACACTCTTTTCCTTTTAGTTGTTGAAAATATTTATGAGACAATGTGCCTTGTAGGAAATCATAGTTTTTTTAGTGAAGTTATTTAGAAGTGTTAATGGACCTAGAAACTAATTGATGGAAGAGGGGCTTTTAAGTAAACGACAAGATGAATCATCAGCAGCATCCACTACCATTGAGTATTCAATCATTTGGTGTTACAGTTCTTGTGAGGCAAATATCGCTTGAAACATTCACTGAAAGTTTTGATTTTTTAGACACTAGCACTTCTCTTGATCAAGTTTGATGTTTAATTAGGGCTGTCTTCATGAAGAGAGAGCAATTTATTTTACCTGGCTAAAAAATACGCTCAAAAAGTAAAGCCTTCTCTTTTGCAAAGATTTTAATCTGTTTGTCTGGTGTTTATAATATTTTTACCAAAGATTGAAAATATTTCACAGTTCAGGTGATTTGTATGAGAGGGAAAAAAATTATTTATTTCCATTGATTTTTCTCTGAAAAAAATCTGATTTATTGGTCAGGGAGAGTTTGAGAAAATGATACATAAAAATAACCCTTTCAGCCTCGTACAGTTGCTATTCAGTATTGTAAAAACATTATTTTGGGGTGTGCAAATTTTAAACACTTTGGTTAAAAAACATCATTTGATTAGATGAACTTTTTTTGTATGTCTCAAATTCACTTGGAAATTGTCATTGTAAAATCATGTTACACAATCTCTTCTTTAGCAGAGATAAATTGCTTCAGGTTGAAAATGGATTAATGGCTGAAAAAAGCAATATCAATTTCTGTAACAGAATAGGCTGAATGTCTCTAAGCTAATGTGTTTGGACTGTTTCTATGGTTACCAAAAATAATTCCACTGATTTGAAAGAAATTTGTGTGGATATTTTGTAATGAGTAGACTGTAGAGTTGCTGCTTGTAAACACAGGTGACTGAACTGAAAATCTTTCTTTTTGTCCATTCTTGAACAAGTAAAGCAGCATGTTATATAAGCTAAGACATTTGATATTGTCTTTAGCATCCCCAGAGGAAAAGGGATCAATGTTGTTTTTTTTGTTTTTGAAAAATTGGTAATAACTTTCAATCGCATGATTGATCAGCTTCAATTAATTGAGATTTATCTGCAAAAATTTAATATCTTTGACAGCATTAATAATTCACCTTAAAATAATTGATGAAAGTTGAATTTGAAATTCTGAGCATGTCACTTAAGTTTTTTAGGTGAGGAAAGTTTTAACTTTAAGACCACATTTATCAACTTAATCGGATTGGAAAGGAATAAGTTTTTGTCCGTCTTAAGATAACCCTTCCTCATCCTTATGTGGGAAAGGTCCAAGGATGTTTATCACAACTTCTTGCAAGACAAATTAAGTCGAACAGTCGAGGAGAAAATTAACGTGAAAAAGTGGATGTGGTCCGAAAAAGGTTTCTTAAGGAAGTATTGATTCTGATTGAAACTTGCACTGAAGTTTCAGCTTGGAAAATGTTAGCATTGCCTCCTAATGTCATAATTAGCTATTTCCCTTCATCGATTCATATTCGTGGAAATCAATGTAGTCGGACACTGCTTGCCTTGCACCGAAGGGTCTAATGGAGAGAGCATACAAGGTGTTGAGTCTTGTTATTCACCATTGGCTTCCAATCAATTCTGTCATAGGCTTTTTCAAATTTATGCCAGCGCCTTTGATCAGTGAAATCGTTCATTGATCTTCAATGTCGGAGTTAAAATAGAGGAAACACGCAGAAGCGAAACCTTGTTTGGAGCGCGGAGTTGTGTGAAGATAGGTCATTCGTGGAGGATCGTCAAATAATGGGGGACAAGGGGGAATGGTCTTTTATTGGTAATAAATAGCTCCTTCCAACCAAACAGCATCGTGGAAGAGGAAATGAACCTTGCATCGACAAACGCGTTATTTGCGGCATAAAATTACATCTTCAGAAGATGATGGCTTCTGAGGAAATAAAAATGGTAGCGGAATAGCCGGGCCATTTTACCAGCTTTGGTTCATCTCATCGTGTTTGAGTGCAGGGGGAGATGGGTGGGGGGGAATTTGGAGGGTATTTGTCCGTGTCGCATCCCCTTACACAGCTTCTATCATGGTGCTTTGATATGTAAGCGGGGCAGTGGGGTAGCCTAGTGGTTAAAACGTCCGCTCAGCACGTCGAAGACCAGGGTTCGATTCCCCACATGGGTAAAATGTGTGAAGCCCATTTCTGGTGTTCTTCCGCTATGATATTGCAGGAATATTGGTAAAAGCGGCGTAAAACCTCACTCAGTCATTATACCAGTGCAGGCAGTGATACTGATGCAGATAGTATATATAGACAGGTCTGCCGCCATGTGATGGCCACAACTTGCTTCAGCCATGATGCTTGCAGGTGTTCATATAGAGTTGTGCCCGTCTCGTGCAGCGAGCAGATTGTAAACACATGAAGACAGGCTTTTGCATAATCCAAGCGTCTCATTATTTTTTGTTTTGACATGGATATTTTACACCCTTTTCAATTAAAAGTATATATTTTATATCGAGATGATTTGATTTTATGCATTTGTGTAAGTTAATGTCAAGTTTTGGCTAATGAAACATTTCTTTTATGAGACATCACCTTATGAATTTCATCTGGCAATAATTCTGCTGATAAAACCTTTTAATTCTCTCATGGTGCATGGTGGTCATGTGGATAAAGCACTTACCGTTCTCGATGAAGGCCTGTGTTTGAATCTAATCAGGAGAACATTTTTTAAAGGGAAGTATTTGGATTTGATGGTCTGAACTGTAATTCCTTATTTAATCAGGGTTTACCTATGTCTATTAAGGTGGTAAGGTAGAAAGAGTACTCGCTTGTCACACAGAAGGCCTGAGTTCAATTCCCAGTATGGGTACCATGTATAGGAAATGGCTATTTCTCATTTCCACTGACCTAATATTGCTTTGATTGCCATGTTCACTCATTCTCTGACCAGGCTTTGTCTATGTTAATTTCCAGGGGACTACTTAGAAGTAATTCATTTTCTTCCTGGGGTCACTTTACAATCTGGCGAAGTGGTTCATTTGATTTCCAAGATATCTACTGATGTCGTATCGTTGCAGATGCTCAGAAGCTTTAAGCCATTTTTTGAAGATGGGGGGATTCCAATATCAGATGGAAGAAAATAAAACACTGACTGGAACTAAATGTCATTTATGAGCAACATGGAATCTACAATTTCGATCAGTTTCATGATTCAAACTGCCATACTTTTTGCATCACCCAGGACTGTATGCGTCCAGTCTCCATGCGCATATTAAATACGATATTGTATACTCAAGGTAGATATGTGAAACATGTTGAAATGCTTGGTTAAACAGAAACAAATGAGCGTAGGAAGTCCTACAGACTGTTCTAAAATCACTCATTGGCAGGTGGGGCGGTGGGGGTAGCCTAGTGGTTAATGCGTTTGCTTGTCACGACGCAGACCCGAGTTTGATTCCCCACATGTGTACAATATGTGAAGCCCATTTCTCTTGTAAAACTCAACTCACTCATTCATTGGCAGGTGACATTGAAAGATTGATTAAGGAAGCCGTTAGCATCCATCTGACTCTATCTGCCCTTTGTTGGTTGACCTTTCTATGTATCGATTTGATACAGGTCACCTCACCAGAAACAAAGTCACAAATCGGCCATCTCACTGATATGCCGATTTCTTGATCGCCCTCAAGACATAATCCAAGGTTAATTGTCTTCGTTTGTCAATTGTTCCTACTAAATCCAAAATAACATTTGAGAACAAATTGTCAATCGTTGTTACTTTCAACCAGACAGGTTCGGATTATGCCCGATTGTGAAAAAGGCCGCTGGCAAAGGCATCTTTCAGGCAGATATGGCCCAGGTTGTTAATCCTGATTGGGTCTGTGTGTCTGTAGGGGCACGCTAATCACACGCCTGTAACAAAGCTTGATGTAGCCAACTCGCGCTGCCAATTGACTCATTCCAGCCTTGGGACATAACTCCCTCGCTTCGGTTATTGACGACAATTATAAGATTGGGAGGTCCTTGTCTACAGTAGGTGTTAAAGAGTAATTTGTGGGCTGCATATACGATTATTATCTAGCCCTACCAGCTGAGGCTTCACGTATTTGGAGACCACAAGTGTCATCGCTTCTGACAGGAAGTTTCAAGTGCCTTTCAACTCTAGTTTCGGCACTGTTACTTGTGCCTTCCTTTAAGACATTTTTTAAAATTACGTTTTAAATGTTTGACTTCTTGATAAAACATGTGTTATTACCGAACAAGTAATTCTTGTGTTAATTTGAAGTTAGTTTTCAAGAAAATATTATCATGTTGTTATTGATCTTATTTGAAAAGTATGCTTACATACAGATGACAAACAAGACAACCTGATCTCATCTGTTGTGTTTATTTATCTTTTCAATATTTGTTATTTTTATTTTCAGGTATATTTTTTTTGTATGTTTGTTTATTGAATGCTTTCACATGTCATAAATATGAAGGAAGAACTTTATGATTTCCCTTGTGCCTAATGACATTTCATTATTGATAGAGTTTGAAAATTACACTTACATAAAGATGACAAACTAGACAACATGATCTCATCTGTTGTGTTTATTTATATATTTTTAAGATTTATTTTTTATGTATAGGCTCTATTTTTGGGGGGTGTTTGTTTATTGAATGCTTTCACATGTCATCAATATGAAAGACGAACTATATGATTTCCCTTGTGCCGAATGATGTTTTTCATGGTATCGCTGGCTCTCCTAACCCTTGTACACATGGGGCATGCAGTTATGGGGATTGCTGTGGATTTATGGCAGTTTTATAGCCCAATCTTGTTTTGATAAAGTCTGTGATTTAACATGTGCAATTTATATGCAGATTACAGGCAGGCTTCAGGGACCCAGTTTGTAAAGAAGTCCGAAAACGATTTTATTGAGGTCGTTTCTTTGAATGCAAGTGTTTTGCTCTGCTGTTTTAAAACCACACGTTTTAAACATATGAGATTTCGCACACTTTTATTGCCCAATTCAAGCTTTATAGAATGATCAAAGCAATCGAGCCCTATCTCGTTGGTTTCTGTGCTAATGTGAATATTCATGCTCTCTCGGACTTAATAGCCTGTGAACGCCATTTTGCATTTAGCATCGTGGTTAGGTAAGGCTTGCTCGGTGGTTCTCTCATGAGCTGTAAAGTGGACGGATTTGGAGATTATATGACTATTTTTTTAAGTGTTAATATTTCTCTACGAAGTAGGACTAGCACTTTATGGAAGGATGTTTGATGCGTTGACATGGAACGACTCGCTTTGTCTTGTCCATGTGGATTTAACCGTCTGTCGTGTTTCAGCATCTCATGGTAAAGTAGCGACTTTCGATGTGTGTTTTGTTGCTAGCATATTGCACCCTATTGGATGATAAAATTGTCTAATTCTTGTAACTGAACCTCTACATCTAGAAGTTGTGTAAATGTTTGAAAGTATTTGCTCAAAGATTTGTAATTTTATGTTTTTGTTTGAAATTACTCCTAAGCTTTATCTCCGGTGGATGTTTCAAATGGTGCAGTGCAAAGTACCCATATGTTTTGTTCGGTTTGGAGTTCTCTCCCTTGGGCATAAAGAATGATTCAAAATGGTTGCTCGCTTCAAGTTGGTACAGCTGCGTATTTTACCGTTGAAGAATTCCGTTCTTCAGCATTAAAATGTATTACTTAAACACTACCGTTTGTTTTATTTGTAAACCTTGTGCAATCTGTTTTAAATATGTCTTCAATCTACATTTCCCTATTGGCCGTGTCCTGGCTTTGTAATGAATATTTGATGTAGTTTTGATCAGTGGGATCCCCCAGCCTAGCCTTGGGTTACAGAATGATTAATGGATTTCACAGCTATGAAAATGCATATGAAATACCAGCACCCTCTGCATTAACCTCCATGTGCAATATTGCATTATGGGTATAGATTACGAATCCTAGGGGTGCTATTCGGCTGATAAGCAACAGATTGGGCCAGCGCTTCAGTGCCCTAGAGATGCATACTATTGCTGGGAAGCAATTTTATTACTATTATCAGAATAATCACATTCCGTTGGGAACCGAATGACTTCCAAAAACACCAGTTTTCAGGAATTGAAGTGATAATGGGCGATAACAAGCGAGCAATGAATTGTTGGGGTCTGTATTTGTGCATACTAATCTAATTGCATCTTCCCTGCAGTGCTTCCAACAGATCACGACTCGGGGCTCAATTAATGGCTTCACGTTTTGTTGTGCCTCGATCATCCGACACCGAATAACACTTCGCTTGTCGATAATTGTTCCTCTGTTTCTTGGGACTGCTTTAAGGAGGTCTTGTTAAGAAATGCTGATTTTGGGTGGGGTGAAGGTAATATTTGTGTCCACTGCGATATCGTATCTGTCTTGATATCAGGATATCTTTTGGATGTTTTTGGATGTTTTTATCTTTTGGATGTCTTTTGGATACAATTTATAAAAGAAAAGAACATTTTTATTAATGTGTTTGTGACATTAATAGTCTGTCTATCTGAGTTAGAAATCCGTGTCTCTTTTGCTTTGATAATGCTGTGAGGTAGCCTGGTGGTTAAAGCATTCGCTCGTCACGCCAAAGACCCAGGTTCGATTCCCAACATGGGTACAATATGTGACGCCCAATTTTCGTGTCCCTGCCGTGATATTGCTGGAATGTTGCTAAAAGCATTGTAAAACTAAACTCACTAATTCAGATATTTGTGAAATTGTGTCCAGCAATGAATGTTTGTTTGAAGAAAGGGTTGTATCAGCCACATGCTGAAGCTTTCATTTCACAGATTATACTGCAGTAGTATTGCTGAAGTCTGTTTGTTGCCCCGTTGGTTATTAATTGCCCTGTTTGACCTGCAGGTCTCTTATACCACACAAAAGAAGCAATTTGCCATCAAATGAGTGGATGTGTATGAATATTCATGTCCTGTGACTGTGAGAGTGGGGCCTGGACTGTAATTAAGGGGCCTAATTTGACAATCATTTCTGTGATTTGTTTGTTTTCAAGCATAGTCCATTTGGCCTCAAATTCAAAGGAGATTTTTTATCGTAACAAAATGGCAATGACAGATTCATAAGAACTTACTGTCATAAATGCAATTTTTCAACAACAACGCCTGTGAAATTCATGATGGGGCAAGTGAGTATGGTTTTACGCCGCTTTTATCAATATTCCAGCAATATCACAACAGGGGACACAAGAAATGGGCTTCACACATTGTACCTATCATGATGAGCAGACACTTTAACCACTAAGTTACCTACCCCACCCTCGTCCCTCACTTTGGGAATGTCGTCACGATATGGCTGAAATATTGCCGATGTGACGTTAAATCTTAACTCACTCACTCACTTTGGGAATGAATCTAGGTCCCCAACAACCTGCTCTGGAATTAGGAAGTATCATCATAACCACTGGTTGTTTTTGTGTTGCTGAACAAGATGACAATGAATTATTCAAGTGTGTCTCTCACTATCAACCCCCAGTTTGATGGAAAATGATCACTGTGGACTATTAAGATCTCAGTTGTGGTTATAGTGCTCGCTCATCACATATGGAAGCCCTTGGTTTGGTTCCTTGGTCCCCTGGTATTGTTTCTCAGGGTGGTATAAATACATGCCCGCTTACAAAACAATTCAGTCATGTACTTCTGTATTCACCTTCCGGATTAAGTACTCGTGCATCATTCGGTGTAGATCTACGGATTGTGGAAACAGGTTTCAACAGGAGCACAGCATTTCTTTCCGTTTTGTTGGTGTTTTGTTAATTCCTAGTTTCATGGGTCTCGGTGCAGATCTTGGGATAAGGATGCTTGAGTATTTGCTCCGTTTATGACTCATTAGATGCTTTTTATCAGGTGTGCAGTATAAAACTGATAGGCTGAGGGGATGGAATGTTGGCTTAAATAGTTACTGTGAAGGTTGTTCGGTAGTTTGAGTTATTTGGGTCGCCCTGTGGTGAAAAGTTCTGCTCAATAATTTTATTATTTTATTTTATTTGTTAACACTTTTTAAGGTGATGCTGGAGGGAAAGGGGTTTTTGTTGAGGTCACTGGGAGTCAGTTGTGAATTGATGGTCGGGTTATTGAGTAGCTGGGTATGCATGTCTCAAGTGATTGTATTATCTGATTATATTGAAGATTTGTGGCTAAGATGGGTACTGTGTTATGCTGAAGGGGCAGTGGGGAAGCCTTGTGGTTAAAGCGTTCGCTTGTCACGCTGAAGACCCGGGTTCAATTCCCCACATGGGTACAATGTGTGAAGCTTATTTCTGGTGTTCCCCGCTGTGATATTGCTGGAATATTGCTAAAAGCGGAGTAAAACTAAAAAAACAAGCAACAAAAACTCACTCACTGATATAGCTGGAAGATTGTTGTCTGCACCATAAAACAATATTCACTCAAAGCTTGAAGCAGTTTGCTATATTTGTTTCACTATGCAAGGCCGAACAGATGTAATGCTACGGTTGCTTTGAGGAGCAGGGTCGCCTTTCTCAAAACAATCTCAACGCTAAGACTGCATTAGTTCAGTATTCCTCTGTGGGGTCTGGGCTAGTACAAGCAGCCGCACATACACATACACACGCATGCATGTCGTCATATGAGCGTAATATTCTCACGCACGACGTTCAACCCAATTTCACCTCACCTCACCTCCTCTGTGGGACTTGTGGTAGCTTTGTAATCGCTTTGTGAAATACGGCCCACGAGCAGTTGTAACATCGATGTTGTTTTTGCCTGTTGTTTCTGTTGTTTTGAAGCATATTCCAATGTGGAACTTGTGTAGAACTGTCCTGAAATTGCCATGTCTTTTTACAGAACTGTAGTACCGCCCCATCCCCTACAAGTGATCAGCCCTCACCAACTGTAGACCACACCCGAAGCCCTGCCCCAGAAGACGAAGAGCCACAGACGAATGGACCTCCCAGGAGTATATCAAGGGACAGATTGAGTGACGTGAGTAAAGAACGGTTATCACATCCTCTCACTCTCTCACTCACACACTCATTCACTCACTCACTCACTCAATGCCTCATTCCCAGGCCCACAAAGGGACAGATTGAGTGACGTGAGGAAAGAATGGTTACAATTCACTCACTCACTCACTCACTCAATGCCTCATTCCCAGGCCCACAAAGGGACAGATTGAGTGACGTGAGGAAAGAATGGTTACAATTCACTCACTCACTCACTCACTCACTCACTCACTCACTCACTCACTCACTCACTCACTCACTCACTCACTCACTCACTCACTCACTCACTCACTCACTCCTACCATCGAAAGTAGTTACAAAATGAAAACTGTGCTGTGCTCCAAATGAATATTTGATGCATTCACACAAGACCAACCAGCTAAAATATACATTGAGTTCACACATGGATATATCTACATCCGCTTCAAGACAAAAGCTGGAAAAAATGGAAGATTTTGAAATTTGTTTTTACAAATGCTTGGTCGTCAGGAGCAGACGTGCTAACTTCATGTATATTTCAACTATTTAGTATTTTGGTGTGCAAATGGCATGTACTGAAGAATATGGATCATGAATATTTGTTTTTGCAGTGAAGAAAGAGCACACACTTTCTTGAAAATGTCCCCCCCAAATATTCATTTCCCCTATATTATTGATAACCATCATGATATTATGCATCGGTATTCTTGAATGCAGCTGGTTTTCCTGAGCTGGACTTCCAGCTCTTTTTGAAGGTTAATGTGGCATAGCTAGATATACTATTTGAAATCATCAAAAAACATTTCTTTCTGAAACGATAAGTCATCTCTGGATAGACACTTAAAGTAATTTTGTATGCAAACTTAACGTTTCATTCAGCTATCTTGTCTTTTAATCTGCAAATTCAACAACCAAGATATAAATTTTTATCTTTATAACATCATCTAGGAATGATCTTGGTGATCTCAAACACTTTTGTGATGTCCCTGTTTGTTGCTGTTGGACTTTTAAGTTGCTTCAAGTTTCACTCACTCATTTGTCGCTGTTGTTGACCTGATGTGATATAATACACTGTGTCCCATGAGAATTATTATATGGGCGTGCTTATTGATCTTGCTGATAAAGATATTTGAAAACAGATTTCATCAAAAGCTGTGCAGGAAAATAATGAAATGGTGTGAGAATATTTTAGCGTATGCACAATATGTTCATTGATTGTTGGCAAATTGAAAAAGATTCTGGCAACATGTGGTGAAAAATAGTCGACTTTGATTTAAGGTGACACACATTGGTCATTTTAGCTGTTACACTTATAAATGAACAATTTCTTCTGACAATATATTTGCTAGAGTGTGTGTTGCCATCGTTGACAGCTGGACAGCGTTGATGTATACTAAAATGAACAGTTGCATGGAAGATAGCTTTCAGCACAGCATGTAGTTTATTTTCTATTTAATGTCCAGAAAATATGGTGGCCTTGATAAAAAGGTTTTGAATACATGTGAGTGCATTTTGTTATAAATTAGTAAGCTTGGCTGTTCTCAATTCTGATGAATTTATAATATTTTTAACTTTGCCAAAACTAGTTGTCAAGAATATAGCTTTTGTCATATTCGTTTTTGATTTTTTTTGGTTTTTGTAATACATGATTTCAGTGTGATAGGCAACAGCAAAATGGCCTCTGAAGAAACTAAAGTGTCAAAACAAAATATGAAAGGTAAAATGCAGCGTGGAAGTGTATGCTACCAAGTTTGTGTACAAGGCTGCAGCAGAGAGGGTATTTATAGAAGGGCAAGCTGTTATCCTTAGGGGTTGTCGGGTCACATCTATCAACTCTCCCCAGTCTTTTATCTCCCAGCTTGCTGGCTTTGTTACAATGCATAATGGACCACAATTACTGTCTGTGAAAAGTGTAATCTCCACACAATATGTTATTTTGCGAGAGAGCTGACAATTAATTAGGGCCATGCAGAATTTTATGCCCGTCTGACTTATTGATCGGGAAAATATCACCAACAAATTATGACCGACAGCAATGTTTATTTCCTCACAATATGGAGGAAACAGTGTGAAATTGATTGCGGACATGATATGTTTTGACCAGGGAGAACCAGCTCCCAATGATGGAATTAGAGGCTAGCGACATCTCACAGCATCTATCGGATGCGTCCAACCCTTGCCGCGATGTTTCCATTGTACGAGAATGTGTTGAGAGGTATTAATAGCAAGGGGCATTAATGTAATTATTTTGGCTGTAACTGGGCGAAATCGTCCAGAAAGATACTGTTCCGCGCAGGACATTTCTCTGTTGAAAGCATAGAGGTGGGACACTCATCAATTACCCAGAATGCTTCTCTGCAGACATCGATCAATCAATACCTTGCTTTCAGACTGAAAACATGGCACGCTCACCCAGCCGCCCAGCAAATGAGGGCTCCGTTTGTTTCGTCATGTTCGAGTCAGTTTGGGCCCCAGCATGGCCGCACGACTTCAATTCTGTGCATGTGTGCCCTCCATATCAACACTCGCAGTTCGAATAACGAACAAGGGGAGTTGAAGGGTGAAGCACTCCTGTCGAAATTCAATTATTGACCCGATTCCGATCTTGGCATGCTCATTGATAGGCAGCAAGCGAAAAACCACGTCCAAGACAGCTTTCCACTTAGTCTTCAGTGGTTTGTCTTGAAGAGAACGCAGTGCTTAAGAGGTAGTTAAACAACCTTTCAAAATTAAGACAGCAATTACACTACCCAGTTCATTGATTCAGGCGGCATACCCACTCCTACTCGGAAGAGCTTTCAAGCAGTTACGATTGAAGAACTTTGTAACAGTCCTTCTATCCTACACTCGTTCAACACTGCAGCCTTGAGAATAAAAGCAATGGTATTTATATTCTATCCTTCTCATTTCAGGCCAGTACTCACTCCAGCTCGGGGCAAGGATACATTGTAAGTACTACAACCCCTCTACCCAGATACCCTCTGTTTGGACTTGTCTTCTTTAAGTACGTCAATTCCGTCTACTTGCGACGTGTTTGCAGACTCCCTGCACTCCAACAAGGAGCTCTGTTCAGCTCGCATCTGATTTAAGTAGGCTCCTGTCTTGTTTTTTTGCAACATCTTACATTTTCTTGAGCCATCAAGCCAGCGAAGACAATTGGATAATATTAACAGCAAACTGTGCTCACTGACGGCAAGTGGCGTTCTTTTCAATATAGAAATGAAGGGAATATTTCACAAATCTCAGCTACAGGTTCTGGGATTAGAGAGTAAAAGTGGTCTCTATTGACGAAGGGGCAGTTTCTTGTAATTCCTCAACAGGAAAGCTGTCTTTTTTGTCCGTAGTGGGTATTTTTATTTTATTGAATTAAAGCAGCTGTTTTTCAATCATTTCAGCGAAATTTGACATATTTGTGGTGAATTTGAGAAAGAAATTGATTGCGTTAGTGAAATCGACATGAGTTGTGCGTCATCCTGTCTATCAATGTCACATGAAATGCCCTGAAAACAATCTATTTCAGCAATTCTCCTCATTCTGAATATATTCCATACCAAATCTTCAGGACGATTGGTTCGGAAAAAACAGGATATGATGGGTATTTTTTGACGACTTGTTCAAGTTTGATGTAGACTTTGTAGATGCATAAGAAAATAACCAACAAAGCAGCTGAGATAGCAAGCTGAAATCTGACACTCAAGTTCTTTGAATTGTTAATATGCTCGGAGCTTGACAGATATTATTATTCAAGAAACAAACTGATATCTCTTCTTTTCGTTTTGTTTTGTAGATGTGTTTTTGCCTCTCTCTGCTTGTCATATAGCTGTCTCAATGTATGTTGTTCAGTTAGAGGTTTCGGGTGATATTTGCCGAGGATATACAGTATGACAGTAGCTTGTCAAAACTTTATGAGAGATCTTTTTCTGAAATGGATTTTTTTTGTCAAGTTAAAAGTTTGCTCTATTCAGGAAGGGCAAGTTTGTTTTAAAGCTTTTCGCAATGTGAATAGAAAGTTTTGTACTTTCCATAGACTGAGACTCAGGTGAAGTTTTGTGTATGGAGTACAATTGGTATTAGACATTACAATTGCTTAGAAGCTGAATTACAAATGAATAGAAATGAGCACAAGTTCATTATTCTTCCTATTCCCCGTCTCTTCTTGTTGAGGACCGCCTCCGTGGCGTAGTGGTTAGAGCGTCTGCCTGGAGAGCGGAAGGTCGCGGGTTCGATCCCTGACCGCGTCATACCAAAAGACGTTAAAATATGGTACTTGTTGGTCCCTGCCTGGCGTTCGACATTAATGGGTACAACAAAGACTGGTCGGCTCGGAGTCAGTATAATGTGTCTGAGTGGGGTATTCATGCTTCACTGCGGCATGGTATCTCAGTGGGCTAGCACTATAAAACCAGCTTAAGTCTGGGCTAGTACAAGCAGCCGCACATACACATACACACACATGCACGTCGTCATATGAGTGAAATATTCTCAAGTCCGACATTAAACCCAATTTCACCTCACCTCTTCCTGTTGAAGTGAGTGAGTATTGTTTTATGGTGCTTTTAGCAATATTCAAGCAATATCATGGCAGGGGATATCAGAAATGGGCTTCACACATTGTACCCATGTGGGGAATCGAACCTCAAACGCTTTAACCACTAGGCTACCCCACCAACCCTTCTTCCTGTTGAAACCGAGACTGTTTCGTGACATGGGGTGTTGTTCACATAAAGGCCAAGTGTATTTCTCATAAATGATTTAAATACCCTGAAACAATTGTAAAACATTCATTAGACAAATATAAATATATACTGATACATATGATAAGGGTATCCTGAGGACTAGGGGAATTTCAAATATATTGAGGGTACTGTTACATTTTATTAGTTTTCAGACTAACAGGTGTTTTCAGTTAATTACCATCCAAGAAATAAAGATGTTTTATAGTGTAAAGAGAAATTCCTTAAATGGTTAATAGTGTTCATGCTGTAGATTAATGAATGTCGTCCATGAAACAGCTAATACATTTTTTCAATTAATCATGACCACTTGTCGTTGACCCTTAACAAATCCCAAATGGCCCATTTCTCAGCACTAAAACTCGCCTGTTTTATAACTGTGATACATGGCCCATCTAGTCCACAAGTAATGGGGCTGTTGACCCCCACGTGTTCACATTAATGTAGCTGTGGTTATATGGAAGGTGCATGCTAGTTCGATCAATCGGCCTTTGAATTATTGGTGCAGCTCCAGGGTAGTTTAGTGGTAAGAGTGTTTGCTCATCAATCCGATGTTACTTGTTTGATTCCCAACGTGTACAAATTCAATGAAACCCATTTCTGGTGTCTCCTGCAGTGATATTGATGACATATTGCCCAAACCTTCATTCATCTACTGGAAACTCTCAACTTGCCCCAGAATTAAAGACTAAAGGCTCCATTTTTGCTTAGTGAAAGATTGCTGAATACAAGCTTGTGTCCAATTTAGATGTAAAATATAACTGAATATATGTGAGCTGCAGAATTTTCACACAGTCCTTGTGACTTTCCAAAACTCACTGTCATCCTATGGGGAATCTGGGTTCGAACTGGTTCCCAGCAACTGATGGTGATCACACTAGGAGAAGGCATGGGTCAGTGTGCCGGGCTCCGTGACTTGGGAGTAGGCTCCGTGACTTGGGAGTAGGCTCCAGGACTTGGGAGTAGGCTCCAGGACTTGGGAGTAGGCTCCAGGACTTGGGAGTAGGCTCCAGGACTTGGTAGTTGGCTCTGAGACTTGGAATAGGCTCTGGGATTTGGGAGTTGCTCCATGTCTTCGGAGTAGGTTCTGGGACTTGGGAATTGGCCGCAGGACTTCTGAGTAGGTTCTGGGACTTGGGAATTGGCCGCAAGACTTTGGAGTGGGTTCTGGGAGTTTGCAGTTGGCTCCATCCATCACTCAGTAGTGTCTCATCATACTCTAATGGCTGCAGTCTTTGCTCATAGTCATAACATCAACCACGCTTTTTACCAGTTCGGGGTTATATATTTTCAGTTTTTCATAATGGACACCGCCAACTACCCACCCGCCAAATAAACATATATGTTTAGATTTGAATTGTTTCATATTCAAGGAATGTTCATTTCTTTGAAAATGGAAAAATACTGATATTGTTTCAACAAAAGTTGAGGTATATAAATAATAATAATATAGAGAGATTTATATAGCGCCAATATCCAGATGTGTCCTGCTCAAAGGCGCTTCCGTATGAAAGACTATTTTAGCTGAAAATAGTCTTGCCAATTTTGAATTATGAAGTCAACCCCCTGAAACATATTGTTAATGCTTACTTGGGAAGTGTCAACTTAAACATATTTGGATGAATATCATGTATGTTCATATATTTCATGCTTTCTTTGTTAGTTTGGACACTTGCTAATGTGGACATCACCACATCTGGACTCATTTGAAGAAGCCATCAAGGTTAACAGGGGGCCATGTGGTCCTAGATTCCTGATGCAGATCGTGTGCACATATTGGTTACAAATGGCAGTTTGGGCTGCCAGTTTTGTTGCCCATTGTAAGGTCACCATCAGCTCTCTTAGACTTTGTTTTTCTAACAGACACATCTGTGATTCCATGATCCATGATTCCATTGATGAGGTATTTGGGCAGAGTTGTCAAAACTGATGCAAGGTCATAGGGAGCAAGGTCAACGAAGAAGACTTACTCCACAGACGGCGAAGGCATCGATTGTCCCAACCCTAACTGTCCTAGTCATAATACCTTATCTCGCACCAACTATACCACCGACATGTCCGTTTGAAGACATCCAGCCAGCGACAAGACAAACTCAAACAGTCGTTTCCAAACACCAATCACATCGCAGGAAATTGCACCACTCTGGAAAACTTGTCCGTTTCCGTGCACCAGGAGCAGACGTAATTGCTTTTTTTGCCGGCTGGAAGTAATATGGCGGTCGTACAGGGAGTTGCCATGACAAAGGCAGGAAGCGCAGGAGAATGGCTCTGTGATTGGTTGTTGTGGGTGCCAGGCATGACCAAACGATCATTACAAACCCGCAAAAGGAGACCATGTTTGCAAGGTCTGGTTAGGTGATGATAATTGAAGGGAACACGATCCTAACTAATGTTATTGGTATTTGGTGGGATAATTGATGAATTGACGTCTACTATATCAAGATCAAGTGCCGTTGGTGTGAATTAGAAAATATGATTTAAATGAAGTACTCCAGTTCGGAAAGCAATGATGGTAGTTTCAATTAATGGTAGGTCTTTATCTACTGAATGGTGCCAAATAACGGTATTCGGTTCTTACTCTCTGAAAAACGATTTACAACTTCTCAAGGTGTACATGAGAAGTTCATTAGTTGATGATCTGTTTTCAAACAGTAAGCCAGTATAGGTTTTTATTGTGGATTTTATTGATGAGTATTCTCAATTTCGCAAAAATACTCGTATTGATGTGTTTGGCTGTAAGCATCCTTTTCAAATTTCCAACTGCAAGGATCCTGATTTTTTCAAAAGAAATAGATCCTGATATTTTCAATAGAATTGTATATAATTACTATCTGAGTTCTAATGCTAAGAGTTTTTAATCACTAGGATTCTTTGTTTTCACTTTGAAACAGCAATGGCCTTCTGCTAACATTGTTTTGGATATTTGTGAGAAGAAATACATATTACTGACGTCAGTAGTTTTATGACAAGCAGTTCACAAGTATCAGACTTCTTGTCTGCCCTAAAAAAAACTGTTTAATCTTCGTAAAAACTATCATAATGACCGAAAAACATTTTTATAAAATACTTTCCATCTTTCAACCGAAAGATCTAATGTGCGCCTGAAATTTCACTTTCAAAGTAAAAATTTATTTAAAGTATTGGTTTGAGAAATGATTTGGTCCGACAAAACATGCTTTTACGACTTCTTTATCAATCAGCAATACTAATATCAATGTAAGATTCTTTTCAAGCTGTCATGTTCCGATCGAAGTTTTTAACCCAGGAAAGTAATCATTTGAGATCAGAGAAAGAACCATATTGAATATCAGATTAAAATTGATAGTTTGTCAGTAAAGCATACCAGTTAATGGAAGTGAGAGCAGCCGAATGATTGTGGCTACTGTTTTCAAATGCCTCTTCTTTGATATGAGTCTGACAAATGACATTGGAGCCACGACGATGTTGTCAATCTCGCTTATATGCCGCAGTTTGATTCCGCAATCATTTTATGTCAAGAAGTTTGCCGAGTTTCTTCCTTGATTTTTAAGAGATGAATCATGTCAGTTAAATTGATGGGCTTTAAGATGTATTTTCTTTTAATACTCTGACCTTTGATTTGGCGTCCAATTATTTGGTTCTCTGTCTTATATTGAAATAGGATTTTTTTACATTGAATGAATACTCTAGCGATATTATATTTTCGGCTTATGAAAAGCGCTACCAAAAAAAATAGTTTTGTGTAAACTAACACAACTGGTGAATATTTAAGAAAAGATTCAATAAGTTATTACCAGCTTTTTAATGGCGTGTGACAAAAAATTGAAATCATTAATAAGTTTATGATAGGAACAATGTGTTTTTGAATGTAAAAATCCAAACAAATAAGGCAAAGTTTTCTTTAATGGAAAAGACAAAACAAATAAAAGCTTTGCTTATGGTACAGAATGTTCTCCTATACAACAGAATTGTTATTAAGAACTCCAAAGCTGGACTGCTTATTGAGTACTTAATTGTTATGAATCCATATATACTAATGAAATAACCGGGCTATATTGAAATAATGAAAACAAAACCGAGGGAGTACACTTAACACATCAATATTGCAATCTCGCTCCTTTATTCACTAAACAGTATTGACTTCATTGTCCGAAATTAATGGTTATTTGTGTGTAAATGGGTCTGATAGATACAGATCAATCATACCAAGATAGAAGAGTATCACACCACCGACCTCCTATCCGACTGCATCCGATGTTGGCAAACAATTAGGATGAAAATGGTTGACATAAATGAAGAGCTCCTATGTTATCCGACAACTGGAGAGGCCGTGCGTAGCTCCGTGTTACGCCAATTGCAGGCCGATAGAAGCTGATCAATATTTTAGCAGGTCAGCTTTACCCATCATGCTTTGCCCTGTTTACTGTGCTCCGTGAATATTAATGAGCTTTGTCTCATACTCTTTCAGCCTGAATGTGAAAGTGAGAGTGAAGATGACCAGGTAGGTGCTGAGTTTTTGTCCGTCGTAGATAGCAATTGTTTTGTTGTGTATTGCGCGTCCATTTCTGACATTGACATGGGGATGAACAGAAAATTGCGTTCAAAGAGTGTAGAGTATCAGCCATGTTTACTCGAGTGTGAAAGGGCTAGCGCGTGAATCACCCTTCCTCGTCTCTATGGCAAGGTTCAAGCTGACCCTGCTCGGCTCGAGTGTCCACTAAATGACCAGTGTGTTGTATGGCTGACCGCAGAGGACAAGCCGTCTGCTTCCTCAGTCCTGGCATTGTTGGGCTTTGTAGTTATGGAGCCGTATAGTGAAGTGGGACAGATTGTCTTTTTTGGTGATTTTCTTTTCATCCCGTTGCAAAGCTTTTGTCGTGTAGTCTAGAATGCGTCATGATCGGTGTGAAATAATCATTATTGTTCACAGTGTTTCTGCATTTTTCATATGGCTTACCCTGTATTCAACCTTACCTAATTTACCTCTACAGATAAAACATTAGTGATGATAAAATCACTAATCTTTTGATCTAATATAATTTGAAAAAAAGCTGCATGAATGATAACAAGCTTTTACATCACATGTGTACAGTAAATAAATTATGTTATAAAAATAAATTCTCTAATATTAAACAAATCATGCTTTTCTACATGCTAATATCTGTCGTCTCAAAGCATTAATGTCCACATGAGCATGTCAATTACTATTATAACTCATCTCCACCCTCCAACATACACTCTTTCATCTGTACATAACTGGACTTTCTCAGCTATTCTCAGTTCAATCTTGCTATGGGCGATTGACTGTAATAGCCCAATCCAATAATTTGTCTTTGATCGTTCATGCGATGAAACATATTCTCGTCTTTTGCTCTTAATGGCTGGTACATTGCAGGTAAGTAGAATGGTATCAGACAGAGCAACCATTCACCTGTCGTGTTATTGGTGTGTCGATAGTAAGTGCCAATGAGATGTGTATGTGTGTTTGCTCTTATGGCTATGTTGACTTAAACCGAGGTCGTGTTTCATCAGCAGTTAACATAGCATGGGCTATTATTATGGTGAACTATGGTTATTAATAAGGCTAAACGTGTATTTCTATGATTTATGTGTATGCCTATTCCAGTAGGGAGTTAGGAAGAATTGGCTTGTTTGTGACTTCCGTGTTACAATCATGGCTGCATGTTTTTCCAGCAAGATAATATTTTTCTCTGTGTGTCAACTGACAAAAGAAAGAATTCAGGCTGTAGGGTGATGTTGATGAAATTCCAGTAGATGTAGATTGGGCTTGAAACATTAAATTTAGGGGTTTGATAAAGAGATACAAGTGGTGTTGTTAGTTGGCAGATTGTGGACAGTTAGGGGTAGGGAATAAACTACAAGACAAACTGACTGTGATTTGAGGTGGGGAAATATGATGTCAGATGGTTGGCGTGGGGAAATAGAAGACAATATGACGTGAAGGATGTTTTGAGATGGGGAAATAGAAACCAGTATGATGTCAAGATGGTTTGAGTAGGGGAAATGGAAGGCATTATAACATGAAGGATTTATTTAGGTGGGGAAATGAAAGATGGTATGACGTGAAGGATGTTTGAAGTGTGGAAATAGAAGGCAATATGATGTCAAGATGGTTGCAGAGGGAAAATGGAAGGTGGTATGACATGAAGGGTGTTTCGTGGTGGGGAAATAAAAGGCAATATGATGTCAAGATGGTTTAAGGTAGGGAAGTGAAAGGTGGTATGACATGAACAATGTTTTGAAGTAGGGAAATGAAAGGTGGTATGACTTGAACGATGTTTTGAGGTAGGGAAATGAAAGGTGGTATGACGTGAACGATGTTTGGAGGTAGGGAAATGAAAGGTGGCATGACGTGAACAATGTTTTGAGGTAGGGAAATGAAAGGTGGTATGACGTGAAGGATGTTTGAGGTGGGGAAATAGAAGGCAATATGATGTCAAGATGGTTGCAGAGGGAAAATGGAAGGTGGTATGACATGAAGGGTGTTTTGCGGTGGGGAAATAAAAGGCAATATGATGTCAAGATGGTTTAAGGTAGGGAAGTGAAAGGTGGTATGACGTGAACAATGTTTTGAGGTAGGGAAATGAAAGGTGGTATGACTTGAACGATGTTTTGAGGTAGGGAAATGAAAGGTGGTATGATATGAACGATGTTTGGAGGTGGGGAAATGAAAGGTGGTATGACGTGAACGATGTTTTGAGGTAGGGAAATGAAAGGTGGTATGACGTGAACGATGTTTTGAGGTGGGGAAATGAAAGGTGGTATGACATGAACGATGTTTTGAGGTGGGGAAATGAAAGGTGGTATGACATGAACAATGCTTTGAGGTGGAGAAATAGAAATCAATATGATGTCAAGATGTTTTAAGGTCGGGAAAAGGATGATTGGTGATGGGGCAAGCAGACAAGACTTGGTGGATAATGTTAGGTATAGACAGTCTAAAAACAAGATGGTGGAAGAAAGGAGAATGGGAAAAGTTTTAAAGAAAGATTTTAGAGAAAGAGCTGTTCTAGGATTTGCACAAGTGTACACTACATAACTCTGGTCAAGTTACCTTCAGACTTTCTCATTCCTATCTAGAATTTCCGGCTAAGACAAATATAATTGGAAGATTATTTGCCATATGTTTCCCTTCTCAGCATATACTTATGTAGCAGATAAATTTGAATATCTTATTTCTCAGTAATCTTCTATTTCCTTGTCTTTGAACAAATGAGAAAAGCACTCATATATTTTTAATTCATCAAAATGATTCCTGTTTAATGGCAGAGATTTTAGTTCCTAAAAATTCGTTATTGTATTGTAATGGATCCATTGCAATTAGATACTTGTTCCATTTCGATTCAAGAGGGAAGCCAATTTTTTTGGCTCTTGATCTTTGAAATTTAAGAATGGATTGGTTTCCATTCTGTAAGGTTAGAACTGGCACTTCTGTCAGATCATATATAAAATTAATCTTTCAATGAATCTCCGCTGATGGTTTGGAGTTTGGCAACATGTTTTCTCAGGGGCAATATGTGTGTCAATAGATATTTCATATTTATTCTATATTGTCTTTCACAGGTGTACATATTTTTTTCCAATGTGATTTGCACTATTTGCACTTCAAAGCTGCCAACTATAATGCTACAAGTTTAATTTTTAAATAAAATACCGGATGAAAAAAATATGTGTATTTGTTTTGTTGCAAACATTGATGCTGCCCACGGAATTTAAGGCTAAAATCCGTAAATTCTCCTAATCCCCATTATCGCAAGAGTGGAAACATGTCATGAATGATTATGACATTTCAGGTCTATTACATGTCAATAGCACATTAAGTACATAACAGATCCAGCTAATTAGTCCAGAGTGACTGGTTCAAAGTGTTATTACATATGTTTATTTCATGTAAGTATCACTTAAACCATGCCCAGGGGGTTAATATGAGTGTTATACCACTTTGGCAAGGGTCAGGCAAATGTTACACATTTTGTGAAAGGTGTTTATGTAAGTGAAATGTATTTGATCCATCTTGCGTCAGATATCTGCCGGTTGTTATCGATGTTACTCCATGTTGTAATGTATAATACAGGTTACAGTCGTCCTGACTCGTGGGAGCTTCAATCTGATATGGGCTTTATGTTGTCCATTTCAGCTAAGAGAATTGCATAACTGTCATGTACATGTTGAATCAGGGGCTTTATGCTGTCAGTTTGGTGCTTATTGCCGTCAATCAGTCGTCAGTATCACAGGTTCCCAGCCTTGGCTTCGCAAATTGCAGGATTTGGACTAATATTGACGTATGAATATGAAATTACCAGTTGTCTGGCCCTGCTGTCGATTTCTTTAACATCGCTGACCTGGATATTGTCTGTGCCAACAGAATGTGAGTTTTCATTTTCGAATATACATACCGGTTCGATTATTTATATCCTGAAGATTAAACTGGGCGTGTGCATAAAAAAAAAATATTGAACAACTGGCTAGATTTATGAAAATATGACATAATATTTTCAAGCCAAGATTGAAAAGTTCTGAGGAAGAATTTTATTGCTAGAATCGAAGTGACATTTTTTTACATTGTAGTGTTGGTATTGTTAATCAGGAAGTAGTGAAGTACATGTACAGATTTGCTTTAGAGTGGAGCAAGTTTCAAGAGTCTTAGAGAGTTGAACTTGTGAACATGATTGGACATTTACAGTTTTATTGTGAGGGCGCTATTGCTTCCTGATGCCTGGTTGTGCTGAAAGTTGCTCTGCGATCAGTTAGCGTACATGTTGTAGCACATCCACTTGTGTCAGTTGTTGAGGCTAAGGGTGTTCTTCCTCTCCTCAGTGAGTCCAACAAACATGGCAGAACGAAAGGAATGAAGCTGTTGGAACCACTTTAGTGTTTTAAGAGGGAAATGAACGCTTTAGTTCTTATGTTGTGTATGAATGCACATGGTTGAGGAAGAATTGTCAGTTCGAAATGAATGTCAAAATCATGATTATTTATATTTACAAATTTATAGAGAAAAAGGTTGGCATTTTTGTAACTATGATGACATTTCATTTGATGGTGATCATAATGATGATAGTTTCATTTGTTTTGTATGAAAATTTGAAATGGTTTGGATGGGAAATTTTGATAATATTATTGTGAGGATTGTGATTGGCATTATATTTCATGAAGGAATTTTCAATAACACTTTTGTGATGATTATTATTATTTATTACTTGAAGAGAGCAGTGGGTGGCCCTATGGTTCAGGCATCAGCTTTTCACAGTTAGAATGTGGGTTTGATTCCCCACATGGGTACCCAAGTGGTTTATAGTTGTGATATGAAGACGTTATAAAATCAAACACTATTACTGTAATGGCATTAGATGGTTGGTTCCTTTAAGTCATGGGTTATTGTTATCATTATTCTGTAAATGATCTCATTTTTTATTGATGATGATGATAGCATCGAGAAAGAGGAAACTGATGACACCCATAAAATGTTGACTGAAGATGATAATGAGACTAAATGGCTTCTGAAAGAAGATACGTTCAATTTTTATGTCATGGAATTGATGAAAACGGGTTATCGGGCTAACAGATAATACTATTGTATTCCCATGATGGATCTGTGAAATATGCTTAGACAATCAAGGGATCTGATTTCACATTAATAACGACAGCTTTTGTCAATTTCCAACACATACCAGATCAGATTTCGGTTCAGCAGATGGAACAGTTAAACACCAAATCCGCCTAATCTTCCAGATGGCTTAAAATCTCGTAAAGCTTTGATTCGGTATTATGGTGTGCGATTTTATTCTGCCAGATGGTTTATTATCACATTGTGGCCTAACACCTTCCTTAATGACATTTACACCTGTTTAAGAGATTTACCTGTGAGTGGATATACCTGTCAGTGCAGCTGTAAAGGTCGGAGATGATGGCTAGGTCATAGACGGGTGTATATATCACCTGTGATATTTACAACCATTTGAAATAAGCAACATCACCGCTAATATAAGAGTCATTGTTTATCGCCATGTTGATGTATGAGTAATTTTTCTTTGTTTATACTTTCTCAAATTTATCAATAATGGTTCAAAGTTGATAATTCAATGACATGTTTGCGTTTTTTAAAAGTGCTCTAGGTAAGATTGATAGTAAGAACCCTGAAAAATCAATTTTTAACTTTGATTTCATCAGCCTAATTTTGATTATTGAATTACTGGTGTAAATAGTTTATTTTTCTCTACCCTTGCTGAATGAGTCAGTCCTATTGTCAACTTACATCAAGATATGCTACCCAAGAAAAGTTCAGGAAAACTTGATTCTTTCATATTTCTGTGTTAGTCGATAGTCAATACATTGATTCTGACATTTTCAATCGATGAAACCCCAGCTCGTATAAAGGTCTCGCTCCTTGTTATTGACATCGATATTTGTCAATGACATTTGTTGTTGCTGTCGACACCTGTTTTTTCTACATAGGTTGTGTATTTTCCTTTAAAATATTTGTGCGACATTATTTCTCGTACCTTATTGTTAAATTGGTATTGGTCTGTTTCATTCTGATTTGTTTCATCAATCAATCAATCAAGGCATAGATGGAGTGATTTTGTGAAATAGACATGACAGATAGATAAATGACTTATGTGCTGTGAAATGTACAAATTGAAATGTTATTATGCTTTTTCCCCTATCCTTGAAAATGGACGAATCTTGTCAACCATTTTTGTATTTTGACATTTCTTTCACAGATAATTATCCTGTGATGAGATATGACATGAATGATCACAAGGTGTTCATTTCACGCTGCTTGACTTGTTAAACAAGTTCATCCAACTTTGCTTACTTTTCTGACCTTCGGTGGTTTTTGTAATAGATGATTACATTTGTAACAAGCAACCAAGATTACATTACTGAAAATCAAACAGGAATTTAGGCTTCGGTAATCTCGGTGCTGGCTTTTTACAGAGGTTAAAAATAAAAGCAATTTAGCTCCTGCGAATTTGTTATTAAAGTGAAGGTCAAAGCCTTTGTTTCACAGTGCCTTGTAATCTGGATATGAATGAGCCTCGAGAAATATTACTGAAGAGAAACTCCTAACCTTGAAGAGATTTTAATCTTGTTTAGAGGTCTCAGATTGTTTTCGCTCTTTTATAAATAACATAATTTGATTTGGTAGGAGCTTATTTTACCAACAGCTAATGTTAAATTCTATCTTTTCATCCATATGCACTTACTTGCACTTGAGCATGGATGCTCATTTGATGTTTTTACACAGAGCTTGAGTTTTTATGCCTGACAGATATAAATCAAGAATTTTGACTTTAACTTTAGAAGCTGTTGCATTCCGCTCCTGAAACTGAAGAAATTGGGGATGTTTTTGGTTAATGTGGTATTTATGCCTGAAAGTGAGCCTTCAGCCGCCAGTAATATATGTGTCTCTTTGAAGAGTCTGAGATAAGAAAGCTTGTTAACACTACTGAACAAGATAATCAAGCCTTTATGTTAGGTAATTACGCGCAATTGGATTTCGAAGCTTTAGCACTAAGGCGATAATTAGGTGTTAAACTTGCCAACCAGCCACTACTGATAAACACATTATTTATAGATCCACATATTAACACGTTGTGTTTGATTTGATAGTTCCCTGTTACTCTTCAAAGGCTGCAGATACAGCGATCGCCATCAAGTCGCTCCAGAGGATGTTAATGTGTGTGAGAGACTACAGTTTTAATGCAGAGATCACAGGGAAGGAGACCCGATTTGATTGGCTGATTGACACTCGTGAGGCCCGTCTTGTTCACAGTAGCCTCTTTATGATGAATTTGCCATGAAACCTTTTTAGCTGCCATACACGGTGTGGCGCTCGCTGGTGTACTGGGAGTTGTAAAAGTTTTACCTTGTCCACGGCCATGAGATGGAATGGTGTTTGAAGGTATCTGTCTGTGTTGGTATGAATGTACCCAGGGGCTTTGAAACAATTTATGACACTGATCGTAGCCTGCCTAGAGTCTCCCTGATATTCATGGGCCTATTGGCCCCTTGGGAGCCATTGCTGATACTGATTGGGGTCACGGTTGCAACAGTACCCTGTGCCAAGACTCCCGAGCAGTTTGCATGAAAATTGCATTATTCGCAGTGAAATCGAGATCCAATTTGCGTACACTGCACACCGGGGCGACAATCAACGCGAGGAACTCTCATCAACAAGAAAAATAGAATTTCCAATAAATTTCATTTGCCTCCACATAGAATTTCCCCGAGGTCTATAATTTGAGCAGCAAATACACTTGTTATTTCACAGCCCAAGTGGATTCGGCGTTATCCCTAAGGACAAACCCCATCGGCACCATCTAATTGTCATCCTGAACAGCCGTCGTCCTGTTGGGTGACAGTGCAAGCACAGCGATATCACACCGGGATAAATACTGGTCTCTTTGCTTCCAATGTTTCCAATAATTGGAACAACGTAGACCAAAAAATTGTCTAACTAGTTAGGCGCTGGTATATCAAGAGATCTTGGGGCTGCAATTTGTTGCATAGAACACAACCAGTTTGCTAAGAAGATGCTGAAGAAGATGATTTTTAATGATATTACTTGTTCACAATTTATCATTGGAGGTCTACGTGATGAGAATCTTAGATTTGTAGGGATAGGTTTTGTTTAAATATAAGACGTCAACACCGGAGAATAATCAGTCTCGATTATCAGTTGAATCAGATTCCATTGGGCATTAAAGGCGAAATTATGGTGAAAAGAATTCTATCACCTTGATGTGACCCCCCCAAAAGCTGGCCTCATTTGTCAAATTCTTTGAATCGTCTTGGATTTGATGGAGCTATTTTCTTGTTGACAATTGAATTTATCTGATGAAGAGGATCAGCTTTGTATTTGAAGCCATATTGAATTTCAAGCCAGGTGCTTTTTGCTGCACCATAAATTACTCTTTGCATATTTTTCACATTTTTGCAGGAATTGACATTAAATAATGCTTATTGCTATTCTTGGCAAGTTTCAATGGTTTGGTGAAAAATTCACAAATATTATTTAATATTCTATTGTATTGTTGTTGAGGCTTTTATGTGGACTAACAGGGCATGGCAGGGAGTGTAGCGATACATGGCGTGATGAAGAGTTATGTTGTGAATATCAATATACACCAGTAATACCATCGGTTTGCATTTATGCTAATGTAGGGACTGAGGCGAATATGAATGTCGGTGTAGGGTATGCGGGCAGGTTGGCATCTGATGGCCTGGTTGCTCACACTGAACGAGGCTGGAGCATGGAACAGGTAGTTTTTCATTGTTCTGTTTCTTTTGATGATGTTTGAGACATTTGGGAGTTTGGCGGAAGCATTTCAGAGATTTCATGTTTTTGTGTATTTTTTGTGAGAAACATTCTGGGTACAAAGTGTGACATGTCACACCTTTGTCTCTCCTGATAGGTTTAGTGTTGGTGTTACTTTTCATTGATATGTGTTCGTACTATCAACCATTGGTTGGTGAGGATGAGCGTGATTACTTGTACTCATTGTTTTAATGTTCATATTGGAACATGATACATACTGGTTCTTCACATCACACACCATGTTCTCGTCACGATATGGCTGAAATATTGCCGATGTGATATTAAATATTAACTCACTCACTCACTCCATGGTTGAAGCATTCCTTCTTTATAAGATCTGGGTTTGATTCCAGTGTGCAGTGTGTGGAGCCCCGGTCTTGGTGTCTCTCTGCTGTGTTCTCAAAGCACTCATATGATTCACCACTTACTCTTTGTTACGCTTACATCATTCTGGGCATTATTCAGTGGCCAAAATGAAAGGTATTTTTCTCTCCACTCAAGTTTCTTGTAACTTGAAGCTATGGATCATTGAGCATGCAAGTAAACACTGGTATGTAAAAGGGCTATTGGGCTACATGTACAATAGCCATAATATTGTGGACTATTGTGTTCGCTCACTCACTCACTCACTCACTCACTCACTCACTCACTCACTCAGAGTTGTTAAAAATAAGGGTGCCATCATCTTTCACTTTAGATGGAAATATAGATTTTTATAAAATACACGAACAAATTTGATCCTCTGGAGTCGCCCTTTGATTATACGGTGCGGTTCCAAATTGAATTTGAAGTAAAAGTCAATTTTAACACGTTCAAAGAAACTTTCAGCTGCAGACAGCAGTGTGTTCTCTAATCCAACGTTTAAAGAGTCTGCAAGCGGGCCGAATGTTAACGAGCTACAATTTCAAAGACACTTAACGAGCCCCTATAATCAGTCATTACATAGCTGGGCCTGTTTCATGTACAATAAGACACCACGCTATATTTGGGTCGTCTGTCCAAGCCGTGCTCTCTCATCTCTAGATATGGTGAATTTTGTCTGCTGCTCTAGAAGAAGACTAATTCCTATAATTTGTTGATACGCTAGTGATTCATCGACTGATAACTGCGCCATTATCTTATCAAATTCGCCTTTAGTTGATTGGCAGACCAGGATGAAATTATCCCCCATGGGATGCCATTGCGAGGTGATTAGTAGCTTGTGAACGATCAGATTCAGTCAAGGTATATCATGGGCTTTAATGAGAGGCACCTGAATTTGTTCCCTATTCCTGGGCGGGGGTATTGATGTGCCACCAGGGGGAGCCACATAAGGTCCAGGTAGGCTGTAATGGAGTCGGGGCGGGACACCAGCCGTGGGGAAAGCTTATAACCTAGCGTTTGCTGGATCAGTCAAACGGAAAATTACAACCGTTGCATTAGGCTTGAGAAAAGTTACATCGTTCAGGGGTGTAATTTCTGTCAGATTGAATGTTGCCGATACACACGCCTCAATGACTGCCACGCCCCCTGTCCATTCCTGATGACCTCCCTTGGTGGTGAGGCCGTGTAATTGGGTGAAGACTGGTCAGTGTGAGGAGACTGGACGCTCCAGACGGTGGTTAGTCATTGTGGATTGTACTTGGAGGAGACTACTGAAGGTCTGGACATTGGATCTTTATTGCTTCAATGTGTTGGTAATGTGACGAATAGTGTCCTCTGAAGGAATAATTTGCTGGGGATGTTCTTAACTGTGATGGTATTAATCCTTAACAGAGCTCTCTGTTTGCTTCTTGATGAGGACGATTTGGTCCGTGGTTTAGATGCTAAAGGATTGCATTACTGATCTCATGATGAAGCTCATCGTTTTCGGATCCGTACAGAAGATGATCAGAGTTTGGCCCTTGTCGGTCCACTTTATGTGTAGTGGTCAACATACATATTATTTGTGACTCTTTGATTGTGGATATATGGCAACACCTGATCGGGATTAAACTACCAAACCAAGGTAAGATTCTGTTTTCAAAATAAGCTTGATGGATGCTTATTGTGTTGAAACTGCTCATCATGTTATTGTTGGAGATTCAGTTGCCTGAAATTGTAACATGCATGTTGAATTACATTATAGAATTTTGAATTGGACTCTTGCATCACCGAACTCACTTAACCAACTCACCTCAGAACACCACAAAACTCACCTCATCAAACTCACACCAAATCTGCCTCAACTCATCAAACACAAGTCAGGGAGTTAAAAACACCAAATTTTTGTTAACTCAATATAACGAACTCTCCACTCCAAACCCACCCAACTCTCCACAACTCACCTCACCAAACACAATACAACACAGTGACCACTCTGAACTGACCACCCCAGCAGGCACCCAATCCTACCACTATTCAAACAGGGGCATGCATGCTTTCACTGTCACCATCTGTGGCTGTTTTCAAGGACTCCCAAGAACAATAATACTTCATCTATGCTCCATCTTGACCTACTGACCTTCAAGCATTCTCGTAAGAAATGTTCAATATGTGTGTTTACCTTACGTGATATGTTGGACGTGTGTCGCTCACCTGTGAATGATACACGCGCTCCAGGCAGGTAAACAACAAGTGTATCTCACATACTCTGCTGGTGATAGACACAGCCCTGTCAATGTGATCCCAAACTCACACCTCTGTTTTCAAACCGTGTTTTGTGGAGGGGAAATTTACGAGTATTTGTTGGACTTCGAAGTTTGATGATTTTGAAAAATGTAAGTTTGGTGAATTTGAGAGATGCTTGGGATGAGGTAACGTTTGGGTTTGTGGACAGATATGTCGGCTCTGTGTGATGGGCTGAAGGAGGTCAGTGTATGGAGGGTAGAATATGACAGCAATGTTTTAGTTCCCCATGTGGTTTACACGGTGAACTGATTTTGTGTAGGACAGATTGCAGCAGCATTTTGAGTGTGAATTCAGGAGTCATTTAAGTCATTGGTGTTGATTATAATAATTCTTTAGTTGATGCTTTCGTATAATTTGGTTTGAAGTACAATGTATGACTGAGAATTTAAGCATCATGATTGTAAAGGGAATGAGAATTATGGTCCACAACTGAAATTGATATTTATAAATGATATCGTGTATTAACAGAAATGAAACTCATTGCTTTTCTAAGGTCAGTCATCAACACTGGATGATGATGATGATGATGATGATGGGTTTTATTGTCTTTGCAACTCCCTGGAGGCAGCATCATAGACACTATATTATTCATCAAACCCTCGTCTTACACTAACATTATTAAATGGCGTGACTGGCCTGAGACAAACAGACCAACGTATCACAGCCTAATTAAGTTTATTCGCCTTCGAATGAATATTGTCTGCAACAGTGACATTTCAGTCTCCATGAAACTGAATATTTACCTAAGTCCTAACAAGAAATTAAATAAGCATAAATACCTGTAGGGAAATGCAAATAAATGACTCCCAGTTGGGTGTTTTGCATGCTAGAAGGTAGTTTATACCCAAGCCCTACATAGTAGACTTCTTTCTATTATCCCATGGGGGAAATGGCAAGGGGTTTTATAGTGCATGAAATTGACACTATAGATTCCGTGTGTAAGTTCACTAGGTACAGGGTTGTAGCACATCTGGGATTGAAATAGACGAATAATTGCCAACGATATTAGGAAATGTACAGTAACAATCCTTCTGTTGTTATGTCAGTGTTGGGCGAAATATGCAGGGTCAGAAAATGATATGTTATTAGTTGATTTAGGAATGTTATACGTTATTAACTCGGTGGTATAGTCATTACGATAAGGCTGAATTACTTGAAGCTGTGAAGTGTTTGTTGAGTTGAAAGTAACTGATGCTTGTTTCAACGTTATTGAGACGGTTGAGGAGAGTTAGATTTTGAACAGATTGTCACAATCTGACAGCTACCAGTTTGTTTGTGGTCAGGTTCATGTACTTCACAGGGATTCAAACCAAGACTAGTTGAATGGAAGCAGGAACACCCAACAACTGGACTAGCAAACCTGGATATTAAAATGAAATAGACTGTTACTAGTGTGATCTTTGAATATTTAATCATTTGTTCTTGGTTATGAGGTAGTAGCAATGTGACTATGTTACTGAGGTGTTGTGCAGAGTTCCCTCCCTTAGGTGTATCAGGAGCCAGTGATAGTGGATTTAAATCCAATATTCTATCTGATTATATGGTTTGTCAGTACTCATCAATGATCTTAGGTTTCACCAAAGTAGCAATATTTGCAATGTATACACGCATCAAGCTGACAGTTATGCCAAAATAATCTAAAGCAATCTTAATTAAACCTGATTTGCTTGCTCACCAACCAGCTACATTGTTCATAAGATATTTTGTTATTTTTAATTTATTTTTTATCTTAAAATCTATCAGATATATTTGAGTGAGTGATTCAGATGAAGATCAACTGTACCGATGTTATGTTGTCCCTTTTGAAGAAAATATGTTTTCCATTTTTTGACAATTTGATGGCAGACGTCATGATAAATGATCCAGCACTTGAGTAAATTAATTTCATATCTTGTAAACATTGTGCACTTCGTAAGTAAATCTCAACCAGAATGGCAGAGAAAGTATTTGTAAAATCAAATCCATATGGTGCGGAAAAAAACAACCGAACCCTTGTATTCAAAGCCAGCGGCCTGAACAGGTTTCCCATAGCTCCTGATGCACTGACGTGACCTTGTTTTAACTTTACTGCATTTCAGAAGTATTTCTTGGTATCAAAGAACTGCGAACCCTGAAGCTAGGTTTAATTGCTTCCATTAAGTGGGTGCTATTTATGGTTTGGCACTCAGTTCGTTCAATATTTACAACGTGGAGTAAATTGCACCCTGGATGTCAATTTGCAATAGATCTGCAATAAGCAATTCATAACGCAATCAACACCTAGGAACTGTTGTTGTAGCAGAACTGCTCCTGCCACTCAAGCTGAAATCAACACCTACAACATGTTGTCGTGGTGAAATTTACTTCGGTGTATTTCCTGTAATTCGGAAAAACAATGCTGCCAACATTGACCGTTTTGTTATGGTCCGTTTTGTTGAAATCCAACACCCATTTGCTGCAGACATTGTGAAATTCACAATTATCTGTTACAGGTAATTGCATGTAACGGCGATAATCGAAACAGACCTGTTTTATTCACGTGTATGTACATAGGTAATTTGCTTTCATTATGACATGCATGCTGTAGTTTGATAGGAACTCGGATGGAAATGCTTGTCAACAGATGATAGCATGGTTGTGTATGAAGAATATTTCAATATGCTTAATGTGCTGTTAACAGGAAGGTAGTCCCCATCTGCTATGGAACAAAACAAATGATGTATTGAGGCCATAAATATTACAAGTGATGAATGGAACTATGGGTAATATGAACTACAAGGCTAAACTGACTTTCCGATATGACGTTTCAGAGAGCATTAATTTTTGGCATAAACAGAATTTATTACCAGAAGGTTATTTTTATTTGATCAAATTGTCTGATATTTAATTGATGTAATTATTTTACATAAATGCAAAATTTAATGAAAGGAAACAAATTGGAGTTTTGAGTCATGCACATCAAAATGATTACTAAATGGTTTGACTTTTCAATTTTTTAATTTAATAAATAGTTAGATAGTTCAGTGTAATTATTGTGTTTGCTTGCCTGAACTTAATTATAGGCTGTACATTATCAGAGCGAGGCTCTGTATACAAACGTTCATGGGAAGCTTAAGTAAACAGAGCAGGCAGGTCAACAGTCACTCTTTCAATGGGGTGAAATTTAGCCCTATTTTAGCTCATTTTGCTGGTGAGAAATCTTGTGAATATCAAGAGGGTCGAATGCTCGACAGCTGTGTCTGCTTCAAGGCGGCCATTTTGAATTGGCATGCCAGTAAGGGCACATGCTTTTGCTGCAAGCAGAAAAAGATGTCGATAAATTTATGAAGATGGTGTAGAAAATGTGGCTCGCTCACAAAAACCCAGTGAGGCACTGATCCCTTAATCAATAAAACTCATAGTGTCAGCGGAATGTAGACCCTGGCTTTTCCTCCACAAATTACTACATGAATCATGGAGTGAGCCATTTCCCCCCATTGTAGTCCGTCTGCCCCTTTAACCAGCTGTACGTGGTCTGTGTCAGATAGAGTTACCTCCCTTGCCACTCTGGCTCAATGCGTCTAACTGCTATCAATTTCTCTGCTTCTTTAATCATTTATGAAAGTCCCTGATGTTTAGCTGCGTTATTTCCCCCTGCTAGTCTGATGCTTGGAGGCAGCTCAATAACTGGACCAGTCCCACTGATAAATTGAGTTTTATGATAGCGGAGTAGGGCTATTCGCCTGACAAGTAATTTCTCAGTTGAAAGATTCAGCGAAGATGAGATGCACACAGAACTGGGGATGATGCACTGAGCCAATCTATCAGCGACTTCCTCCACATCCAGGAATCCATAGCCTGTTCACCCTGCCTTCTCTGTGAGCCTTCGTGTGTTGTCAACAGGGGGCGCTCTTTGTTGACCCACGTTTATTATTACTTATTTGACAAGTGACCTGGAGAGTTGTGTTTCCCAGTATGGATTTAGTGGTGGATACTAAAGCTGAGGTGCCGGACTACATTGTTGTGGAAGATTCTCCTTCTGTAAGTCAACCATGTGACCCGGACAGCCCCCGACAGGTAGCTAGCTATAGCCGAGATTAACGCACTGCGTAGTCTGTAGGTACAGAAATAGAACTTGTCAGGGACACTGTGTTAGATCATGAATATTGTATGATAAGTGCCTGCTTTCTGATTAGATGTGCTTTTGTATATCACTGCTAGAGTGGGAAAGATAGCTGTATCGTATTCGACATCTCTTTCCACATGTGAAACCGCTTCTGTACCATCCCCAAGGGGCTTTTAGGGAAACATACTCATTTGTGGTAAATGTGTGTGTCACAGATTTGTAGGAATTAAATTGCTCAGTGTGGTATCATTTCCGGATTTGGGTTATTAGCTTAAAATATTAATGGGTTTTTTTTCCTGATAATAGTTTTGGTAAAAATATGATCAATGATTTCTGTTGCCATTATCGATGCATGTGATTTTGTTAATTTTGGATAAATGATGATGAATCATGTCGAAATTAAGGGTTTGTTAGTGTTTTGAGTGATGGGACAAAGTTTTATGTTTGTAATGTTTATGCTTCACTATTACCTTTGGACTTTAAAAACAGAAGATTTCAATGTGTTTTATGTTCCGGAATGGGGATAAATTTGCCATAATGTTCTGAGAACAAATTGCACTGACAGAAATAGAAATTAATTATTCATTTGTGATGTAAATTCTTAAATTTACAGCTGGACTTAACATGAAATCGATAAACTGCACATTAATTTCAACACACAGGAACATATTGCCTCGATCAATTAACAGAAGCATAATGAATATGATACCCTGCCATCAGTATCTGTGATGCTAAACCACTTTAGAATGTGTTTCGTCAGATTGCACATATATTGCACCAGCTGTGAAAATCCTGCTTGTCAATTTCATATGTAACTTGTTACATACTTGTGTTCAATATCCAATCAATGAGCCGTCCAGTGAGAGAAAGACATTCAGTTACAGCGCACTGCGACAGTATGGAGATCAATCCCACGTCAATCTGTCCACTGTTTGATCCGTGATATAAACATCTAATAATCGTTGGTTTCACATTGTTGAAGAGTCACTAGCTGCTCTGGCTTGCTCGCACCTGGTGTATATATCTGGCTGTCCTTGTGTGAGCCATTGATCCTGTGAGTAACCAATATGCATCAGAGGAATTGTTTTCCTTGTCAATTGCGACAGGTCATCAGTTTCAAATATTGAAATTGAGTGCATCAATGTCATTGAGCTGAAGTACCAAAGCTGTATTATGGTACTTACGTGTCTATTTAACGAACCCGTGAAGGTCCGGGTTAGAATGAGCCTTCAGTAACCCATGCTTGTTGTAAGAGCCGACTAACGGGATCGGGTGGTCAGGCTCGCTGGCTTGGTTGATGTCATCGGTTCCCAATTGCGCAGATCGATGCTCATTCTGTTGATCACTGGATTGTCTGGTCCAGACTCGATTATTTACAGACCGCTGCCATATAGCTGGAATATTGCTGAGTGCGGCGTAAAACTAAACTCACTCACTCTATTTAACGAACCGTGTTTAACTAACATGGGACATGTCAAGTTAGGTGATGGGCAGATGGGTAGCCTAGTGGTTAGAGCTTGCGCTTGTCATGCTGAAGGCCCGGGTTCGATTCCCCACATGGGTACAATGTGTGAAGGCCATTTCTGGTTCCCCTGTCGTGATATTGGTAGAATATTGCTAATAGCGGCGTAAAACCCAACTCACTCACTCACTCACTCATAAGAGCGAGTATGTTTCGTGTAAGTGGCAACTAACAGGATTGTGTGGTCAGGCTCACTGACCTGGTTGATGCGTGTCATCTTGTCCCATTTGTGCAGATTCATGCTCATGATGTCAATCACTGAATTTTCCAGTCCAGATTTGATTGTTTGCAGACCTGTCATGTAGCTGGAATATTACAGAGTGAAGGCTTAAACAGAAACATCAATAAACTGGCAGTGTAAGTAGCAGGATACTAGGCAACATGTGGTGAAGGAAGGAGATGAGTAGTACTTTCAAGAGACTGTTGGGAATAATAACAATGTTTGTTGCGGGATGGGATTATTGAACAAGAGCACTGTCAATGAAACATGGAACTTTTCGTTTGTGCATGTAGGCTTGACAATATGTGTTGATACTTGAATATTGAATAAAGCAATATCTAAACAATCAGAAATATTTTTCAGTCACTGGCAGAAAATGATATTTTGCATTTAGTTAGCATCTCAAAAAACAGGTTCAAGCTTCAGTGCGATATGACATGATATACTAAGTGGTCAGGTGAATAGTGCTTTAGTATTGACGCACAATGACATGTTTCTCAGTGCAGAGTTATTGGTCGTTGCCAAGCTGTAGATACCATCCTCATTGTTTAGGTTTCATTTGGTTGCATATTACTCAACAGGTGCTTGTGCGATGGTTATTATAATAATTCTGAAGTTTTGCTTCATTCAGAACATGTCAGTTTGATATCAGATCATTGTACAAACTTATTGAGCATTGTGTATTCACGTAATTATCTTCATCATCTGAAGTGTAGGTCTTTTGAACAGTTCAGCATAATGACATCACACAAAGCTATATTAACAGTTTTTCACTTTATACATGATATTGTAATTCTGATGTAATGTTGTTGGGGGGAGGGGGGACACTAAGTTCAACTACAGTGGAAGCTGTCAAAACCGGCAGCTGTCCAATCCGGCAAGTTGTCAACACTGGCATGAAATCTCAGTCCCATCCGTGGCTAGTACATTTATCATCATTTAAAAGCTCTGCAATCCGGCAGCTGTCAATTCCGGATCTCGGCATGAAATGAGCCGCCCGAATATGTGTTTATAACCGCAACCAGCACTGTCTAATCCGGTGCTTAGTGAGGAGTTGGTTGGATGTGTATTGTCACCAATTAATCCTGCTTTGAAACTACATGGTTGCCGACAAAGATAATTTAATCTGAGTTCAGTATGGGTGTACTTATACATGTATTTGGAGAGTTGAGAGAGAAATTGAGAGAACCACGTTATACAACAATGTTTATGAGAGTGATAAAACTGGTTCAATTCTAGTCGGGACAGCTCTACAATCCGGCATGCTGTCTAAACCGGATTATTTCTTCAGTCCCGATGTGTGCCAGTTTAGACAGCTTCCACTGTAGTTCGTATTTGAATGCTGAAATGCAATTCCATTTTATCCTTTTCACAAAACTGGACTGCTTAACATCACCTTATGGCAAAGTATGGATCTGTTTTAATTGTAAAACCAATAACAAAAAACATTGTCACAAATCCTGCCGATTTGTTTCCCCAATGTTAACTCCCTTTGTTGAATTGCTTGTGATTAACATAATTCTGTTCTTGTACAGCTAATTTTGAATAGGCTCGATCAGACCTAAAGTTGTCAAGTTAAACGTAGTCATAACCACTCGTGGCCCGGGCAGCAATTAGCTTGTAATGAAGTTATGCTTTCAAGTGCAAATATATCTCAATATTAGATGATGAGTCAATAGAGGTTGGTTGACAATTGCACAAATTTGACATCCCCACTATCAGCGCGTAATTAGCGAGTGAAGCATGCATCGCTGATTGTTATCATTGTCTCGTCACTGGGTGGCGTTTATTGACATCATCCGTCTTCCTCACAAAATGGAAATTAATTTGTGATCAGGAAAATTCAGAGATGTGGAAAATGGAACAAAGGCCCAATGAGATCCCTGGGAGTTGATCTCTGTAGCGCTGTCATCCAAGAACCGCACTACAGGTGCAGGCATCAGAATAATCACTTCCGCAAATTGTACGAAATATGTTTCATGCCACTCTTTTTATGTGTATGGGAAGAAGAGCTGCCTAGCAACAGTTATTTGTGCAGTGGCTCCAAATTCCCTATTAACTTTGTTGTTTAATCACAGGAAAAATGGAATAATTTTGTGTAAATTACCTGGACCCGGTCGAAAGGAAGCCATTTTGTTTGAATGAGCTCGCTATGAGTTGGATTGAGAAAATGCTGTTTACTCACCCAGTCCAGCTAATTGAGTTTTTTATTCCCCTTCGATCAATGATAATGATGCGAGCGTGGGGGCCGACGGTCGGGCAAGTGATCCGCTAGGACATGCACACGACTACCTCCATAGAATAAAAGATCCCCGCACACACCATTTCCTTACAATCCACAAAGGCCAAATGCTAGCATTGGAAACTGGTTGAGAATATCCCAACGGTTGCTTTTAGAGGCGTCAGTTTGGACTATTAAACTCCTGACATTTTGTGTAAGTGTTTGCGGGTTTCATTTGTTGGGGATGAAATGCTTTTTTTCGAAATGTGCGTGGCCTGTCAACTCCATGAAAAGATGATAAACGACGTTTGTGGATGTCAAGTGGCACGTTGATTCTCGCTCGCCATGTCACACTGGCATTGATAGTTTGGTGACGTGGATCATTAGAGAAGGACATGGGATTAGAGCCTTTGTGGGCCCCGTTACTGCACTCTCTTCACGGACTGCAACTTGATAGTCCCTAATTACGACAAGCAGACGTCAGCTTTTAGAGGATCTGTGATTTTGATTGGTCTGTATGATTCTGTTGATTTGATGACAGATGCATTATGTGCTAGCTTTGAAGGAAATGAAGATACATACAGGGTTAGAGACACATCTAAGGATGAATGAGCTGGAACAGAACCACAAAGGATGAAATGTGTGTTTACTGGGGCGGAGAATGTATTTTTGGAAAGTTTCACAGAACACAGGTTATAGGTCCTTGATGTGTTTTTGGGTTTATGTTCCCTAATGGCATGTTGAAATTTTGTCCTAAGCAATGTTTTATAATTTGAGATACACTTTATCACTTAGAAGTTGGTAATAATGATCTCCTTTGTCAAAGTAACGACATTAAAGACGACTCAATGTACAAACTTTGGTAAAAAGAAACAAATTTGACAAATTGTAATGACTGCATTCAATTCCATCTTAATGGAATTTTGGTGTATAGCTTTTTGCCACATCAATTAATCTTGAAAGCTGTTGATGATATTATCAAATAAGTTTTTTAAAAAGCAAATTCAAATTGCACAATAAAAGGACAAAGAACATCCAATTCCTTTGATAATGTTCTTATCAAATAGTTCTCTTTTTCATATTGAAGTAGAAAATTCTTTTCACTTTGCCCGCGCTTATCTGGAATCTAGGGCATCTTCCTTTGACAATGTTTTTCTTTACTTTGTAGTTGAGTGATCTGTCTTCTAATTGTTTAGATATGTCATTTTCATCAATTTAATTTGATTAATTTTTGGTCACTGTGTTCAGATATTTGCTTCTTTATGAATTCGTAACAAGCAAACATTGTTTCATCTTTCTTGAAGGGAGATTTCCTTGCGGATTTGATATAGAGATCCCCAAATTAATTTCCCTTGGGAACCCAAAAACACAAAAATCGTACTCAAATTGTCATCTTGATGATACATTTCCTCCAGCCATACAGAGTTATTTCCCCTGGGACCAGCAAGCGATGGGGTTTGAGAATTTTCTTGCTTTATAAGTCTTTAATAAAATCAGCCCTTGTGTTGATACCATTAGTCCGTTCAAATGGATAACTCGACACACGCATTATGCATCGTAATTCCATCATTATCGTGATTACGGTTTGGGTGGTGACTAGCGTAGCTGAGGACAAGGGAGCTAACATATCGACTAATGCCATTCATTGGGGACAGGACTCTAAGTGAAGTTCACTAAGGGGGAATCCCGAGATGGGCCCCTCGTGGTTACCACAAGGTAATTGCCAAGGGTTGTCAAGCTAAATTTATTTATTAGAAGTATAATGGCAAGGGATAATGCATTTATTAAAATAATTGATCCATTATATACTGGCTGTGTTAATCTTTCTGTCCAGACACTGTGGTAAGTTGATTGCAAACGATGGCGCCTGACAGAAGCTGACTTGAGCTGCAACATCGGACCTTTGTCTTGACAACTTGTGCGTGTCAAGAAGTATTTGGTGGACTGATGAGAGATGGATGATTTGGTTTGATAGGAGGGAATTTCCAAATCTGTCACAAGAGACCCTGAAACAAATATATCCAATACCAACCGTGCAAGTCTGTAATATCTGGCAAGTCTAGATTTCTGCAGGCATGATATTGAAGATGAAGAAAGTCTATTCGCTCCTCTATATTATACTTATTATATAGATATTATAATTATTAAGAGAATTTAACAACGTTTTCAATTCTAGACTAGATATTTGTCAATGAATTTCCAAATCGTCCATTTGCATCCCAGTAATGTTTTATTTCTACACAATATTAAATTTCCACATAATCAGAATTGACACTTTCCCCATCAAGCTGGGCTCCTGTTAACCCAGGTTCCTTTTCCAACTTGGATATGTTTTTGAAGCCCAGTTCTGATGTCCCCAGGTCACAGTACTGCAGGAGTATTGCTACAGGTGGAGTTGGAACAACCTCATTCAATCATGGACAGCCATTATGGCCCTCAAATCCGTGTTTCAATTGCCTTTAATCAATATTTCACCAATCATGGTAAGGGCCACCATAAATGGGCTTCACACATTGTGCTCATGTTGGAAATCAAACCCAGGTCTTTGGCGTGACGAGCGACCACTTTAACCACTAAGCTACCCCACCGCACCCTTAGATGTATGGGATATGAAAAACTGTTCAAACCTGTACAGCACAACTCGTCACTGACACACATCCAGTGTGATGACCTCCACCAGTGTAATGACCTCATCCACCCAGAAGACCAGACTGTGTAGACCTTCATAAACTTAATTGATATGAACTGTGTAATCTTGTTTCCAGAGCTAGAGATGTTCTCTTTGTTAAACCGACACTGAGGAAGTGTATACATCCTCCCTTCACCCATTTGCCAACAAGTCTGATTCTGCACAAAAGGTGGGCTAATTCCAGCATCCAGCAACCTTGAACACACAGCTCTTTTAGTGACACCATAAGCTTGTGGCTGGTGACAGGAGCTCAGCTGTCTTGGCTGCTAGTCTGAGCTCATTAGCACTTGGCCAGACACTGTACTGGGAGTCCTGTCCACTCCAAGCCAGGACTAGATGAGCAGGCTACATTATGGCAGTCTGAGTCCTCAAGATGTTGTTGATCTTGTGTTAGGGACTACAACGGTCATTATCTGGGGTTAGTGGTCTGGCAATTGTTGTGGTCACTTTTGGCAGGGCGAGACTGGTCAGCCACATGGCTATAGAATTTGAGGACAGCAGCCTTGCTAGGGGGCAGTGTGACTGGTTGGTTGGTTGGTTGTTTAACTCCGCAATATTTCACCCATATGGCGGCGGTCTTTAAATAATCAAGTCTGGACCACACACTCCAGTGATCAACAGCATGAGCATCGACCTATTGGGATACAATGACACGTGTCAACCAAATCAGCGAGCCTGACCACCCGATCCTCTTAGTCGCTTCTTACCACAAGCATTGGTTACTGAAGACCAATTCTAACCCGGACCTTCACTGGGTGTGGCCTTTTGGAGTTATATGGGGCATCATAGGTGTGGACTAGTCGGAGAACTAGTGTAAACCTTATTTCACTAGTCTCAGAGTTTGTAGCCTGCCCTGTATCAACAAGATGAATTATTTTACATTTTACATTACGTTACATTTTCTGTCTTGAAGTATTGAGAATAGGTCTCACATGTTACTAGTTAATAAGGTCAACCAATTTGGATTTTTACTTTTCATGAACATAACTCGGTAATAATTATGGCTTTGGTTGATGATGATCGTGAGATTGACAGAGTCTTTATGACTGTAAGCTTTGTCAGCAATATGATGTAGTGATTAAATAGTGTAGTTCATTGAGATATGATTGGAAAGACGCAAACTGTTAAAACTAAATACCATTCGAAACATCATGATGATGATGATGATGATGGTGCTGGTGGTGAGGATGATGATGAGGAAGCGGTAATTTTAAGACGGATGGTTGTATACTACTTTATGATAATTTGGTTTGGTTTTTATAGTACCTGAGGTATCTTACAATAACAGAAGCAGTGGGGTAGCCTAGTGGCAGCGTTTGCTCGTACCGCTGAAGACCCCGGTTCATTTCCTCACGTGGGTACAATGTGTGAAGCCCATTTCTGGTGTCCCCCGCCGTGATATAGCTGGAATATTGTTAAAAGTGGCGTAAAACTGAACTCACTCACTCACTCACTCTTGCAATAACAAAAGGTGCATGATTACAAAAAGATAAACAATGTAGATCTTGCCAAATGGTATTTCTTCAAGACCTCAATTAATTTTTTTTAATAAACCTCCAATATTGGATGGAAGAATTTGAATGTCTAACCTTCTGATGCAATTTGAGTAATGAGGAATTTCAGTCCTTTGAAATGCTGGATATACAAGCTTAGAGATCAGTTTTCATGTAATGATTCAAAATGACAGAATTCCACACGAAGAAAAATGTTAAGATCTATGACAGTTCAATCATTATTCATGGTGCGTTTAGGATTGATAATATCGATAACCTTTTAGTGCAGTCTTTACCATAAGACTGTACATCCCAGAAGACTTGAGGTGAATCGACAAGAGGGTTACATGGTCGGAAGGCATCCTCTAGGACAATCCGTTTCTCTCAGTCTATCGATCAAGGGATTTTGTTCGGAAGAAAGAAAGTGACGATAGATCCTGTCGGAATATCACTGAAATTGCTTAAATGTATTCAATTATCCCCGAGACAGTGGCGTGTTTTTGTAATTTCCCAGTTTGTGCCCTGAGTGTTAGACTTCAATTTAGGATATTGTGGCCGACCTAGGGCGGAGAGCTGAAGAAATCCTCCCCTTATCGTTTCGCGAGTCCCACGGGCCAGTAGCTATTGTATGAATTGAATTGCCTGGCTTTTCACATATTATCCTATGAAGTTGCCTGCAATCAGGGAGCTATCGGTGAAAGTGAAATATATTCCACGAGGCTTGTGACCAAGGCACACTAGTTTGATCGTGTCGATGCTGGTCTTGCTGCTCACTGCTTTAAGCTGGGGAAGAACCTTCGTATCGTACCGTGACATGGCCAGCTTTTGATGCTTCGGGAGAGAAATTACGGACACATAATTTCATTATTTGAAATGGAGGAAAGCCATCGGGGGAAATACGGACGAAAATTGATGAAGCTTTTTCCTGTCAATGCAAATTCGATTTGCCCTGGGATTTGAGCTGAAAGCTTCAGACTGGTCTCGGCCTGATGGCGGGTCTTCGATATCAAAGCCGACGCGTGCGACCAGAGTCCACGAGGACAAATTTAGAACAAAACCCGCTCAATGCACCGTTTTTGTTAGAATCACAAAGACCAGTCACTCGGTGACATTGACAATCCTTTCTATTCGACAGATTTCTTAATCAGGTCAAATGCATTTTCCAATATCTCCCTTCCACTTTCTTGTTGCGCCGAAAGGTTTTTATGGCGATTTGATTTAAACTACTGCCACATCTGTGTTGTTTATTATGTTATTTGCGTATCAAAAAGTGCAATACCATTAACAATTGCAGTGACGAAAACATTAATTCCAGATTCTTCGATCAGGTCAAGCGGCAAGACAGAATCCAGCTGGTTTATGGGATATTAGTTTGTAATTTATGAAAGCGTAGACGGTGGAGGGGGAATGATTCAATTCATATAAATAGCAAAGCGACTGAGTGACTCAACCCTTCTCCATTTGTAGTAGGGCGGTTTGGTTCACTGATTACACCCCAAATGCCCCCATGGCCCTTTCATCAAGGTAATATCGTTTCATACCATACAAAAATCCTGTGAGCTACTTTGTATTTACTGTGAGTGGAGGCTTTATTTGATTGCTATTGTTTCCAGTTGATTGATTATTTACAATTTTATTTTATTTTTTTTTTTTAAAAGCTTACAATCCGAAGGTGTCTTAAAAAGAGTTAAACTGAAGAAAAATATTTAACACTGATTACATATTGGCTTCAGGTTGAAGTTATCTGAAATGATGAAATATTTTGTGTTCAACATTTTAAAGACAAAATGCTAAGTTTTTCATTCAAATTTTATCCATTTTTAAAACTGAAATCAAAGTGACGAGATTATGAAAAAGGGTATCCCATTGCCCACAAAATGCTTGTGTATCTTTGCAGTCAGCACTAACATGACATTAGAGGGATACTTCTTTAGCCAAGGAAGTAACATGGGCCTATCTGTTACAAACACATTTGTGCTTGTATAGATGGAAACACAAGCCCTAGCCTGATTAGCCCATTATCAAAAGGTCGCACAGGATATCGGGGACCCTGTATGTTTCATGTCAGCCAGCTTGGATCGTCCACACCTCCACTCCTTCATTTCCTAGTTCACCAAGACGAAGGTCTCTTCACTGACAGAGAGGGAGACCCATGGCTGATAAACTGTCTCAGCTCAGACTAGCTTGATGTTATCTTCCTCAGCGCTTTACTGTCTGATGATAGAAATCCACTCCATGTCACTGGCGGCAGCCATTTTGAAAATGGCTCCCTCTGGTAGTCATGTTGTCCTTTAAGATCAGGTTTGTTTTGATTCTTCTTGTGGGGTGGTTTGGGAGAGAGTTTGTTTATTTGTTAGTGTTATAGGTGTGGTTGTAATGGAAATGTTATTTTGAGTGAGTTTTGTTTAGAAATTTTGTTGTTAATGTTGATTACTGGACCAGTTCTCATCTTGGTAGTGTGGTTTGGTTGTAAGGGAAGGGAGACAACTCAGATGGAGTCTTGTTTGTGTTTGTGATTGATGGAAAAAGAAATATGGAAAGATTTTGGTAATGACAATTCTTGTTATATGGATAATAAGAAGTTCGGTCAGTGTATGTGAAAGTTGTTAATATGGATAAAAAATTGTAGGTTTATTTTGATCAGTTAAAAGTTATCTTTAAACATCTGTTGACATTTTGAAATTATCCTTAAGTGGCCATGAGTTAAGAAGATCTTATCAATCTGGAATTCCTTCGTTTTTTCCTGTGCCCAGGTGAACAAACATGGAGATATCATAGCAAACACTGACAGATTATGATATCTGGGTGGCCAAAAGAAACCTAAATGGGATTCTCTTTCTGAAACAAGAGTGGAAACACCTCTTTAAAAATCTGTGAGGCGTGAAGCTGGTTGTCTAGGGAGTCTGTTTACCTCCTTGCTAGCATGTGCAGAGGATGCCTTATTATATTGAGCATGTCAACTCCGATTGCTTTCTTCCATGGAAGCAAAAAAGACATTAGCTCTGGAGTTTTCACAGCTTCTTGTCTGTATTTATGATAGAGAACGGATGCAGGTGTCATAATGGATGTCCCATGTTTTCTGGGGTGATTCAGCCAGACAAAAACGTCAGAGATGAGAGATTTGATGATGCTTGGGAATGCATGCAGATTTCATCACCCTCCAGAAAGATTTTTGAGTACCTGGAAAATTTCAATTGCACGCTGCAGTTGTTTAAGCTGAGAACAATTGTTTTACCTCCAAAGCTGGACTAGTGTTTGCCAGTAGATTTATTGCAGTGCCGATTGCAATTTTATGATCAGGTGTGTTAAGGAGGATAAGGAGTTGTGCGGTGACTGCTCGGTGACTGCTCGGCTATTCACCACACTTGACTAATGGCCCATTGAGGCTGTCAGACCAACCCTTGTGAGTGCCTACAGCCCTTGAATACATGACAGATTTTGTTTTCCCAACAACTTTGCCAGACAATCTAGGGTGCTATTCTGGGATCAAAGGTCTTAATGGGGAGTGTTGCCCCTAAATAGTATTATTCCAGCTTTTTGAGACTCCGGGGTCGGCTCATGTTGACACTGGGAGTCCGTGTAGAAGCAGAGAAAATGATCGCCACTTGTGGGCGAGTTTGTGCCTATTGAAATTGGTGAGCGTGGAGAGGCTGTAGAGCACAAACAACCCCACGCTGAGAGGCTGTTCTTGTGTTGAGGAACACTCACCGCTGAATACTCCGGAATAGCCTACAACCAGCTGCTCAAACACACTCCCAGCCCAACACTAGGCCATGCGAGTAGCTGGCAGCCATATTGGATGCATAGCAGACGCCAAGGCAGACGGAGTCACTTGGGCTCTGACAAATTCTGGAGTTTTATGCCTCCTTTGGATAATTACTGAATGAGAACTGGATGAAACTTGAAGCTTTCTCCAATGAGGATGATCTGAAGTTACTTTTGCAGCTCTGACATGGATATTACTTGTTTTTTTGGTGGTTTTTGTTCACGGCCACCTCGAACAAGGAGTACTATACTAGCTTGGCTCTGAACAAAGCCCTGACATTGGAGTTTGTGCTCAGCATCCTGGTGTCTTGCTGGATATTTCTGGATTATAACTAGGTTTTGATTACTTTCATCAGGTAAGTTCATATATAACAACATCTGACATCTGTTTCTTTCTGACAAAATGGTTGCCACTTCTGACTTATTTCAGAAACAGGCAAAATGTGCATCACAGTAATTGCTGTGTTTACTTTTTGTCTTGCTTTTTTTGTTCAGCTTATGAATATAAATGTTTAAAAAATGACAGCATTATTCATACTGGATAATGGAACATAAATAAATTACAGTCGTCATTTGAGCTAAAAATTCATGAAAACAGTTTTTAAATGAAAGAATTTTTCACAGAGCACTGTTGTTATCTTTACATTAGCTCCTCCATCAACTGATTCCGACACGCTTTCTTTAAACATTGGGAAATAGTTACACGCAATCTTTTCTTTTAAGTCTTGATCAAAGCAGAGTTAAGCTAGTCTTTGCACTACTAATAATTGATGTGGCGGGCAGAGTTTGGCAGAACGAATGCTTGAATAATTTATCTGGTTAGACAGTTTTAATGACAATTATAGGAAAGACATCATCCATTTCAAGATTGATCAATGTGACAAAAACTCTATAGGCCTTTTTGTCTTTTCCTGGATGAGTGCAGGTTGCTTTTTCTACTGGCGTAACCATGACTTTCAGCATCACAAAAAAACATTAAACAGCTGTAAGGAAAATACAATCATCATACTTTTGATGGAACTTTTTCCCCAGCTTTTTCTTTCATTATGTCTCTTTGAAGTTAGCGTTTGGCTTTGATCTGTGTTTATGTTCAAATACTTTGTAATTGGTATAAAATCATTGCTTCTGGCTGGCTTTCTTGTGGAAGAAATTCAATAATAGCCTGTAGCAACTGAGTAACAGCATTCATCTCAAAGTTTTACCTGATTTAAGATTTGTTGCCAAGAAATCTAAGGATATCCGTCTTTTTACGTCAGTCACAAGTGTCATTATGATATGGATTTTGACTTATCTTATTTGCTCGTTTCCTTGAGGGATTATTAAAGTGCATATCAAATGTAACGCTAGGGTCGTATTTATGGAAATGTTTTCTTTTTATTCATAACTTACACTCGATCCTGCTTTGATTTCCTTTTGTAGCACATCTCAAGTCGTTTTGTAGAAAATCTTAAAAGCGGATAATGTTTAAAGGTTTGTAGACACTGCAAGTATAAAAGGCAAAAAATACACTGAAAGGATTTCAAGGCCTGAATATCTTGTATTTGAATTTCAAATGATTTCAGAAAGAACTTGTGAAAGTTTCTCATGAGATTGGGATTTTCTTTTTGTGGTAACTTGAACTGTGAACTTAGACACTTGTGTTGGAGGAATAGAATTATTCTCATTCAGTTTTCAAACAACCCTGTGATCTTAATACATACGTTTCTCCTTTCTCTTGCCCAGTGTCATCTTGTGGATGACAGGAAGCTTTGCTGTTGGTTGAAGATGGTGTCAAGTGTCGGAGGAACGTGCCATAATCCCAATTAAATTGGGCCACCCCTCATTATTCCTACAGATAAATCATGAGTGAATGTTATCTGAAAGACCTACCACATAGAGGCTATCTTGGATTTGGATGGATGGGTCTTGTTGCGCTAAATTTGACTGCTTTTGATAAATCGTGATCCCTTGGTGAACCGAAACTCATAAAACATCAATGGAATCTTGAGACTTTTCATTAAAATGCGCAAAAATTGGATACAGGGATTTTTTGCCCATAGTGATGAAGATGGGCGTAGTATTTGATATACAACATACATCACTTCATGCCGAGACTGATGATGTGTCTTGAGTGCTTTGTAAAGAAAGACGTGTAGGTGAAATGTCGGAAGTGGATTTCGTGTATGATTATTTAATGACATCAGGGGAGGGGACATTTTTCAGAATTTTATCAGTTTTTAACTGGAGCTTGACAGGCAACAATACTTGAATCCAGACCTTCGGGTTTGATATGTCAGTGGGCATCAGTGTTATGCTAGATTCCAGACAGTTGGTTTGATATATTCATGATTTGCCATGAATGTTGAGCTTTACACTTGAGACAGAAGTGTTGCCAGGCTACTTTTCTTGAAATGGACCAGGCAGGTATTAGCGGGACAGGAGGTTTAAATATTTCAGGCTGTAGTGAATATAGTGTATTTATAGTGTAATGCATCATGTTTTCAGATAAATTTGATTAATGACAGTGTAAGTATTTTTGTTCCAGTGGTCAGAGCTTGAACTCTTGTAAGTACTTGCAGATCAATAAATTTGTAAGGGTAATGTTTTTCAGTAGTAGCTATATGAGTTCTAGGGTTTGCACCTAAGTTGAAGTAGATTTATGATGTGTATGGGTTTGGTATTCAGCTTACTTGTAATTGGATGAGCGGCCATATTGAGTGTTGGGATTTTTCGGATTCTACTTGATTCTGAAGTAGGAGTTGGACGTGAGGCCAAAGGTACTTTGTTCCAGTTGGGTAGTTCTGCCTGCAAGGTGTGACTACAGCATGCCTCGAGGGACAGACGTTTAGTTGATCTTACGTCTGCTGTGTTCTTGAGGGGGTCAACACATCAGGGCCAAGTTTGTTTTGGGATAAAAGTATTATCTGAGTTTGTTGACTTGGGCTCTCTGTGTAGGGGCCCAGCGAGAGACAGAATGCTGCCATGTTAGCGTAACATCCACACAATGTTTACTGCCACAAAACCCAGCTCGCGGCAAGTCGGCCCTCTTCGCTTGCACTCCACACACTGCCTGCCTTGTAAGGTGTAGAATCAACTAGTTTCTTCCTTTATTGCCCAGGGCACAAACAGTTCCGCTTGCTTTAAGCATTAAAGCTTGTGTGCTCTACCTCGTCAGATTCTGTCGAGCGCAGGGAATGCATTCAAAACTTGTCAGAATCAGCTTCAAGCACTTCAGCTCTCTTTACTTGCGAGTTGCTCATGTTTTCTCTGTGATTCTTTTGACGACTAGATTGGATTAAGAATAAGACAGGCTTTGTCCCTTTGTTTTGTTGTTTGCTCAAAATGTTGTGTTTTTGTCTCTGAATTGTTTATTGTCCTGATCCTTCAGTAACGATCTCCTACACAAAGCCATGGTTAAACCAAATTGAGAGATCTCAAAATGGCGTCTGCTGCTAAATCAGGAGGTCTGACTGCTAGACTCTGTGTCAGAAACGACCAATTTCTTGTCTTTCAGCTCCAGTTTCATGTCTGAAACTTCCAAGATGACCCCAGATCTCTTCATCTTGGTCTCGCATCAGATTTTTCTTGTAAACTTTTCTTCCTTCCTTTGATGTTCATCCCATCCATTGTGATGTTAGAAAACAATCCACATGTCCCTTTCGGCCATCTTGATCTGGACGAGAAGTGATATGTCACCAAACCCTGTAATTACCCCTCCTTTTGATATATAGGCCAGCCTTGCAGACATCCTACCCTAGGCTAGGGGAAAAACTCCTGGAGATAATCGCAGTCTGGATTTGTGTAATTACAGTGGAGGATCTTTATAATAAGAGATGACAATAGATAGGTTTGTTTTGAAGCATGTTCGTTATAGATTTGTCCTTGTTTTCGAGCAATCTGGATGCAATATAAATGGTGCCAGATTACAAGAAGGGGATTAGAAAGATTATTTTTTCACTTTATCTGACCCGATATGGTTCTCTTGACGTCAGAACATTTAATGTGATTGGAGGTTTAGTGTAGGTAGTTGTTCATGTGGGTGTCAGAGAATTGCCATTATGTGTATTGTAATGATTGAATTACTGGTGTAGATACTGATATCGTATATTTAACTAGAACCTGTTCTTATACCAGCCTGTGTTTCTTTTGACTAAAACATTGCAAAAGTAGGTTGTAAACTGCCATGACTGTCCCCACAGATACCACATCAGGTTCAAAGATTTCATGCAATGCAACTTAAAATCTAACACTGCTGATGGATTTTAAAGATGTGATGGTGTTAAATTTAATTTTTGACAAACTCCTTCCAGATTGTCTTCACATCTTAATGATGGCTCTTGTAGTCATCAACCCCTTTAAGTAAGGGATTGTCCTCAACAACAGTTCAGTGAAGACTTGGGTAATGTTCCAGGCTCTCACTAGCCTCGGATCATCTGGGGACCAGCTCCAGGGGCTCGCTTCATCCCATGCATGCATTTGGATTAGGTGATAGATAACTGCTACTGGCCCCAAGGGAGCTCTCAGATCAAGGGTTTATCTTTGCATGTTGGGGAGTAATTAAGTTAGATCTAGTTCTCTTAATGAAAGCAAAAAGTAATGGGCCAGCGTATGGGGAAAGGAAAGACTATTTTCCAATAACAGCCGATGGTGCAATGTTTTCAAAGCTTATTCCAGGCCCCAAGGGAGCCCTGTAGTTCAGAGGATAGAGTCTGTTAATATGATGTTATTGACTCTTTGCTGCCCAAAGGATGCAAATTGGTGTTTGTGTTAGGTGTTGATTTTATTTTATGTGTTGAGGATGTCATGAATTTGGAGGGAACCATGTTCATCCATCATTCGAAGACAAATTTTGTTGATGCTTTTTTTCCACAGTGATTGGGTTTCTTCAGAACTATTTTTTTTTATTTTGTTCGATAATTTGTGTAAATGATATTGATTAATTTCCTTTTTTGCTGTGAGTATCTGAATTTTTCAGTTTAAGCACACAAGAGTAACAGTCTCATTTCCAGCAATAAATAAATAAGATCTTCAGCTCTGCTAATCAATAAAATGATATCACAGTGTAATTCTAGCCCCAACGAAATGGATTGGACATGAAGCAAAGGAAAAACATTAATATATTTTATCGGCTATTCCTTTCACTTATTGCCATTTTTATCAGGGTTTCATAGTGTTTTATTTCAATATTCATGCCTGGCTATTTGGCTCGTAATTGAGGAGGCTTGCGTGCATTTCAGTGGAAATAGTATCTTTTATAGCATCTATGTCTCTGCTTGTGATTATGACTTGCTTGCACCAGATACTTTATGATCCTCCGCTTGCCACTTGAGTCTTGCTTGAGAGACACAGACCTGTCCATAAACGCTGGAAAGGATTTGCTTTTCAATTAAGAAAGTTTTGGGTGGGCGATAAAAGTGTCCCATAGTAATCCAGGGGCCTTGTGCAGGGGCATATGTGAATTCTTTTCACAAAGGCGGGATTACATTCTTGGAAATAATGTTGCAAACAAACGGGTTTTATTGTCGGCTTTTAAAGAAATTGCTTGTCAAAAAACTAATCCTTCGTACAGACCGGCATCCAGGGCCCATATAGCAGAGAACTATAAAGCCAAAATGGACATTGTAAGATAGGCCCGCCAGGGGAGGCCATAAACGCTGTCAAATAGCAATAAACGACCATGCTTTACTTTATGCATGCACAGACATTACCCAGCAGTCCTCGGTGCAGGAACTGAAGGATTTTGTAAGCCTGGTGCGATTTTATGTTCATTCTGGTATTATTGACAAGGGATTAGTCATTCCACTTAGATGAAAATTTCTGTTGCATTTGTGTCACCAATCTGAAACTGTTCGGTTTCATTGGTAGGCAAATGACAGGTCTGAAATGGAACGATTCGTCAAAATTGACAAGTGCCACTTTCTGGATTATGGGCCCATATCCAGAGCCAAATGAGAGCCTTGTCGGTCATCGATGACGTTCTGGCGTTCAAACGAACCTGACACAACACTGTCTTACTTTCGTCACGTTTATGACTCTTAAATGCTCCCATTTGCTTCCCTGTGTCATTATGTAAGTTGCAAAAAAGAAGGCTGCCATATTTGATTTCCGAGTTAGCTGATGAATCTCAATGCATTGGGAATTGGGCCAGTCCTTTCATTTGCGAGAAATGCTAAAATATCACCTCTGTGGAGCTCGACAGATCAATCAAGGAGAAGCGCATTCCACGCTAAGGTTCCTTTCATGTTTATTTCGCTTGGATTAAAATTGACATTGCAACATGAAACTGCTACGCTGTGTTTTGGGCATTTAAGACCAAGTGATTTATGGCTTTGTTGCAAGTTCGTGTAAAGTTTCAACATCGCCGTACAAAGAAATATTTTCCATTTCAATTTTGAATTTAAAAAGTATTTTTGATTGCCTTTTGTTTCTAATAATGGATCAAAAAATAAATCAGATGAGACTTTGACAGATGGTTTTTCAACTTAATTTCAGGAAAGAATCATTTTTGAAAGCTACAGAATCTGTTATGAGCATAATTAGGAGTTCTTGTATTATTTGTCATACGCCGTCCCTGTATATTCAATTCTAATGTGTTTCGCTCTGGCTTCGCTGGCTGAATAACGCTATTGATTAATCTATGAAACGCTACACTAGTGTAGTGTATACTGCTTATTTTATGTAGGCATCTGTTGGTATATTTATGATACTCTTAAATTTCTGTCTGGATGGCTTGATGTGTTTCAGGACTATGTTATGTGCCATTTAGGCGAACATGTTTCATCTATCATCTGTTTGATTTGCAATTGTGCGAAAGCCATATTTTATCACCCATTGTAGCCGAACATTTTGTTGCAAATTCCATAATTGACAATAACACCTGTTAAACAATTAGTATTTGTTACTCATCATGAAAGGCCCATAAACGTAATTGCAGAAACTTGAACGCGGCCCAGCTGTAGAGTGTTGGGATCGTTTCAGTTTTTAGAAAAATTATTTTGAATGGGAATATTTCGTACTCCATTGCGCTAGCTTTGTTTGGGTGTAGCGTGGGGCCACATGTGGCAAATAAATTGTTCAGATGCAACTAACAAGGTACACATTTTGCTTTGGCAGAATTCTTACACACATTGCGCAGACTTTACGAAAACGAGAAAAATGTGTTCATGTATTTTGTCAGTATTGCTCACAGGTGCAAAATGGACGCTCTCAAATGTAAGTCAGATTAGCTGCCATATTGAAATTGCCACCAACGTGTCCTAATGTGTAAGCATTGTTTTTCGATTTTCCTCTTAAGTGGAGTTTGGCCCGCGGTAGGTTGCATGCATTTTTGGAGAATTTCTATGGCCGTCATATTCTTACTTATTGCTTCCATATGTGAGAAAGGGGCAGTAACAATATTATACGAAGAAAAACATTTCTGACAAAATACTGTGGTTTTAACCCTGATGCACTGCTTACATATGATAAAAACGCCATGCTTTTCATTGCAAACCATATTGCCGGTTTATTTATAAAGCTGCATTTCTTAAGCATTGCATGCATGAAGCTGAAATAGTTATTTACAATGATAAGTTGTATGTATGTATTCTTTCTGATCATGAGTGAAGTGAGTCATATGAACTAGCATCATATCAAAGGAAGCTGGTTCGCCTTCATGATAGTAATGAAATATTTTAATGATTTCTTTCCCTTCTTCAAAGTAAATGATACCGTGGGTTGGTATTTGATTGTTATCTGTGAAATGAGCAAGTTGTGGATGAATATTTATAATGCAACTTCATACATACATGCATATCGTAACGATGCTTGTAATTATCTGGCGTAAGTCATGCATGAATATTTATGATTCAGTTTATACTTTTGTACATAATAAGTATCTCCCAAATGCATAATCCTACACAGCTGATTGCATGTTGAGCTGACATGTTATGAAACAGGCTTTCATAATGAAATGTACTTGCAATGTACACCTAAAGAGCTAGGTTAGCATGGTGCATTTGGTATGCTGCTGTTTGTTATAATTGATATAGATGCTGCTAGGTGATTCAGGGCATTGTTGCTTCTCTTTCACTAGATGAATGTACATTGTGTTAGGGCAGCCTAGTGGTTAATGTGTTCGCTTGTCCCACAGAAGATCCGGGTTCGATTCCCCACATGGGTACAAAGTGTGAAGTCCATTTTTGGTGTCCCCTGCTGTGATATTGCTGGAATGTTGCTAAAAGCGGCATTAGTTGTTTACTGTCATATTCCAGCTATATCATGACTGTCTGTAAATAATCGAGTCTGGACCAGACAGTCCAGTGATCAACAGCATGAGCATCGATCTACGCAATTGGGATACAATGACATGTGTTAACAAAGTCAGTGAGCCTGACCACCCGATCCCGTTAGTCGCCTCTCACAGCAAGCATGGGTTACTGAAGATCAATTCTAACCCAGATCTTGACAGTTCACAAGGGTTCTTAATGTTGACAGGAACCATCAAGAAGCTGACCTTGAATGACCAATCCTGGATATGATCTACCTGAAGTATTAGTTCGCAGCTCTTGTGAAGTTTATGTTCGGGTCAGTGTTGACTTACAAGGTTGTAAAACGCCATTCATTGGCAACAGTGAAAACTTCTTTCCTTCCTTCATCATGCGACTACATACCTTGTCTCTTATCAGATTCTCTTCCAACGCAGTGCAATAACACATGGTAAGAAACTCTACCACACGTTGGTGATTCTAACAATCTGTGACAGTGGCCCTCCAAGTATTCTCCCTGAACACATCTTGGAAGCATATCGTTCCTGCGGAATCTTGCCCCTAATGTCCCTCAACTTAACGTACTGGCACACTGATAGAAGTATGCCATGGCAGACAATCATGGACATTATCGGGGTAAAAAAGTATATATCGTAACCTTATCTCCGTGCAGTTGTGCAGTAAGCAAGTGCATTACGCAGCTGGTGTGTTGGACCCCCTCCCTCGCCCGGAGCCTCACCCCGCTTGACAGTGATGAGTAGATACTTCAGTCTCACACTCCAAACCCCTGCTTTTGCCACTCGGGGAGACAAGCATGTCCTCTGTGGGATGATTTGCTTGTAATTGAAAGATTGTCAAATGTTTAAATTACACGAAAGCCGCCTGTTCTCAAGATAAACTCTGAAGCAATCTTCTCAATTATCGGAACAGAGTTGGCAGGTCTCGAGCACCCATTAGATAATCTAATGGCATGTTGTTTAGAAGGCTTATCTCCATTAGCTGTGAATTTACAAATTTTGCCCGGATCTCGTTTTTATCCGATTGGCTGTGCTTCCCAGATAGCTTGTTTGGAGTAAGTCAGAGCTCTTCTCGAGTAGGTGGCCCTATCTCCCACCACCGAAGCCTGCCTCTCACTGCTGTGCCTTGTTTTTTACTGATGGTGTATCTCGCAACTTTCTGGGAACAAGTGCGGGAGTTATCCCCTGGCAATGCTGTGTATGTGCAAACAGTGATAGGTGCGAGGTGTAGACATCTCAGCGGCCGCACAGGCACACGGAGAGAACGTGTTATCTCTCCCTTCTGTCTCTCCGTTACCAGATCTAATGCCAGCACTGGGCTGTTGCCATTTGTCTATCGGTAGATCAAGCCAAGGAAAAAACAAAACTGGGGATCATTTGAAACAACAGTGTTCCCAGGCGGCTCTCGAACCTGCTGGAGGTGAGATTCAATGCCCCTTTATGCATCTGGATTGTTTCGAGGGTCATGTTTGGAGAATCAACAATGTCGGCAGGCGAAATGTTCTCTCCCGTGGTAGTTGGGCCCGCCTCCAGTCTACAAGACCCAACACTGCCTCCATGTAATTGCTGCAACAGACCCTCAGCTGATGTGTTTTTCATTCCTCGCAACATTCTTGCCAATTGACTCTAGCGATGAGATCTAATTCAGAGCACTACGACCTCCAGTGAGGCAAGCAGTGATTATAGGAAACACACATGTACAAGCCAGTGCCTCTTATTTCAAGAGACTTCCAATGCTACACCTCTGCTTCTCATCCTAAATTACTCAAAGGGAACTATAAAAGTCTTCCACTTACACAGGGGAGAGGAGGTCACTGTGTGGTAACGAAGGCAGCAGGAGGTTATGGGAGGTAGGTAGCATCTTCGCGCCTCTTTGAACAACCAGAATGCGAAGACTCTTGGCTTCATAACACTTCTCAATGGCCTCCTTATATTAGAGACTCAGTCGTGGGGATGAGTGTTCGTGTTTGAAGGAGAACCTCTTCTTTCAGAGAGTGCCATTTGGCAACAGCGTTGGGATTTGGGTCTATTTCATAAACGTCAATCAGAATACTATTTTCATCCTCATTCTAGACCCAGTAAATTATATGTGTGAAAAACGGATTTGAGTTTTTGATGTATGTTGTGAAAATAAACGCTAATGTTGCTTGAAATCTGTTTTCTATTTGGTGCTTGTTTCGTTTACGTCAGTCAGGATGTCTCGTTTCATTCTTATACATCAGCATCACCTGCATGTAATAGATTTGTAATTTTGGCGTGTACAGTGAACAGGGTAGTACCATAGGGTTCAATCAGTTTTCTACAACAGTAACAGGGAGTTTTCCAGCCTAACAAGCCCTTGCTGTATAGCCTTGAATTTGAAACTCCCCAAATCGGAACTCAAATTTGGCAGTTCAAAGAAGCCTCTCCAAGCAGATTTATTATGCTTACAATACAGACAGTGTAAATCGCGTCCAAGTTCAGTAGGTTCATTAGCTACATCCAACTCCGACAGACTAAAACAACAAGAATCAAACTGTGCCTCCAAACAACAGGGGAAAATAATTAACTTGTTATCTATTCGCTATGGTAGAAAAGAAACATACAAAAGCTTTCTGAATCCTTTGAGAAAAAAGTTTGTGTTTTGCGGAACATGTTTTCATTGGGTTAATGTTGCTTCCATCTGTTGGTGAGTTTTAAAGCCTTGTTTGTACAGTTTGTTAATCTTGTAATAGGACTCGATGCGGGATGCGTGGAGGGTATTTATCGAGCGGCTTCCCTCCCCTCGTCTCCTTGGCAAGGGACACCTGGTGGAACATCTGTATGGAGGTCTACATGTAGCCCTGTATTCAATGGCAGTGGCATAACTGTCCAAATGCCTTGATTGATGGCTGATAGACGTGAAGATACGAGCGTTTTACATAAGTTGAGCTTTTAGCATTCTGGTAATATTTCACGCCAAGCTGTTGAGAATTTGACATTTTTCAAGATTTGTTTGATATTTTGATGCTGCTGGTTGGAATTGGTGATGAATTCTTGGAATATGACTGAAAGATTACTTGAACATTTCGTGGATGACGAAATGTGGAATACATCTGTTTGGAAAGTAGTATCAGTGTTTATTAAAAATGAAGTTTATTCCCATCCAGTTTCATGCTTCTTGACCTGCTAAAGATTTCCAAAAGTAGATCACGTTGTCTTGACAACAGGATTTAAGAATTTAAAAAATTGTTGTTTTGGGGATGGAATGGCTTAAAGAATTGTTTAATGGAAAGGAAGTTCTATGTTTTTTCGCAAAAGAAAACATTAATTCAGTCATAAAGAAAGTAACAAAGGAGACACTAAGTCCGTCATACTTGCGAAAATCTCCACCTATAGCTTTGTCTTGCAAACTTGTTGACTAGACTGGATGTGCCAATTGTGGAAAGATTAGAGCCAAAACCTTAAATATGTGTCCAGTGTTTAAAAGTGCCTCATCAAAGGAAAGTGTTTTAAGGCAGGGATTTGTGCTCGTAACCTTTCAGTATGAACTGTTGGTTGTCATTGACATAAGATAAATAAGTGTTAAGTTTGGTGTTTATTACACTGAAATTGTAGTCCTATACCCATCTGCTCCTTGTGCTTATCACAGTGGAGCTCGTTCACTTCGTAGCGCTATCGACAAGTGCCACTTGATATGAATAAGACTGATGTTGATTTCACTTGCAGTAGCTGTTTCACCAAGCATTAAATCAAAAATGCCATAAATCTTTCGGAGCTAGCCTATTAACAAACCTTGTTTGTATTCCATATAGCTTCTCAGTTAATAAATTTTGCCGTGTGTCACTGAAGCATATGTTAATGTCAGTCGAGATAAAACCTATTTTTGTCTTGTGAAAAGTGAAATAAGATAAAATGTAATATATTACATGTTTGCTTATATGAATCATATCATGAATTTATGTCTGACAAGATAAGTCATAAAATAGTGTGTATGAGACGGATTCAGTTTACGTTGCAGCACAAGATTTCAGTATCATGACAAACTTTGATATGTTATTTCTTTCATCTTTTGAAAAGAACGGTCTCTGGTTTGCGATTTTTTTTATTTTTAAAGTTTTATTTTTAACGTCAAGGAAGATAATTCTGATTTTTTTTATTTTTAAAGTTTTATTTTTAACGTCAAGGAAGATAACTCTGTTCAGTGCAGTTTTTAGTGGTACATAAATGTAAATTTAAGAACATGAAACCGTTTACTCATGGTTGAATTTAGCAAAGATAAGCAATCAGGATGTCCATGCATAACCAAGCAGCTATGCTTGGATTGATGAGCCATTCTTATTTTTTAAATCAATGGACGATCTGTGTTTTACCCAGGGTAACCAACCAGTCATTCTTACTTCCTTTTTTTAAAAGAAAACAAAAAAAATGGCCAACCAGTCATTCTGACCTAGGATAACAAACAACCCATTGTTACAATTTTTCATCTAGTAGTCATGCTTTCCCATGGCTACCAACCAGCCAAGTTTTAGGTTGTTTTTTTAAACAATAATTTAAACAACCCTGCCAACCAGTTATGCTGACCTAAGATAACAAACCAGTTATGCTGACCTAGGATAACAAACCAGTTATGCTGACCTAGGATAACAAACCAGTTATGCTGACCTAGGATAACAAACCAGTTATGCTGACCTAGGAGAACAAACCAGTTATGCTGACCTAGGATAACAAACCAGTTATGCTGACCTAAGATAACAAACCAGTTATGCTGACCTAGGATAACAAACCAGTTATGCTGACCTAGGATAACAAACCAGTTATGCTGACCTAGGATAACAAACCAGTTATGCTGACCTAAGATAACAAACCAGTTATGCTTACTTTTTGTCACCCTCCAGTTACGCTTTTCTATGAGTGAGTGAGTGAGTGAGTGAGTTGGGTTTAACGCCGCTTTTAGCAATATTCCAGCAATATCACTGCAGAGAAACACCAGAAATGGGCTTCACATATTATACCCATGAGGGTAATCAAACCTGCGCCGTCAGTGTGACGAGCGAACTTTAATCGCGAAATATATATGATAAACAAATATTTTGTAAAGTTACACAATTTGTAATGCAGGTGTTGTCTTTCAAATTCTAATGGAAGCCATCTTGGTTTGTTTATACGAAGAAATTCACACCTTGGCTGTTGGTTCTGTGCTGGGTGATGGCAGCATTGGCATCCTAGATTACCATAACACCTGAAGGTGTCTGCTAGTCTTGGAGAAACAAACAATGCAGGATCCCGTGAACCATTCCCTTCCGAGATACCCCCAGAATTAGCTCCAGTTTACCCACTGATTCCTGATCTTTGAAGGATGTGGAAATGTCTAAGGGAAATCACCTTTTCAAATGGAATGGATATCTCACAGAGCGCTGCTTGTTTTCTTTCACTCATGTTGCACATCAAAGTTCTCGGTCAAAGATTTTGTAATCATTATGGAATTTAGCTTCTGTTTCGGGATGCTTGTGTTTGTAAGAATTGTTCCTCTGGGTTGTTTGGTTACGGTTGTGTTTCGCGTCTATGTTGTAGGTCAGGTTTTGTAATCATTTAGGAATTTTTGCGTTTGGCTTTGGAAGAATCGTTCGAGTAATGGATGCTTGTTTGTTGGTTTAGGTTTGATGTAATGTTTCTTGGTCAAGTCTGGGGAATACGTGGCATTATAACCACCTTCTATCACTTGGTGGCGGTAATGTGAAGAAGATTATTACCCCAAAAATGGAAGAGGGTTCAGTCTTTGGAAGGAAAACGTGGAACAGATTTTGCAGCGTTTTTCATGAAAGGAACTCATGAGACCAAACATTTCTGCGATATTCCTAATACCCAGGAGGCCAGAGCGCACGTGTGCCCATACCGGCACCATCTGTTGACAGCCCAGATGCATGGTGTTTTGTATATATTGAATTCAAGAGCCAGCCCACAACTAAGATTTGTTCCAGTAACGAAAACAACACTTGCAGCGAACAAATGAAAATCAGCCTGGTGAAAACACAAATCCCTTTGAAAACTGGTGTTGGGGTATCTTTTTCGCCATTTCCCGGAAGGTTCCCGAACAGCTCGCCAGGTCAACAGCACACACGGCAAGATAACAATTCTTTGCCAATTAGAGGCCCCCTGAAGTAGCGAAAGGGGAAAATGATGTGTGTTCCAGACTCCGTGAATTTACACAGCCGCTTCAGAGACCGGCATATGAAAAATTGGGGAAATTAAAGTTTGGGTAAGGAACCCGTGGAAAATATGTTGCCGATTACGCCGCATGTAGTGGATTAAGTTTGTTTTGATCTCTCGTCGCAGGTGTGGTTGGTTGTGTGTAATCCAAATGGCATCGAAACAATCTGAGACGGGAAAGTGGTCCAAGAACTTTCAAAAGTCGTTTCTGCTCTGAACATTTTTAAACCTGGATCCCTCAAGCAGAAGGAAAGGGTTAGCCAGGATACTACTTTTTTTCCCATTGTGAGTTATTATATATGAGAATATGAGTTTAACAGCCCATATAGCGAAGGGCGAAGGTCAGGTGCCTGATTCATAATGACTCTTGTGAATTTTTCTCACTGGAGTCAGCCAGGCATTAGGTGACTGATTATATTTGACTGTGCCCTCTCAGTGATATCACTGGATTTCAATCTTTCTCTGATCCATTATTCTCTCCAACCGTGTCATTCCTTCATCTAGTGTTCCTCTTTGTGTGGTGCTTCTGTGTTGAAAACAAGCAACAGATGGTTACTGAGGCTCTTTTTGTGAAAAGTATAAAGTTTTTGCATGATGCAACTGTGTAATGTTTGTGGAATATGACAGCATCTGCTTTGAAATGGCCAGTTTCTGCTATGAATGTAGCCTATTTCATATGCATGCAATGCAAGTGGACTTGGACAAAGGCAACAGTAAAGGCTCACTTGTGTACATGTCTCCTGTAATGTCACTTCAAAGAGCATCTTCAGGTTATTTTCAGAATTGATGATCTACGCTTGATGTTCATGACATTTGTGAAATCTGCATCATGTTTGATGCACACAAAATGGGGCTGAGGTTCTTTGATACTGAACATTCTTTGTGGTGAGATAAGTCAATGTGATTGTGAATATTTTCGAAATATGAGTTTGCTTTGCTATTTGTGAAAAAATTAAACCTTTCTGGAAAAACGGCCACCTTGTCATTTACTTTCCAACAAATGTTTTTCTTCAAAGGTAATGGGTTTGTGTATATTTTTCAGATAAATGTTGTGAAATGTCACAATGAAAAATGTAAAATAGGTTTAATGGTGTTTGTTAGAAGTCCCTCGTACTCCATGCTCCCATTAATTGCACTGATTGTAGATGAAGGTGGTTGATGATTTTGAATTGCGCTGCCTTGATAAACAGCTGCAGGTTTTATTTTGGTTTGGGGCAAGAATGTTGAATAACACGATATTCGGGCAGTGTAGAAATAGAACAGCTTTGGCTAATTCTCCAACAGATACTCTCACCTGTAGATTGGGTTGAAGTTTGTATTGGGATTACCTGAAACCCCAGGTAATTGACGAGATTTGAGCCTACTGTGATACATTTCACAGGTGTGGATTTCGCCTGGTGGATGTCAGGTGTTGGATGGTGCACACTGTTGACACTGCTTGTCGAGTTCATTTCTCGGGGTTGTATATTTCATTTCAACTGGCCATGGTATAACTGCTGTTACACACAGCGTCAATTTCAGTGGTATATTGTATGCATCACAGCTGTCATGTCACTTTCAGACAAGGAGCTATTAACAAGTGTAACATACACCATCCCTATTGTCTGATGTTGCAATCTCCCATTATTGTTTGTTTGTTCATTATTATTCCTTCTTTGTATTTATATATTATTTATTTTTTATGGGACAGTTCCATAATTGTTTCGTTTTATTCCACTGTATATTATCTTTCTATGTCCTGATTATTCATTAATTGTGTAACATATTGGCAGTAATTTTCATATAAATAGGGTTGTTATTTGCTATGGAGATTGTATCAATAATGGAATAATATGGGCATTTTTTAATCATAAAAAAATGTTTTCTTTTCAATGAAGTGATTAATGAATAGAAAAATCAACAATGTTGTAAAATGTTCAAAGGAAGGCTGTTGAAAATTAATTACATAATTTAAGATAATAAGATTGGCAAATTGAGGCTGTTTTTGTTGATAATACATGTTACCAGTTGTGCTACTATTAGTATAATTGAGTCCTTGAACTTGAGTGGCTTGTATTGTTCAAGTGTGTCCTCAGCCGGCTTAGGTTTGTGCCTATACCATTCTCCAGGCAAGGATGTGTGAATACTGACACAGGCTTATAGGCAGATCCTGGGTTCTCTTGAAAGCCTACAAGTCATGAGGTTATCAGTAACACTGCAAGCCCTATAGACCCAGAGCAGTTGCTGGGATAAGTTACAATGAGATTCATATCTGCTTGGATGACCTTTGAAGATAAGGCTGAAAATATCAGTTAGCTTAGCAGGGGAAAATAGCTGGGAGGGTCAATAGGTACTAGCGTAGACGCACTGTGTTGTTTTGCGTCAAGCCAAGTTTTTCATCTTCTAATCGCCAATTTGTCCCTTGATCTTGTAGCGCCACTGGGGTAATTATCATAACGGATGAAATATACCACCCAGAGGCGTGGGCTTTGGAACAACGAGACTGGGTCTTATTTGGAAGGGTTTGGTAGCTGTACTTGTTCAACCGAGGACTCTTGTCGACACAGCTTGGTCGGTACACACTGTGAATAATGGAAGACGTTTCACGTAGACCACTCTCGCATCTAGGTTCGGGGCCTGGGCTGAGGTATAAATATTCAGTGGTGTTTACGGTGTGAGTCAGGTTTTATTAGGAGATTTTCACTGTGTGCCGGCAACACACTAAAACGAGAGGACTGCGTGCCTCCGTGAGCTCGCTATGTAAATTGTCACCGCAGAATCATTGAGAAAATAACGCCAGCTCTGTTTTGATACTGTGTCAGCGTGACCCGTGACATTTTGAAAACTTAAGAGGCTATGTGTATTGAGTGAGTTCAAGTGGATCTTGTTGGTGCGTGTCTACATGACGGAGACTTTGAGAGGCGAGCTTTCATACATATATCACGGTATGTAGTAGTGTTGATGAGCGTGGTGAGGGATAGCCGGCGGCTTAATGTTGCATCATTCCTTGACGTCTTCATTTGAAGATTCAAACTTGAATGGTTCGTCTTCGGAATAGTTTTCGTTTTGGAAATGAATCATTATTCAAATATATGTATGTTGCAGTGTTAATGTCGTCACAGTGTCAAGCATTTGTCCCAGTATTAGGAAGGTGTGAGATTTGTGTGCTGAAATGAGACTATCTATTCATGCTTTTCAGAATGCACCACATGCTGTGCAAATACATTTTAGTCGTGTGAAAGTAAATTCTCCTGAATATTTCACCACTTCTTCCACACATAATATGTGAAGTATTCATATTAATTCGAATATATGTATCTTAATTCTGTAGACATTATTAATCCTACATTTTTTTATCTATTTTTTAATCTAAATTTTTGATTAGTTAAGTCATCAACTAATTAAATTGGCTAATGTATATACTGTTTTGCCTCTTAATTAATTGAATCAGATCTTTTTATGTAAAAATACATAATATTTCAAACAGAAAACCTGCTTTATCCCTTATTTGACTTAAACAGTTGGTGCCGAGACAATGTGGAACAGAAGTTGTCTGATGTCTGTATTACATGTAATAATGCCTGAAGATGGAACCATTACCTTGTCAAGAAGAGATTCGAGACTTAATCTTGTGTTAATGTCAATGAAGCTGATGAAGTACAACAGTTGTAATGGTTTCCTGGTTGACCCTGTGTGAATTCAAATCCAAGAGAGTTTGTTTAATCCGCACTTGGGTGTGAAGCTGATTTCTGGTGTACGCCGCAATTATGTTGATGTAACTGCTATAGGCAGCAAAACCATACACAATCTGATCTGCACCAACTTGACAAATACCTTATGGTTCACTTACCACATGCAACATTGTATCACACACTGTACTGTTTTGTGGTTGTCTTTGTGTCACATGTGCATTCCCACCACCACACTTGAACTCTGACCTTCCTGCGTGGTTATCTATATACAGCGTGCTGATCTTTCACTCGTGTCAAGAGACTGAAAAACAAACCTGGATAACATTTGTACTTTTCCCATCGGCACCTTTGCCTATGTCACGGAAGAAACTGGAGACCTGTTCAAGCTGTGATATGTTGCAATCAGATGATTGACGTGGGAGATACTGTATTATATTATCGCCAATCCAAACCAAATGAAAAATTACCCACCCATTTGGTTTTCTTCTCAACAGCTCAGATACACCCACCAAAGTGGAGATAGTATTCAACCAAGGTTGATATTCATAGCTTCAAAATTCTAATATTTCCGTTTATTGATCGCCCATTATTCATTTAGTAAGCGTGACAATATCAGTCAATTTCAGTCATGGCATCAGTTATCAGCGATACTCTCTGCATCAGTTCCCGAGAAAACGCTACGCCGAATCTTTTTTCGTTTTCGTTCATGTCGATTGCATCCAAGCCTGTCCCGTCCTTGTCAGCTGACTGCTGGCATCAACCAGTCAATTTAGATCGTTGCAACGATAGAATTAATGTGTAGCAACATGTATCAGATTCTTTTATTATCTCGACAAAACCATTCTACCCTGAGGGAAGCCTTCTCTCAATACATTATCGCTTTTTATCTGTCGTTTTGAGACTTTGTCACCTGGAGAGAAAATTGCCGCAGTGAGCAAGGTGTGATCGTTCCCATTTGGAGACATGTCACCAAATCCGACAACTTTCAGTTTTCATTTGCGCAAAAAGCTTGCTAACTTTTTTTTGTTATCGCCTGTCAGAAACTACATTTAGATCATAGTATTAGATGTCAGTTCGCTGAGTACCCTGAAGAATGTCGAGTTGGTTAGATGGAGCAGAGGATTTCAGCCCAATGTCGCGTGTTTAGCGTTGCTGTTTGCCACATGCAATGTTCCAGAAAGGAAGTTGTCAAAGATGTGATATCGACATTTTTTGTTTTATCTAATTGTGTTGATTTCGAGAAAGTGAATCACCTCGCAAATAACATCTGCGTCTGTCACTTGTCTGATTAGAGGGATGGCTCTACAGAGCTTAATGCAATTCTATGGATGTTCTGAATATAGAACTATTAAGAGGTTGACTGTGTTAAATTGCCAATTTGATTCTGAACGTTAACACAGCTACTTGAAGAGTGACAGATAAACTTTAGGTCTTCCCTGTGTTGTGTTTAATTGTAGTAATAATAAATATAAGAAGACAAAGAAGAAGACTATTTATAACATGCCTTTAGCGGCTTCATATCCTGCTCTAAACGCACAATGTGATTATTATTACCCCGGATAACCCAAGATAACACCACGATAGAAGGTAAAAAGTAATATGACTTAATCCCACCTGGTACCCATTTTCTGCTAGGTGAACAGAGGCAACAAACTCACTTGCCTAAGGTGAGACCACATGTATCACATGTGCTTCATTCTGGGTCAGGACTGAAGTCCTAGAAATTCTCAGGAGTCAAGGTGTATGTTATGAATATTTTGTTGTTTTTCTGTATTTGTTTAGTGGTTAGATTTTGTTTGAAAAGTAATGTATTGTTCGTGATAAATGATTGTATCGGATATTTTTTTATATTTCATGGCTCCTTTGTTCAAAATTGTTTCTTTTATTTACAGGTCTCTGAATCGGGATCTGATCTCTTCACCGCCGTAACTGTCAACCATAATCGTAAGTATCTGAATATTTGAACCATTGTGTGGGGCATATGCATGTGGAAGGCTTGTTTACCGTACATCTCAGTTTGTCATGCAGGTCATAACAAGCATGACACCTCCGACATGCTACGATCAGTGATCGTGGGAAGGGTTGTCCTGTTACACTCGTCACAATGACAACATACAGTAGGTGTGAGAATATGTCTCCAATATCCCTTTTAACCCCCTCCTAGAAACTTTCCCCCAACCCCTCTTTCTCTTGTGTATTAGTGTTTGAACACTACGCTCCGTGTGCCAATGACATCTTGTAATCAGCTCTAACAAAACGCTATCTATGTCAGTCACTAATCTTCAGTCAAGCACCCACTGTTCCACAGCCATTAATGCAATACTGAGCCCTCTTCTGCTGAGCATTAATTTGATAGTTGATGTACACAAGCTTTCAACCCATGCTTGACTGGTCACTGAGGTAGTGAAGCATGTAAAAGAATTAAGTTCGCCTCCCTAGGCCTAAACAAACTCTGAGTCAGGGCGTAGCCAACCGTACTGTGTTAATCCCAGATCTTTGCGTTGAGACCAATATCAAAGGAATGGGCTAATGTGCATAAAAGGGTCCATCCGAGCTCAGGAGAATTCGAACAGCCACAAGAAAACCCTTGGAACAAATCTCCATTCATTTCTAGCATTGATGACTGCTGCTCCAGAGTAGACCCTACTATCTGACCAGACGTGAATTCTCCCAAGCAACAAAATAAATCAAGGAAATTGCCCGAGGAAGCATTTCTTTCGTTGGTGCCAAGGAAGTTATTTTAGTGAATGTAATCGTTGTGAAGAGCCAGGCTTGTGTCGTTGCGGCCATTGTATTGGGTCAAGAGGCCCCTGAGATGAGTTAAATGGAGTGGAGAAAGTGAGAAGCTTGGTTGTCAGACGTGAGCCCTCCCCTTGTTGTTGAAGACAGCTTGTGCTCCAGCAGTGTTTAGGGATAGCCTGATTTGATTGAGAACTATCTGCAGCAATTTTCTAGTGGAGAGGATCCCGATCTGATTAAGATAAGGCCATGGAAAAGGTGGATCGCTGGGCCGGAGGAATGTGATTTTGATTTGATGGAGCCCTGGAAAGAGCTATACCATGGCTGCCACCAAATGTGTAAATGCGAGACATCGCTCCCCTGACCTTTCCGGAGTGGAAAGCTGGCCCCCAACAATTCACCGAGCTTCTCATTATCAGACTGATAATGGCATCACAGTGATGATGGGCAAAAATACTTGTCATGGCTGATGAGGATGACTTCACAGATATTGCTGTCTGAGGAATCTAGGGAAAAGTTCCTCCATAGAAAAGGAATATCAGGCCATATCTTTGTTGTGATATATTATTTTGCATTGACCTTGTTATGCCTGTTGGATCAGCAATTTGTTCCTGTCAGAATAAGGTATGTAACCTTAGTATTGAAAATGCGACTTTGCTTTTGTTCCATATGAAAAGTTCCGCATCAATATTTTGGGTAAAAATAGGGGGAAAGTGTTGCCAGAAAATGTTGATCAGCATGTCAGAAGTGACCAAATATTTCCATCGATTCATTGCTTTTGAAACTGCCATTTCAATTTCTGACATGAGAAGAAATGAGTAACTGGAGGTTCATCACAATTAGCTCTCCAGGAAATTGCCATGTTATCCAAGATTAATACAAGCCTCATTTAGAGGAGGACTGTTATTTATTGATTTGTCATTCAATTTCACTTTTTATTGCCACCTCTACTCTGGGCCTCCTCCTTGGCGAGGAGACTTCTGACAATCATCCTGCACCTGGCCCCAGCAGGGTTCAACCATCCGGAATCAGCTGGAAAATTGGAGGTCCCCTGTTGCCCTAGCCATCAAATAATCTCCCTAGAGCTCCCAGTTACCATGCTATCAAATAAAATCCCTCCAATGAGCACATTTTCTTGGATAACCCTCCCTTGTCACCTCATAACAATACTGTCCAATTTATTCAGTAACCATGAGAAGACGGGAGGTCCCCTAGGTAAAGCCTGCCCAAATTCAAGATGGCCGCCCTTGCCGGCTGCTAATAGACTAATCATGCCTCAACACCTCTGCTAATTGACTCCAGATTTGGCAATTGTTTCAGCAGCTTTACACAGCTCATCAGCAGCCTGGAAAGCCAGTGTGTAATGAGATAATTAGCTAAGTCAATAAACAAGCTGGGGAGATGATTTGCTGCCTCCTCAGGGTGCCTGGATAGGCCCAACAGGGAGAATCCTGGGCCTCCCTGTTCAGGCCAGACCGTCCATCATGGAGGTGGTCAATCTGCTGTCATCCCTGCCGCCAGATCAGGGTCCCTGCTGTCACTTTCAATAACAAACACCGATTACATGTCCCTGGAATGGTTCCACAGCAAAGTCGCAGCAGTGGAGAGTTGCCAAGGAAGGATAAGCGCACATCCCGCACATGCTTACCTTAATTCAATTCACTCGTTTGCCTTTGTGGTGGGACTACTCTACAGCCAGACACCCATTGTTCGGATACTTTGGCCAATATTGGACATAAACCTGAAAGGAGACGAGGCTGCAATGATTCTGTCCATAATTGGGGACACGGAAACCATCCGTGGAATGGAAAGGATTTGGGAGCATGTTTCATGTATCATCTGAAGGATTTTCTAGTTTGTGTCTTTCAATCTCCAGCAAGATTCACATCATAATACATTGTACTGGTAAGAATTGTTTTCCGCTGGGCACTTGTTATCTAACCTTTGGTGATACATCAGTGTGTTATTGTAGTGACAGCAGCCAGTAGTTGTAATTAGCAATTGTTATTTAACATTTCATTGCAAGTTTACAGCTACAGGCAACAAGTTTTATGTTAATATGATTCATAGAACACAAATGGCTTACATCATTTTTGAAGGATTTTTATCACTTTTATAGATAATTTGTCAATGAAAATGATTTCCGGTACAGTTATAATCCCAAGGGTATTTAGAAATCAAATTATCAGATAACATTCCATGCAAGTATTTCTTTGGTTGAAATCAATATTTATAAACGTGTGCTTTGATTAATGAATTAGTATACCAATATCCGCTCTGGTTTGAAATCTTAAAAAATTGGACCAACATCAGAGAAGAAATATTTCCCATATCCATATGAAGATGATCCCCAGTACGAAGTGGTATGGCACTCTTAACAAGGTTTATCATTAATTCACTTTGTAGGCATGGCTGCTGGCAATCTTGAATAGCTCTCAAAACCCATTTCATGGCAACCTGCGTTTACAACAAAGGCCAACAAAATGCTTTGGCTATGTTAATGCATTCTTGCCTCTTAAAAATGCTGCTTCAAATTATTTTGCTCATCAATCTTGGAGAAATATTATTTAAACTCAGCAAAGTTCAAAAGAATCATCAACCATGATGCTTTTACAATCCTGACTTTTTCCAAAGGTCAGTATTTTTATATGGATTTTGAATATGTCATGATCCTTTTGAGGCCATTTTTCCCCAGGCTTTAATCTTGGCAAAGATTTAATCACCGGGTCTTTGATCTAGCACAAAAAGACATATTGGAATTTAACGTTTCTCTATTCATGTGGAGTTTTTTCCAAACATTTTACTCCACATTGAGCCATTGAATGACTTCGTATAGAATGCTCAAATCAAACTCGCAAGACGCCAGTAGCACTCAGCATTTGGCAGTTTTCAAATTGTGGAATTTACCTCCCTGGCAGAAGAGTACGAGGCAGATTCTGTGAGATTACGATACACAAAGTGTTCGCATTGCAGTTACATCAGTGCCTATGTCAGTAAGCTATGACATTCCTCGTGGAGCTGCTTGTTGTTGACACATGGGGCAAGAGGATGAGTCGACTCACCACCATGAGAAGCCGCAATCGCTGGTGAAATCGAAAGGGATTTCCTCTCGGCATAAGGGACTCGATGTACGGCAGCCCAAAGTGAAACAGTTTTTCGTCTTCTCTTTGAATAAGAAGCCCCGCTCATTCGTTTTATCCCGTGGTAATCTCTGAGCTAATTGTAGAAGGATTGAGCTAAACTCGATGCATTCATTGAAGGATTGAAGAAAGTTTGACAATGCCAAAAGCTGGCCTGAGGATTCCTGAGAAGCCCCGTAGAAGATTTCCTCAAGACATTGCTGAAATTCGGCAAAGCCTCTCATTGGATAGTTGGGATTAGAGAGAGAGTTGATGGTCAATATAGGGATTATCACATTCAAGGATGATGGTGATACAGGGTTTTTACTCTCTGCTGATAACCTTTGCAATTGAACCAAGTTAAGAGGAAAGCGACTTGACAAATATCCTCGATATGGACATGTTTCGGATGTAAACTGACGTTCAATGACGTCGTGGTCTTCAAGATGTTGAAGTATCCATACCAGCTTCATCACTATCATGATTTAAATAATTAAAACATTTCAAATAAATCTCATTCAGCTTTAGTGCTGTCTTGTATAAAATGGCATGCTTTTGAAACCTGTCGGTTCAGTTTGATGCTTTGCAGATATGGCAAACATGAAATTTTTAGCATGTGTCTTTTTTTCTGGGATTGTATTTTTAGTTTTTGGACTTGTCAAATGAGGATGTTTTGGGTGATTTTTGTAATTGTGAGTTTAAGATCAGTATAGCTTCAGACGGTTAACAAAATGGGAGTTTGATTTGACTTTTCAATCATGAATACCTCAGCTTTAAGAGAAATAGCTGAACATTTTCAACGCTAAAACATTACAACACTACTCCGATATAATGATATTCTCAAAAACATATTTCACCAAACTTGCTTGCAGATGGACTTAACACTTTTGCTAGGGTACACATTTTTTGAATGAGGTCATGGATTTTTTTGTTATAAACATTCTGTATGGCAAAGGTAACTCAAAATAGTTTGTGCAAGTTCAAGGTCATTGTCATAGATCAGTACGATGGGTTTTGTATGTTTTTCTGATCTCCACCAAGTGTATTTCTGTTTTGTCTGCAGTTGAATAGACAGGGTAAAAAAAATGACAGTAAATATCGGCAGCTCGTCTCTTAAAAATAGTCATCTGTAAAAGTTGTTTTCTAGATCCAATTTACGGTGTTCAGGAATTCATTGAAAAAGTTCTTTATCGGCTTACATCAGATGAAAAAATAGCGAGTTGACTCCACGTAAGCCCATAGATTGTGTGTCTGTCAATTTGGTACTTGTTTTTCCCCCTGACTAACACATGCTTTGTTTTGAATGTTTCCACAAGACTTGCTTTCCTTCAACAATTACTTGAAAAAGATAGGAATCAAGGAGGTTTTTCATTCCTTGGATAATTCCTCTGGGATGAAGGAAGAACTGGTGCAATTGAAATTTGAAACAAATTTGTGAATTCCCATTCCAATGCCAACGCATGTGTCCAGAGTTACAATCACGAGGAGTGAAGTCAATATCACAAGGTATCAATCTGGCTCTTCCGATCCTGAATCTTACAACACATTGGAACAAGTGTTTTAGAAGAACTGCTTAATACAAAAGAATGTGAGATGAAATAAAAAGATGATTACAAGAAAAATAATGATCAGAAAACAAAGTATTTGAAAAACTAGATGATTAGCTGCATAAAAAATGGCGTCATTTGTTGAAAAGTACACTTTCCTTCCTTGAATCCATGAACTAACCAGATGGGCTCCTGCACTAGATGAGACAAGAAATGCTTCTTCCTTGCTTCCATTTCACCAGGATACAAGCGACTTTTTTCAACGTCTTATCTCTGTAAGCATGGACTCGGTATCAGGAAAAGATATGCCACAACAATATCAAGAACCTAAGCATGTTTTTGGGTGTCGGTGATGGAAGATAGACTTGTTCAGATTCCGCCAGAAGGATTGAGATAACTGACACCGGGGATCACAGATAGCCCACAGATAATGTTTTACACTGCAGAATTTCCAAATCTCCTGCAACTCACAGGCTTGAAGATACCGAATTTCCAAAGCAGCAGCTCCCCCTGGTGGTGTATTTTTACCCCCTCTGTGATAAATAGCATGTTTTTCGTTCACCTTCACTGATGTGAATTACCAAGATGTCTTCACAACTTTTTCCCATCTTGACGAGGGATCGGCTGGCATTCTCACCAGTTTGGCATAGTTGGCAGATTACACCCTTTCCTACCTCGTGTAGTCGTTATACAGCTTATGCGTTCTTTATCAAACTTGTTTTGAATGCCTCGCAACCTATTGCGCCTATTTTTGTTAAGCATGCTTTTGGGAAAGTTTTTCCCCAGCTCTTTATCTCTTTCTTGGATATAAATAAGTCTCAACTTGTAGGGTCTCTCGACAGATTTGTTTTTGTCTTGTTGCAATGTTTTGTCTGTGGTTGTCATTCTGGTTTATAGTGTTGCACAGGCGATATGCAGTGTTTTTCCGCCTGCTGTTCTCGGCAGCTGGAGAAGGTTGGCAATGGACGTAGGAGTAAAGACAAACAAATAAGGGATAGTTGGAGTTGGGGATCGCAAATAAATACTGCCTTTCAAACAAGTTCATTCTCGGAATTATTAAACCTGTGAAAACAATAATAAATACTCCTGCAGACTTTTGGAGATGGAGGCAGCTTTTAAGTTATTTTCGTTTTGAGTGATGGCAGCATGATTGATAATGGAGCTGTGTTGAAGCTTGTGATGAATTATTCCTGCTTATGTCTCCGGGGCGAACAACATGAAGTGTTCCGAAAGAGATGTTCTATAGCAAGAGCAGGTTGTTGGGATTTTTTCAGGTTTATTTATTCAAACATGGACGTGTCTATTTAAAAAATAACTTGTAAGGATGTATGTGTCTTTAGATGTGTTTGCCCCAGAGGTGTCGATCAAAAATGAATTGTGTTACCAAGTATCATTTGTTTTATCAGTCTATATTGGATCCCAGATCACCACGGTCCGCCATATTGTGTGTTACTATTGCCTCGGAAATAGGACAAACTGCTACCTAACATTCATGCTATCTTTTTTTGTCGTTGCTTAATGCTGCATTGAGCAATATTCTATCTATATGACAGCTGTCTGCAATAATCAGATACATTCCAGACAATCCATTGTTCCATAGCATGATTACTGATCCACTCAAGTGGGATATGACATCATCCGAATCGCCAAGTGTAGTGCATGTAGGCATAAACATTGAACTTACGACTGATGGGTTGCATTGGTGCATGTTTTACATGGATAAATCAAGCCCTGTAAAGGCTATTGTATTCCTAGATGTCTCACTTTTTAACTGACTTTCATGATAAATGTATTCCTTACCTAATTTGACCGCCTCCGTGGTGTTGTGGTTAGAGCGTCCGCACGGAAAGCAGAAGGTCGCGGGTTCGATCCCCGACCGCGTCATACCAAAAGACGTTATAATATGGTACTTGTTGGTCCCTGCCTGGCGCTCGGCATTAATGGGTACAACAAGGACTGGTCGGCTAAGAGTCAGTATAATGTGTCTGAGTGGGGTATTCATGCTTCCCTGCGGCATGGTATCTCAGTGGGCTAGCACTATAAAACCAACTTAAGTCTGGGCTAGTACAAGCAGCCGCACATACACATACACATGCATGCACGTCGTCATATGAGCGAAATATTCTCAAGCATGAAGTTAAACCCAATTTCACCTCACCTCACCTTACCTAATTTAATGACAAATAAAATATATTTGATTATTAAGACCTTTTTGCTATGTGTTTTGTGGAATTATGATGTGCAGTAACCGACATTTATTAATGGATGTAACAAACTGGTTTGCTGTTTATATTTTTTTGAAATGCCTGTAACAAACTATAGTAAAGAACTGAAATTAATGGTCCCTTTGAGTTTGTTAAAACTGAGATCCGGGTTAGAATTGGTCTTCAACAACCCATGCTTGTCGTAAAAGGCGACTAACAGAATCAGGTGGTTAGACTCGGTAACATGTTGACACATGTCATCATGTCCCAGTTGCAAAGATCAATGCTCATGATGTTGATCACTGAATTGTCTGGTCCAGATTTGATTGTTTACATGCTGACACCATATAGCTGGAATATAGCTGAGTGTGGCGTTAAACAACAAACAAACAAATGTTAGACCTGTATATTACTGTATTAATGATTTACTTGGCTAAGTAGACAGTTGTAACCTTTGTCATTAGAGACTCTTTGGCGGTGGAGTAGCCTAGTAGCGAAAGTTCGCTCGTCACGTCGAAGATCCAGGTTCGATTCCCCACATGGGTACAATATGTGAAGCCCATTTCTGGTGTCCTCTGCCGTGATATTGCTAAAAGTGGCATAGAACCATACATTCTCACTCATTCACTCATTAGAGACTTGGATAATACTATAATACTATTATTGGATAATAATAATTTATATGTTACTTACCTGTAATTTTGTATTAAACATTATGATTATTGTTTACAGGTTCATCCAGTGAGCGACTTGCACCGACAATCCCTCTCACACCACCTCCTCCTCAACAACCAACACCACCAGCAACTACATGTAACGGCACTGCAGTTGTTACAACAACACCCAGTACAACAATCAGTGTAACAACTGCAACAACAACAACAACAACCTGTAGCACGCCAACAACATCACCGGCATTGACTACAACTACCATATGTCGGCCACCCTCACGGCCTCTGGTGTCTCCGGTGTTGAGCCGCCGACCCACGCCAACACCGCCGCCTCCGCCCCCACGCCAGTCACCCCTTCCCCCACGCCAGTCACCTGTACCCATTCCTAAGCAGAAACTACCCCCACCCCCAGTGGTAGTGTCGCGAGAGCCTGTCAAGGTCACCCCTCCACCAGTGAAGACCCCGAGGAGGGACGAGTCAGCACCTCATCTACATCCACACCCACATAGTCATCCTCATCCACACGCCCCTCACCCACATCAGCATCAACATCAGCGTGATAGAGAGAGGGAGAGAGAAAAGGAACAGAGGGAAAGAGAGCAACGTGAGAGGGAGAGAGAAATCTCCTCTCATCATAATTTATTCCCAGGGTCATTGCCCTTCTCAAAGCCATCTCTCTGGCCACCGTAAGTATCTTTGATGACTTTTCAAAATTTAAAGGCTTTCAGTTAAAGGTCTTTCCAATAATGAGGGGGGCGGTGGGGTAGCCGAGTGGTTAAAGCGTTCGCTCGTCACGCCAAAGGCCTGGGTTCGATTCCCCACATGGGCACATTGTGTGAAGCCCATTTCTGGTGTCCCCCCGCCGTGATATTGCTGGAATATTGCTAAAAGCGGCATAAAACCCAACTCACTCACTCACTCCAATAATGATGGTGTTCAATGTGTTGATTCTTGTTGTGATTTTCTGTGATCAGCAAAAATATTTTTTTTTTAAAGTATCTGAAGATACTTTATTGGAAACGTATCTCTATAGACAAATTGTTGTAAGGATTTTGATGAAGCTGTAAAATATGACCGCATCTTCCTTCACGATTATATATTCGCAACATGTAACATTTTTCTGGTTTGTTTTCAGTTCGGTCAGCAACCACCTGTACAGTGGCCATCATCCCCTTGCTCACTCCCCGAGCCTCCACTCCCCCAGCCTCCACCCCCTTCATCCCCACGGCCCCTCATTTCCCCCTCACAGTGTCGCCCAGTCCCCCATCCAACATACGACCCCACCCCATCCTTCACACAGCATGTTCGCACCCCCCATACCGCCAGGACCACCACCGCTAACGTCAACCGCTCTCACCCCAGTCGCAGCTCCAGCCAACCACTTCGCCAACGAGCCTATCATCAGAAGTGAGTTCATGTTTCTTTCTTTCTTTCTGGAAAAAGGGCGGTGGGGTAGTCTAGTGGTTAAAGCGTTGGCTCGTCATGCCGAAGACCTGGGTTCGAATCCCCACATGGGTACAACATGTGAAGCCCATTTCTGGTGTCCCCTGCCGTGATGTTGCTGGAATATTGCTAAAAGCGGCGTAAAACCAAACTCAGTCAGTCAGTCAGTCAGTCATCACAGGTTCAAATTCAGAATTAACTCTGATAGTAATCTAAGGGTTTGGGGGCACCATTCTCCTGCTTATTAATGTCACCAAGTCGAAGTCTTGCATCACTTTGGGTGTTCATTAAAAATTAACTGACATGTTGTGAAATGACTGCAGTACTGTTCTGAACTGGTTAATCCCACTGATTCTGGTTCAGGCTGGTTGTGACTGGCTTTAAGAACTTAATGACATTGCATATCCTGGCACAGAGAATCAGCGCTAAAAACGAAGGAAAAAGTTTTGATTGTGTTATTAATTTGAAAATTTTCGTTATCAAAGCACCTGCGACATGTGAAACTTGATAGCACAAAATCTTAATCTTCATTTCATCTTTCATTATTAGATCTTTTTCATAAATGTTGCACTTCCTAGATTTTTCAAAATGTCTTCACTGTACTCCCCACGCTACTGACAGCGCTACATGGCCCTGTATGCGTGAATAATTCATTCTATTGGCGACTGAAAGCTTTCTATCTTTCAATCCCTCCTCACTTTTGGCAGGTTGGAAAAGTGCTTGGCACACACACACACTGGGAATACACACCCTCTCTCTTGAAACTTTTAAACAAACAATGATGGCAAGTTTGCCAGCAGGCCGCCATGACGAGTGGCTATCTGTGGCACACACAGCTGGGTAATGTCACATATCCGCAGTGTCTGTCGGCACCTACAACCTCAGCATATGTTACCTGGAATTAAATGCAATCTGGTGTTCGTTTCAAGTAATTAGACGGAAAGCGGGGGTCATTTGGTACTTTCATACATACCAAACGTGTTGAAATTGTCTTTTTAAAATAAGTTTCATCGTGGACATTCTGTTTTGTCTGTAAGGAAATTATGGGATTCACATCACATGTATTTGTTCGTGGGCAGATTATGCAAATATTCAGTACTGACAAAGCAGAGGAATAGTGTTAGAATACCGTATTTATCTCAATATGGGTTGTGATTATGAGAACAGCAATTTTAACTGGAGCTGAGGTGAGGTGAAATTGGGTTTAACGTCGTGCTTGAGAATATTTCTCTGATATGACGACGTGCATGCGTGTGTATGTGTATGTGCGGCTGCTTGTACTAGCCCAGACTGAAGCTGGTTTTATAGTGCTAGCCCACTGAGATACCATGCCGCAGTGAAGCATGAATACCCCACTCAGACACATTATACTGACTCCGAGCGACCAGTCCTTGATGCTTGATACCCATTAATGCCGAGCGCCAGGCAGGGACCAACAAGTACCATATTATAACGTCTTTTGGTATGACGCGGTTGGGGGTCGAACCCGCGACCTTCCGCTCTCTAGGCGGACGCTCTAACCACTACACCACGGAGGCGGTCAATTTTAACTGGAATCTGGTTTTAATATATTTCAGTATTTGACTGTTGGGAGTCGTTGGAATAACTTGATAATCCCAGTCAGTATGTTCAACATGTTGCAAGGTTATGTTCATCACTCATGAAGATCCGGGTAGAATTGGTCTTTAGCAACCGATGCTTGTTGTAAGAGGCAGCGAAGGGGATCGGGTGGTCAGACTTGCTGACTTGGTTGTAAGAGGCAGCTAAGGGGATTGGGTGGGAGTGAACCATGTGCGGAGTGAATGCTTTAGTGATTCGTCTACCCTACACCCCTTAGTCCAGAAAGAAGGTTAACGTCTAATCACCTTCTGTCAGTAATGGAGAATTTGTGAGGTGGGTCAGTTATTACGTGGTATACAGTAATCCATTTGTCTGATACTGATCCTCCTCAACCCTGTAAATAATGTAGTGTTGTCAGTATAATTGTATTTGAAGGGGAGAGCTCTCGTCAGCGGTGGTAGGATAATAGTATTTGAGGTTAAGTGCTTGGTAGTGTGTACCACATAACCAGACATGATCTTTTTACAGTCAAGTCTGTTTATCACTCCACGTTGGTTAGTTTTTCAACAAAGCTTTTAAGATCAACTAGAAGTCTGATTAAGTAATTGGATGAGCGATGTCTGTGTAAAATACCCCCTGTTGATCATGTGTCGGATAAGAGCAACTTGGGGTATCTTATTTGGCGGTACACCATGTTATGGGATGTTTTTCTCGTAAATTCAGCCCCTGGGGAAAGTATTAGTACTATTACCAAGGGAAGTTTTTCCCCTACAGTATGGGTCTTTGGGTCTAATTTTATTCATTTTGCGAACTCTGTCCTTCGTGATTTCCGAGATAAGGTTGTTGAGTAATATGTGTGTAATCACGCCTACCAAATAGGTAAATTGCATTATGAGATAGTAATCTTGTTTACCTCTAGTACAGGTGGCAGTGTCATCTAAGGTGTTAGATTTGCTATGCAGAGTTACTTCCCTTGGGTATACCAGAAACTGGGTTCAGGGTTTCAATCATAGATAAGTCATCTTGTTTCTATCACAAATGAAATATTGTTCAAAACAGCGGGATTCACTGTTCACTTGACGTTTCTGTGGCAGTCAAACGTATTGATGTGTTTTCGTTTCCTATTTTGTTAACACAACATGTTAGTTGAAAGTATGATGAATAGAACATAAAATTCATGTCATGGATTTTTTGCGATTTTATTTTCACACCATGAATTGTTTGAAAAATAGCTTTTTTCTGTTGAAATGCGTCCATAGTTTCGTGAGGTTAGATTTACTCAACCAAAACATAAGGATTTGTTGTCACAAGTATTTAGAAAACAATGCAGATTCATAGCTTACAGCTTGGGAAAACGATCTCACAGCATGAACTGAAAAAAATAACGTTTCAAGAAATCTTGAAAGCTTCTTGGTCTCGAGATGTCAGCGCAAACAGTGGAAGTCATTAAGATGAAGAATGAAAATAGCAACTGCTAACGATATCTATTCAGCAGGTTAAAGAAATAAACTGCAGAAAAGAAAGTGTTTTGCCAGAATTGATGTATTTCTGTGTTAAGATACAAATGTTTTGGAAGGGAAAAAGTGGTGTTTTTTAAGCATTAGAGACATTCCACGTTCATCAGGCAAGTTGTTTTCAGTGTATAGATCAGCTTGGAATTGTCATTGGCACTTTGCTTGTTGGAGGTAGACTTTTCCAATTGACTCTTCCATGTATATAGGGGATTGATGCAAAAAGTATTTAATCTACTGTGAGGAATTTTACGTTATCATTCAGAAGTAAATAAATTGGTTGAAATCCATCAGTCTACGTGCTTGGTCATAGCATGTATTTTTTATTTTAGTGATATCATAAACAGACTGAACAGAATTTGGATTGTTCATGAATCTGAGATGTTTCATTTTGATTTTTACTGTTTTTGAAAGATTGCGTCATGTTGATAAACACCCAGGTCATTTATTAATAGACTCTAAAATGTAGTATCTTCAAAGTTTAGCAATAGAAACCCCATGTAATCTTGGGGGATAAGAACAAGAGAATTATTGTACAATTCTTGTTTTGGATTTGTATCAGACTACATACTGCTGAGCAGTTATTGTGGGGTAACTTGCCACTAGGATGTAATGGGAGTGAAAGTGTTTTTGGTTTTTCCTGTCGAGCGAGCTATCTGCGATGGCATGTGGTGCGAGGTCTGCGGTAGACTGATAGGGATTTCCGTTCATCACCGCACCGCCTTGGATTGGTTCCCTTTCTACTTACAGTGATATGACATCCCTGAGGAAATTAAGAGCTTAATATGTCATTTCTGGAGTGGCAGACTACAAGTTGAACAACAATGTAGGGTCTGTTTATGCGTACAGCATATTGAGATGGGATGCTTCTGTTGATATAACGCCTTTGGGTGGTATATTTGACAAATTACGCTTGTTTACTTGATATGTATATGTTATTCGTGGAGAATTTGATAATGATAAAAATAAATGGCGAGATGTTGTTTTCAAATGTTTTAATGCACTGAAAATAGAATGGTTAGTGTCATATCTTTGCTCCCAGTAAATGTAAATAATGATTCATTGTCTGGGTAAAATTGGCCCTTGACAAGATTTATGTTTGTATTGGTTGCCAGTCGGCCATGTTGATTGGAGGTAAAATGAATGAAGTGAAAGGTGAAGGTCATGCTGTAACAGTGTAAGTAGAAAGGGAACCAATCCAAGGTGATGCTGTGATGAATCTTTCAGAAAGGTACAAGATATTCACTCCATGTAGAAAGTTGTTGTTTACTCATGGATTCAGTGGAGTTGACTTCTGCAACGGAATCCGATCTCACAAGAGAACGTGTCTGAGACTTGCATTATTTCCGGGTTCCGCCTACAAGCTGATGAAGCCATGTGAAGCTATCCCGAAAATTTGTCAACAATTAGTCATAACTGAACATTTTGAATGCCACTTTCATGATGTCATTCTTTTCCAGATCAAGACTTTCTACATCAGGATCTCAATAATCGTATCCTAGCCCACAACCGCGAGACAAGTCAGCCAATCGGGCCAACCCCCTACATCCGCAGCGAAACAACTCATCACCAGCATCAGCATCTTCACAATCATCAACACATGCATCAACACTACAACGCCCTGGGGCCGCCACCCTCACTCGTGCCGACCCCACCCCCTCATCTGGTAGGAGACGCATTCATCCATTAGCATCTTTGACGATCAAGCATTTGGGCATCTCAGAATGCATTCACGGAATTCATAGGGGTCTCTCAGTATCTTAGGAGAATATTTGTGTCTTGGTGTCAAATAAGAGACTATTCGGATGTTGGTATTATCGGACACTATTTGGATCTTCATGTAATTTGAGAGAATATTTGAGTTTTAGTATCACATGAGAATTATTGGGTCTTTGTATTATGTAGGAGACTGTTTGGTCTTCGTACAATGTGATATCTTGTTCTTTTTATCTTGGGTATTGCAGAAAGCCTTTCTCATTCAGTGACTATGAACAGGAAATATCCATGATTGCTACATATAAAAATGTGAAAATGTTTCATTTCACACTGGACTAATTTCAGTGCTTTTCTCTTTCAGTTTGATAAAATTCCAAAGGCATACGACAGTCTGTATCGGCCAAGTGTGAGTATATCATGTCTTGCTTAGATGTATTGCCATATATTGCTGTAGGAAGCCATGTCCCATTTGTTGGTCATGCTATCACTGAAGTCCCTTATGCAAACTATTAATGACATTTGGGGATTTCTCCTGCCATTTCTTCAGACATGGCACTATATCGACCTGGTCTGGCTCCATCCTTCCGCTGTATTTCATCACTTAAAGGGCCAGTGATCCACAACCATTAGTAGTGATAGTCTAATGTTTAAAGTGCTCCACCATTTTGAACATTGGTTCGTTTCCTCCAGGGTGCGTTAGGGCAGTAGGGTAGCCTAGTGGTTAAGGCGTTTTCCCATCCCACTTAAGACCCGGCATCTTTTCCCAATTGCAACATGGGCACAATTTGCAAAGTCCATCAGTCTGGTGTTCCCCACCGTGATATTTCTTGAATATCGCTTAAGATGGGATAAAACCAAACGCACTCACTCCAGGATGTGTTTGCTCAAGATCCTTGTTTTCTTGTTTAACACCACACTCAGCAATATTCCAGCTATATGAATGTGGTCTGTAAATTATCATGTTGCCCCTGACAACCAAGTGGTTGATATTGTGAGCATTTATATGCATTTAGGATATAATGACATGCAACAACAAAATTCGTCACCCGATCCCATTAGCGTATTGAAACCTTGATGAGGGAAGCCAACCAACACACTTACCATTCTGTTATTTGTGAGTCCAAATGTTGACTATGTTCTTTGTTTGTTTAGTTGATGCCGTCACCCTACCCAGGGTTCTCGTCTCTGCTGCCCCCAGGACCTACTGCCAATCACCTCACCTCGGGGCTGCACGGTGCATTCCAACCCAAGGTTAGGGTGAGTACATCATGGTTATTCCTCAACTTCTTCACTGGGAGCGGTAGATACGACTCATAACATCATACTAAATAGTTAAGACATTGGTATAGTTGCTTCATCATACCATCACACTAAGCTTGTATAGTATACGGCTAAAAGTAGAAAATGTTTCTCAAGCAGCAGATCATCACTTTCGAGAGATCTTCACATCAGTCATATTTATTGTCAAGTAAACAAAAATATTCATAAAACATAGCTAATTATATGTACATAATACCGAACTAACATGGTATACGAGGCCAGAGGGATGTATGTCCAGTAACGTTTATTTTAAATCTTGGTAGAAATAACTTTTGCTTTTAAAAATTAATACTTCCTAATGGCTTCCTCATTTTTTAGCAAAATATGCCTGAGAAACATTTTTTCTTCTTTTAATGCAGCCTTTTGCTCTATCATTTCATTGTCATGTCTGTGGTGGCATGTGATATATCTCATATTGTCACGGTATTATATTCAGTGGTATTTTGAAGAAAAATTTACAGTGCCAAAAGAATCAAAGAATTATTAGTTTTTTAAGAACAGGATCAGGAACTGTGGGTGAACAAGTTGTCAGGCTGAAATTGTGAAGGTTGACACTGAACTAGGACAATTAATTAGGGGCGGTGGGGTAGCATAAAGGTTAAAGCATTCGCTCATCACGCTGAAGACTCAGGTTCGATTCCCCACATGGGTACAATGTATGAAGCCCATTTATGGTGTCCCCTGCCGTGATATTGCTGGAATATTGCTAAAAGCAGCGTAAAACCATACTCACTCACAATTAATTTAGACACAATATGGAGTATGCACTGGACTGAAAGTAACCACATTGCAGAATTTTTAGAAAGCTTACTTGGTGAAAACGTTCCTCTCTTAGAACAGACATTCAGGCTTACCTGAAACCAAATACACATACTTCCTACATCTCTGCCCTTGTAGCAATTTGGACATAAGAGTCTCAAACAGGAACGTATGTCATTAAAAGGCCTACTTCCCCAAGTACTTAATTGCCCAACTTCTTTCTAACATAAGTGTTTCTTGAGATTACTATCACAGCTTTTTAACTTAAAGGAAAACATAACAGGCGCCTTCCATAATATGATTTTAACAATTATCAATGGAACTTTTCGAGTATGAGAGTATATTCATTACAAATGTTCCTACATCGATAGCATCTCAAAACAAAGGAAAACGAGAGCGTAACACTTGCTGCTTAGTGACGGACATATTCATCAAAGAAAGCGTGATTATCAAAGGATGCAGAGGCAATATAATTGTTCCTTGTTGCAAGATAAAACTTCAAAACACTACTCCATTGGCAACTTGAGAAATTCTGGTGTTTTTTTCGGAAGGAGGTTTTTCGTTGATGTTCCCATCGGTGCCGAGCAGATCAAATGCTAACTGTGTTGACTGGTGACTTTAATGTTAGCACTTTGTTTGGAATTTCAAAGACTTGCCGAAAAAAACGTGAATGAATCAAAGTGACAAGTTGAAATTGATTCTTGTTCGTATACTCCCCAGACACTTTGATGTCCGCTCAGAGATTCAGAACTGTAGTTCAGAAAACATGACGTGATTATCTTTATCTGTGACACAAAGCTGCTGAATTCTTTGATGCCGTGGGTTTTCTCGGTTGTAATACTAGGAAAAAACTTCCTTTTTTTTCTTCGGAAATGAAATCCAAACCCTTGAGTAACAAGTTCAGTATTACTGTTTTATAACCGACTTTTTCTGCTGGGCTTATTTTCATTCTCCAATGTTTATTTCTTAAAAGAAGTGTTAATTAATTGCATCTTGTTCAAATTTATCAAGATTTAGTTGCAATTGTAATTATTTTTCACTCCTCTAAGAACAGTCTTTCTTTCTTTTTTAAATTTGAAATATTATCAGAGAAAAGGATAATAAGTGTTCAGGCAGACATGAGGAAAGAGGAAAGCAAAAATGTTTTGAAAAACCAACTCTTTCTGTGAGGTTTGAAGAAACTTATTTTCCTAAGCTACTCTTGAAATAGGCCAAGGGGCACACTGAAATGTTTTTGAATTATAATAATATATTTTGTTTCTCATAGGAAATAAAAGAGCTTGCTCTCATCTGACACTTCAAAGTTATTTGGAAATAAATGACAAACTCTGTTAGTACTGCAATGTTTTCATTTCCCTGAGGTCTTCGTTTCAAACAAAAATCTTTAGCCTTTTCAACAAAAACTTCTTGTAATTGTGAAACAAACATCTCTGAGCCCAAAACCCAGTATCACAGTCTGTAGGACATCTGTAGAGATTGAACAGGGCAAGGAACATTCTTGTATGAAACATTTAAAAAATAGTTTGTTATCTTGAGAATTGGGAACATAGCTCTTACGAGATCATTTGTAACTTTTACGATCCAGCCACATCACTCCAATCCTAGTGTGTTATAGCTCAAAGTATGGTCTTGTGGCTAGCTGTCCTTAAAAGTCATTAGCCATTTTCAAATTTCACTGGCTTTTATGAGCTTATAATTCGAGACATTTGATTCTGCAAGAAAGTTATATCCAAATTGCAAACGATGAGTCAAATATACGAAGGGGCGTAAATCTGGTCATGCAACTTTGGTTGGCTATGGATATGAATTTTAGTTACTAATTTTGTTTTATTAAATGTAAAGACATAGGAAAACTTTTGATTATTATTCAACAAAGAAGTGCTCATAAAAACACTATGGCTAAAATTTCAATTGATAATTTTGCTAACCAAAGACAAGAGCTATTTTGCACACCATTCAATGATTGCATAGCACCACAAGTTGCCAAACACCTCTGATATATGTTTTACCTATCTGCGTTTCAGTCCATGCAGCCGTCAACGTCCTCTGTCCTACTTCCATTGAGGGACAGAGACAAGCCCCTGCCACCATCGACTTCTCTCCCGCAGCAGAAAGTAAGCTCTCATTTCATTCCTCTAACAGTCATATAGCCTGTCAATAGTGTCCTCATTATAGTAGTGGTGTGTAGCTGTTTACTGACTCCGTTGGGCTTTACTGCTTTCATTTCATCAGATGCTCACAGTGCTGTATTTGCAGCTGCATGCATTCATAATAAGTTGGGAAGGGGCCGGTAGACAAGTTGGGAAGGGAGCGGGTAGACAAGTTGGGAAGGGACCCGTAGACAAGTTCATTCTGGCAGCATTTCAGTAATGGAGGACTTATGGGACAAGAAAAACTTGATGTACTTTTTTAACTTGGTAAGCAAAGCGTAGATCGATGCTCATGCTGTTGATCACTGGATTATCTGGTCCAGACTCAATTATTTAAAGACCGCTGCCATATTGCTGAGTGCGGTGTTAAACAACAAACCAAACTTAGTAGGCATTCAAGAACATAACATCAGTACAGCCTGCAATGCTTGGAACACAAGGTCCCTCTGCTGTGCTAATCTGAGCTGCATGATATACTCGGAACACATGCATATTTTGCTATGCTCAACCCATGAGAGCATAGATCCTGCTATGACCAACCAGGCAGTCATTGACCTATGTGGGCGGTGGGTAGCCTAGTGGTTGAAGCATTCGCTCGTCACACCGAAGACCAGGGTTCGATTCCCCACATGGATACAATGTGTGAAGCCCAATTATGGTGTCCCCTGCCGTGATATTGCTTAAAGCGGCGTAAAACCAAACTCACTCACTCACTCATTGACCTATGTTCTACCTAAGACAGCACAGAGCCTGCTGTGTTTGACACATCAAGAGCATTGACATGCTCTATCCACATCAACATCCCCCTACGTTGTGGAATCGAGTTAGTTTCCCCCAGCAGAATGGACTTGTAACAGAGTAGTGTGTTTCGCACATGGCTACAACAATTCACCATTTGTACAAGAATGGGCGATAAAAACTTCAAAATATCCACGAAAAAAGTCACTGAAGGAAAAACAATGGACCAAACTTGATCAAGAACAAACTAATCAATTCTAAGGCATGGCATCATTGTTTCAAGACAAATTTGTGTTCACAAGTAGCTTCAGGTTAACAGTCTAATTTTGTTAGGTTTTTTTTACGAGAATACAAGTAATACAATTTATGGGTGCATGATGTCCAGGTTACAAAGGACGAAGCTTCTCGACTGCTTTACAAAGATCCCTATGCAGTCTCTTTGAAATTCTCCAACAGATGTCTTCATAGGGAGTTTGGATCCCAGGAGGACTTGATTTCTTTCAAATCAGGATTCTTCGGAGACTGTCAGCTTTATGCCTTCAGGCTCATTCACTTTGTAATTTGCATACAAAACACATTTTTACGAGTTGCGAACTTTTTTAATCAAAACGCAAGGACCCTTCAGGTTGAAGTCCATACACTACCGAATATCTTCCTGGAATTTACGTCTGGCAATATGCATGTCTCCTTATCCGAAGAGCTCGTCTTTGAATATTGATTTACACTCTGTGTTTACTTCAATGGTAAAGAGGAGGAGAAAAAATTGTGAATGCTCCACGCATTGCCCAAGGAGGGTATTTATCACCACTGAGTAAGGGTAATTAATCCTGCGTAGCAAGGATGGTGGAAATTTATTTTTTGCCAATCTCTGGAGAGATCTTGATTATCTTCCTATAGACGTGGAAGAAGTATCAAAGGAAAACGATGACATGTTACACAGGGAAATCAATAAGAAATCTTTAATGGATTTCCTCGGGGAGAAAATGATGGTTGTCGAGGACGTTTTTATGCCGACTTGAAAACCCTTCTGTCCCTGATAGCTTTTAGTGCTTGAAACTCGTTCTGAAAGCAAAGATGTTTTCTCCAAGTCGAGTCAAAGACCATCGGGGTTGGGCTAAGCATTTCTTTTGGAACCAACGGCTATGCAAGTAATGATTCGCAACAAATTAACATTCTCCAAACTCGTTCTTTACTAAAGTGCCATCTCACATAGAGTACAATGGAAATCGTTAAAAGCTATGCGATCGCAACCAACTGTACTCGTGTTGATGGTATTGAGATATTGATATACTTTGCATGAAGAGCATCATGAATTGTGTCTGCGTTACGGGGATGTAGCCTAGCCTTGAGAGACATCATTAGTGGTGATAGTTAGACGTAATGATCTGGTGGTGTAGTTCCATAATGATGAATGAGTTCACTTGCCAAATTATTGTAATATTTTTGTTTTATTGATGGGCGAAGTCGTAATGACGTTTAAGGAGATGGCTGTTTTTATGGGTTTAAATATTGCATCACAATTGGATTTTAGTATGGAATGCAGACAGAAACAATTGAATCATTCGGAATGAGTCCCTTTTCCGCCATATTTGTTTCATAGAGAGAATGAAAACTGGGATCAGTTGTTCCATAGACTTGCTCAGCTCACACCTGGTTGAATTTGTACATATGCACCAACTGTGTAGGCCACTGTTATCAATATTATTCTGTTGATATTGTGTATGTTCATTTTTATCACAACCGCTTGCTGAACGTATCCTTAAGCATACAAAAATCCAAAATAACAAAATGAGTAATGAAGCATAAAACTTAATGGATGCTATAATGATCTATCAATAAACAAGAAGTCGTTATACATAAAGTCATATGCTTCATTATTGAATCACCAACTTCTAAAGTACCTGGGGCAGTGGGGTAGCCTAATGGTTAAAGCGTTGGCTCGTCACGCTGAAGACCCGGGTTCGAATCCCCACATGGGTACAATGTGTGAAGCCCATTTCTGGTGTCCCCCGCCGCGATTTTGCTGGAATATTGCTAAAAGCGGCGTAAAACCAAACTCAGTTGGTCAGTCTAAAGTACCTCAAACAATTTTAAAAAATGAAATCAAGATAATTATCTCCCTTTTCACTCTTCTTTGCAGAAGTCCGGAAAATGGTGTGCAGTCCATGTACGAGTAGCATGGGAGATTTACCATCATCAGCAGAAGCAACAGAATGACCCAACAAAAGGTCTGGAGGTGAAGCCAGGCGACCCTCTGCGTCCCCCTAGTCATCTAATGCCAGGTCCCGCCCTCCATCCTAGACCCCCAGAATTAGGAGGAGGTAACCCAGGTTCTCTATTGGGTAAGTCACTAAGAGTTGTTTTTGAGCATAATAATAGGTCTTACCGTAAGATTTTTAAGAGTATTCAGCTTTGTAATTATTTTCACTTATGTTTGGGTGAAAAGAATTTGCCAGAGGATCTTGCCACTTTCCCTTGAATATCAAAAGTAGGTACCCGTGCAGTATTCATACTTTTCCCAAAAAAACCAATTTGATTTAGATTTGTCTCTCTGGAAGGTACTTAAATACATTTAGAAGGCGTGCTATCAAGCATTGAAACATTTGATTCATTTTAGAAGATTATTTGAAAATAATAATATTCTTCTATTTTTCAGGTGCTCACTCCAGAAGTTTATTAGAAGCCCATGGTTCCAACAGCTTCCTAAACCCTCATATAGGTATGTAGAAGTGTTCTTGTAGGTTCTAAGATTCTGAGAACATGTTTCAGAAGGAGAGGTTAATATGGCTGTATTTAATATAGATTTTAAAATGCATGTAGGTTTGCCAGCCTGGGTCAGTGTATAGAGCCCAGAGAACGGATTAATGTGGATTCTATCCCCTGCCTCTTTGTAACAAAAGATGTTGGTAGAGGTGTGACAGTGCAGAAATTTCACGACATTATAAGTATCACGATATCTTGGAACAATACGATTTGATTCGTTATTTGAGGCGGTGGGATAGCCTAGTGGTTATGACGTTCGCTTGTCTGGGTTTGATTCCACACGTGGGTACAATGTATGAAGCCCATATCTTGTGTACCCCGCTGTGATATTGCTGGAATATTTTCTTCAGTTATTTTCTTTAAAAACATTTGATAGCAAGTAACAGTGTAAATTTTGACATAACCATCAACTTCTAGTTGAAAATTTTAAGTTTAAAAATTTTAAGGTCAACAATACATATCATGATACGAAAAAAAGTATCACGTTTATTGATACTATGATATATTGTCACAGCTCTTGATGTTGATAAACAGTACTGAGTCAGTCTTAGAGAACATGGGTCTAAATTGAAAATCAATGTCAAGCTGCTGCATGGTCTAGCACCATGAAACTGGCATTAGCCTGTAGTAGTATCAACAGATGCACTCAAATATTTTTTGTTTCTTCTTCTCACTTCATTGACTGTTAAATGGGTGATCTGGTCAAAGGGAGATAATTGATGACTGTATTTTGTTGTTACAGGAGTTCCATCATTCCCCAGGCCATCCCCGTATCCAAGTTCAGTTGGTTTCGGCGGCCTTGGTAGCCTAGGTAGCCTTGGTAAGTAGTTCATTCGCGTAGATCACCTTCCAACTCGTTGTGTAAGAGCTTGACAACCCCTTGAAAATCGGGGTTAAAATTGGTCTGCGGCAATCCATGCTTGTTGTAAGATCAGCAGGATCGAGTGGTCAGGCTCGCTGACTAATGCATGTCATGGTGTACCAAATGCATGATCTCATGTTCATTGTGGATCTCGAGTCTTTGATACCGATTACGCTGATGCCGTGGTCTAGTGGACAGAGTGTCCTCCCATAGAGCTGAGGGTTGTGGGTTTGATCCCAAATTTTGGCAAACCAAAAAGGATTAAAAAGTTTGTAACAACATTTCAGGGCCATTTCTTCAGACGATGATGCCAGTGAAACCTAATCTGAAACTAGTGATTCTGTTTGACATGCCATTATGGCATGCTGACACTCACGAGGCAGCACAGACCTTAATAATTTGTTCAATATTGTGGTTAACTGGGTGCATCATCAATTGTTTTGTACATTTTAGGAGGTAGTCCATTTGGTACTGGTCGTGACGTCACTGCAATACCGGGGGTAACACCCCCTCACGAATGGAACCGTCTGCATCGAACACCTCCGTCATTCCCATCATGGCCGAAGCTGGATCTCGACCGAGAGAGCGAGAGGGAACGCGAGCTTGAACGAGAGAGGGAGAGAGAACGGGAACAAAGGGAACGGGAGCGAGAAAGGGAACAACGGGAAAGGGACCGAGAACGGGAGTTAAATGAGAGGAGGAGAGAAGAAGAAAGAGAAAGGTGAGATAAACTTTTGTATCTTTCGTATTTTGGTCTGTTATGAAAATGAATTGGTCATATATGAGAGATATTAAAATATTAGAAGACATCGCAAAGAAATGCATAATTTGAGAAATCTGTTTTTGGTTTTGCGACACTGTGATATGACAAAAACAAGATTCGGTCACTAATCTTCCTATTTAAATCAGTACTAGCGTTAACATAGTCACTATGAAAGAGGCATCTGCCAAAGATATAACTGGGTGATGTTCTCAGAAGCAGTTGAGGGAGGTAATAATTTCCTTTATGGTGCCTTCATTTGTGTTTCTTACTTTTCCAGGGAGCGTCGGAATGCCGAGTCAAGAGAACGTCTTAACAGTTTTGTGGACATTGAAAGATCTCGGGACAGATTTAAAGAGCATGAGCGTCGGCGATCTCGGTCAAGGTCAAGGTCACCGATGCGAAATGGCCGTGTAGACTCTGCCAAATCGGACACTAGCAGTTTAGAAAGGCAGAGTATAAAAGTTAAAGAGGAAAGGAGAGATGAAGAATTTATTAATAATATCAATAACATGAACGCTGAGCGTGAAAAATTATTGAGGAACAATTTAGTCGGCCTTGGACATGTGCCTCCAACCAACCCAATGGTTGGGTTTAATATGTTAGAGAGAAATCGTGTGCTTGGACCACATTATTTTCCAATGGATCGGCCACCTCATAGTCAACCTTTGTGGAACCCATTCGAGAAAGGTTTATCCATGAATCCTTTGGACTTAGATCGAGAGCGAATGGCAGCCCTGAGATTCACTTCCCCAATGGCTGTGATTGAGCAGGAACGTCTCAAGGAGCAGATTATGCGAGAAGAAATGGAGATGAGGAGCCGGTATCTTGACCGCATTCCATCGTACGATAGGTTCGCCTTTGAGCAAAGCAAGCTGCCTATGAGGACACCCGACCCTTTGGGGCTTCCTCCTTTCTCAAGGACAATCAGTCCTGCAGTGAACCACAGTGGTCACGGACACTCCCACCACAACCATAACCACAACCACAACCACAACCACACCGGGCAGCAAGACGGCATCCCCTGCCATCATTCCCGGGGCTCCCCCGCCTCTGATACCATCTGCCTCCGCAACTCATTCTCGTAGTCATAACAACTCGCCAACAAGCAGCAAATCAAAAGGATGCAGTCCGGCTGACAGTACGAGCGAATTAAAAGACAAACGGGACACGAGTTCAACCGATCCCGACGGTCACTCGCGGTAGTGTCAGCTTTTTTATTGTGATGGGTTAGAGAATCATTGGTTGCAAAGTTAAATGTGCAATCGTGTGTGTATATGTGGAATTGTATACTCTGTGGATGTGCTGTCTGTGTTCTTACCATGGTCGGATATGTGCTAATTGTGAAACGGGACGACCACAGTCGAGAAGGCAACACAAGTCAAACAATATGCAAACTTCCATACCGATTCCTAATGGAAAGTGCTCAGGCAACATGTAAATCAAGTGCTTACAAAGCCGGACAAATCACTGGCGTAAACGTGTGAAAACAGGAATTTTCCCTCAGGAATTATTCCATTAACTCATGCCAAAAGACAAAACTCTACTGGTCAAAACCATTTCTTGTTGAGTGTGGCTGAAATGGCTGCCTCTGTTAAAGTGTGATACATATGATATATTCATCTGTGCAAACTTTTACTACAACTTGAGCATTAAAAATGCACCAATAATGCAGAAATGGCACAGACATGTACTGGAAACTGGAAGAGGTTTCAAGGGAGATAACTCTCATCTTGGTCATTCCTGACCTCACCTTCTGTATCTGCCAAAGCGTTTTGTCCATTGGTTGTCGAAGTAAGATAACTGTTTTACGGAGGTAGCCTGAGTGATTTGGTCGGCATCATATGCAATCCCAGAATGCAGTGTACATGCTGCAACCAAGTGCAGAATTGTTGTGAAATGCAATGACATTTGAAGGATGGCAAAGTTGTATAATTTAAATTATTTATCATGTGGTAAATTTGGTGTCTCAAAGAATGGACTCAATCTCTGCCTGGATCGATGTGAAACTTTAAGTTTTGTAAAATATGACAAATTATTTTTGTCGCTGTGTTCTGAAATATTGTTTTCACTGCACCAGGAATTTATGGTTTACTAGTTAGAATGAATTTCTTTTTTATTTTGATATACTGGTATGGAACCATTATATATTAAAGACTGATTTCAGCTCTAAGAATGTTTTTTCTCCTCCTGAGAGGCAGTTTGGGTGACCTTTGATCCAGAGGTCATCCTCGAAGCTTATATGTACTTGTATATACTGTATACAGTGTTTCTAGACACAATAGAAACATCTTAATAAACTCTTAAATTAATTGAACTGAACGTTCAGCCTCATGGTTATTGATGTCTGGGATTTGGGTGAAAATGTCTGTCTGATGCTGTACAGATAGTTCAGTTTAAATCGTCAGGGAGCAACTGGAAAGATATACACAGCCAGGAAAAAACAAGGGATATACATGGCCACAAGTTCATTATTCCGAGAATAATGAAAATGGTTACAGCTTGCCTGATTTCTGCGATAATCGATTTACTCTTAAAAAAATAAGTGGGGGAATTCCATTTTTAAGTTATGAGTGAAAAGATTGGGAGATAGATCGGAGTCAGTCGATGTTGATATGGTAATAATGAATGTTTTGAGAGTGCATCACCACTTGCACTTCCTTATGACCATAGTTGTTTATACAGTAATCGCTCTTGAAAGATGATTGGTGTAGGACATGAAATCTGCATGTGTACGATTTTCATATTCAAACAAATAAAATGGCTAGAAACAAACACTAACAACCGTGTGATGCAAGACGATTGTCAAAATTAATGGTTAACAGTGATTTACCCACCTTGAAAAACGTCAGTATCAAGAATGACACCCCATGCATGGGGCTACCACGTACATCCCATGCGTTGTGTTTTGGGGTGGTGATAAAGAGAAATGGTGGTGCATTCATAACATGTCTGTATTTGAAGTTTAACGCTTATACTTCCTATCCAAATTGAAAGTTTGGGTTCCCCTGCTTGTTTTTTTATTGGGGGTAGGGAAAGTATATTACAATGTTGCTAGTCTGAAATGAGAGGTGGACAAGATGAATGAGACCGTCTGCCACCAGGAAACCAGGCAATATGATGAACACTGGTTTATTCTAAAAGACAAACCCTCCGCACACTTCTGCCTAGGGGTGGGTATTGCAGAGAATATTCATATTGCGATGCGAAAGCATGTATTGCGATATGCATTGCAATATATTGCATGAAGTATTTTTTAACAAAAAACTACTTATAATCGAGTTACTGCCTGATTTATAGAGCAAAAACATAACAAAATCACTATGCTTGATTAAGCTTTAATAACAAATTTTAATCATGATAAAATAAAAATGTGAATAATATTTGGCAGAAATGAAACAAGGAAATATCCAAAGATTTCCGAGTGTTACGACGTTTTCCGAATGCATGTCAAAATACCGGTTTTCGATCAGCATATCGCGAGTACGTATCGTTTTCATGTCTGAACCGGTTATATTGCGCAGCCCTACTCCTGCTCAGTTCAGGGTTTGTTTGGTCCTGGGTTATTGTCGTAAGAGGCAACTAACGGGATCAGGTGGTCAGGGTTGCTGACTTCGTTGACACATGTCATCATATCCCAGTGGTATAGATCAATGCTCATGCTGTTGATCACTGGATTGTCTGGTCCAGACTCCTATTTTGACACAGCAAACAAGCAAACCAGGGCCTAGACTTTCGAAGCTCTCTTAACGCTAAGAGGACAGGACCAGTGAGTGGACAATAAATAGTGGTCCTGTCTGTACTTCACTGGTCCAAAATAACATTTGTAGATTTACTTAACTATCAAAGCAAACACTGGCCACCTGGACCACTGCAAACATATCATTTAGTGGTCCTGATGAAATTTTACTAGCCAGGGACCACAGGACCAACATAAATTTCACACGCTGTTTGTCAGCAGTAGTATTGGTCCCTATTATTTGAACAACTAGTGATATATGTGGCAGAAGCTAAATTTCACTCTGAGAAGTTTTGTCAATCAAATTCCTTGGATACATACCTTGCTGTTAAACATTCAGCTAGGACAGATTTTAGGCCACTTTTGAGCTGTTCGAAAACAAACATTATCCCAGACTGCCAAACCATAGTTGCTGGATCATCCATAACAGAAAGAGACCCTTGTCAGCCACAGAAACCGGCATTCCAATTACAGGAACATTTAAAGACAAACAAAACCAGTGGCTTGACATTTTACACAGAATGAGTTGTGTTGAACCATGGCACTGTTATGAACAGCACGTCAGTTCCTGGTATATCAGTAATTTTCTTGGGACGTTCTCCGCTCTGTGACATTTGCCACTTTTAAATCCACAATGAGACAAAATCGCAGATTGGAATCAATGATAAACAGATCCTAGAAGTGAGTGAATATTTTATGCCAGCTAGCAGTATTCCTGCAGTATTATGGCACATGGTAACTGATCTAGTTTTGACTGATCTAGGTTAAGAGCAGCATCCTCTGGCAGTCTGATGACACATTCAACCATTTCTCCTTTCAACCTTTTCTCCTTTCAACCATTTTTTCCAAGCTTGAGTCCCAGTCCCAGCCCCATTTGTCCTCTGCATGAGACATTCAGTTAAGACCTTCAGGAGGTTTACCAGTCAAGTATTTCCGTGATAAAAATATAGAATGTTTTGTACAATATTTAGAGGCCTATGTTATTATCAAATAGCTGGTTGATAATTTATGGTTTTATAGATAACACAAAAAAGCCTTATCAAGAAACCTGGTTGTCTGTCTTACAGACCCTGCAACTAATATACAGTGAGACCTCGGATACCCGGACACCAAATATCCGGAAACCTCGATTTCCAGTCAATTATACAAAAAACTAATCTCATACATTATAAAAGTGATTGTCTATAACAGGTTTCTGTTCCCAGACGGTACATTTTACAAACTGACTAAATCAACACAAAATTGACTCACTTTTCCGCATGAAAGCTTTGATCTTCCACTCACTGTGTGAAGTGAAGCGCGAGCGTCCCACGTGTCTTGACATGAGACAAGATCTGCAAATCCGGAATAATGACTGATCAGCGGGATATTGGTGGTGATTAGTAGGCCTATCTGACACAGAGTGAATTGTAATTGGCAAATCAAAACGACCATGCTGTTTTGGAAGTGACTTTAAACAGAAGTGTTTGCTCACTACCGTTTCAACACCTAAGCCTGGATGACAGATATCTGGACGATTTACGTAAAAACGAATGTGTCCGGATATCCGAGGTCTCACTGTATTAAGAAACCCTATAATGTGTGGCAAGTCTAGATTAGGAGAGTTTTTAGGTCTGAAAATGAAGAAAGTCTCTGGGCTCCTTTTCATTATGTTTTATGACTATAATTTAGGAACTGTTTTTCTGTGAAACATGTTCATTTCAGAAACTAGTTGTTGTTCAAGAATACTGGTTGCCTCTTGGGCAGCACTATTTCTACTAAATAACCTGAAAGACAGATCAACACAATATGGTCAACGGATGAGGTTACCTTTCGTCATCTGCAAGTTGTCCCAAATTGAATATAGAATGATTCAGTCGCGTAGCTACATCATAAAAAAAAGCCCAGGCTTACACATGATTGTTGCTAAAAAGGTTGGGCAAACCCCAATACTATCTGAATATAAAAGCTTGCAACACATCAGGCTTACACCCAAAAAATGGGCTTGCTACGCGCCTGTGATTGAGATGTAAATCATCACAACATGGTGAGTGGATGAGGTAACCGTCCGTGGTCTTCGAGACCCTCTGGAATACATTAAAATGAAAGTCCAAAATTGCATGTAGGATGATTGGGCAAACCTAGATTTCTTCCACTCTAGTGTCCAAATCTGCAGGATTCACAAATGAAATTCTTGCTTGTTTTTGTCAGTTAATCTTGGTCTGTCCACTTGTGCTTACAGTGGTGTAGTGACCTATCTCTTCCTTTTCTAACTTTCATGCAGGCAATGCAAGCTCCCAAAGACACAGGATACTGAATTTAGGCATTGTGAAGAGGACTGACTGAGTTTGGCTTTACGCCGCTTTTAGCAATATTCCAGCAACATCACGGCGGGGGACACCAGAAATGGGCTTCACACGTTGTACCCATGTGGGGATTCGAACCCAGGTCTTTGGAGTGACGAGCCAACGCTTTAACCATGAGACTACCCCACCGCCCCCATTGTAAAGAGGAAGTGTCCCTACATTCCACAAATGAAATTCTTGCTTGTTTTTGTCAGTTAATCTTGGTCTGTCCACTTGTGCTTACAGTGGTGTAGTGACCCATCTCTTCCTTTTCTAAATTTCATGCAAGCAATGGAAGCTCCCGAAGACACAGGATACTGAATTTAGGCATTGTAAAGAGGAAGTGTCCCTACATTACAATAATATATTTTCTTTGAGTGGCATGTTTAGAAGTTGGTGAATCTGATAAGGAACAAACTTTATGGATGACTCACTGACTGAGTTTAGTTTTACGCTGCTTTCAGCAATATTCCAGCAATATCACGGCGGGGGACACCAGAAAATGGGCTTAACACATTGTGCCCATGTGGGGAATCGAACCCGGGTCTTCGGCGTGACGAGCCAACGCTTTAACCACTAGGCTACCCCACCGGCCCCTTTATGGATGAACAAGAAGACCTAGAAGAGAAAGCCCTACTGACTTCACCTGTGAAACCTATAAGTTGGCATCGTAAGGTTGACGACACGTTTGTCATCCTCCACCCCGGCCAAGATCCAGAGGTGAGGTGAGGTGAAATTGGGTTTAACGTCGTGCTTGAGAATATTTCGCTCATATGACGACGTGCATGTGTGTGTATGTGTAGGTGTGGCTGCTTGTACTAGCCCAGACTTAAGCTGGTTTTATAGTGCTAGCTCACTGAGATACCATGCCGCAGTGAAGCATTAATACCCCACTCAGACACAGTATACTGACTCCGAGCCGACCAGTCCTTGTTGTACCCATTATTGCCGAGCGCCAGGCAGGGACCAACAAGTACCATATTTTAACGTCTTTTGGTATGACGCGGTCGGGGATCGAACCCGCGACCTTCTGCTCTCCGGGCAGACGCTCTAACCACTACACCACGGAGGCGGTCCCAAGATCCAGAACAGCTACTACAACATCTCAACAACCAACACCAATGCATCAAATTTACCATGGAACCAGAAACGAACAACAGCATCTTCCGAATAAAGAAGTTGTTCATCCATAAAGTTTGTTCCCTTCACAATAATATACACTGATAGATTTGTAATTCTGATGGCCTTTTCTCATGTTTAACCAGATCTGATACAAGATAACTATTACACATGGGGCAGGACAGAAAATGTGAGCTGACCCGTACGAAACTACAAATAAAGTGTATTTTACATAATTATCCATAAAACTTGCAAAATAGGACACAAATAATATGGGGTGAACAGCATTTATAGAAATAAGTAGCAACAACAAATGTAATACAGTCATCCCTCTCCGTCTCCCTCTCCCTCGCGCGGGTCTTGGAGTCCATGGATGGCCACCCAAGGATGACTTATACTTATAAACCTCCAGTGACGTCACTCTATTGTTCTTGCAACTAATGCAAGGCAGTATTTCTAGTCATATCCCGATGGCCCGTCGATTAGGGGGCATTACTTAAATATTGTCCCTCTGCCATGGGATATTACTTCAATATTGTCCCTCTGCCCCGGGATATTACTTCAATATTGTCCCTCTGCCCCAGGATTTTACTTCAATATTGTCCCTCTGCCCCGGGATATTACTTCAATACTGTCCCTCTGCCCTGGGATATTACTTCAATATTGTCCCTCTGCCCCGGGATATTACTTCAATATTACTTGTTTTGAAGATTGATTTAACTTTGTCTTGCTATCACTTAATGCGCTCGTAAAACATCACATTATTGAAAACTTCCAACATATAGAGCCAATATCTGGTTTCGAACCTGCAACCTTTCGCTTATTAGCTTGGCGGTTTTATCCACTTGGCTACGAAGGATCGCTGTGAAGAATAAGATTGTTTGTCAGCATGAACCGTGTGTTCCTCACAAGATGGGTAGTGCGGGCAGCGCACGTAACGGACACGGGTAGCGCATGCATTGCGCGTGCAAGGCAAGGTGTCGGCTGCCAGTCTCGGGAAGCGGGCTTACTTTTCAAGAATGCCCACGGGTCATGTTATATCCTACACATAACACAGAATAAAGGCTAAGTAAAATCGTATTTTCCATGGACATAACAGAACTGCTACAATGTATTTCGTGTATTGTGCTCAGTGAAAACTATATCGTATCGTCGGATGTGAAAAAACAAACTTTGTAAATGAAACTAGATATATGTACAGGAACCTTGCAATCAAACATCACTAAACATGATAAGTCAGTTGTTGTTCCTGTTATGCTACCTGTTATTCAACTAAGCCGGAAATAGCAATCAGCAGTGTACACGAGTTTTGTCCAATGTACCAGTGATTCAGTTAGAAACGATCTGAAAATATAACATCAAATAATTTCTATTCCATAATCAGAATAATATATATCTTAAGCAGCTAGTTATTTTAATAGAGATAATATATATTGCTATCATATTAGTATAATGCATGTTTTCTATGAACACATTTAACATAATAATTAACATAGGCTCAGCACTTTGAGTTACGTAATAGAGGCAGATGTTCTTGAGAACAGACACTCCTGGCAGTGACTTGGCTAGGATGAATGTCCTTGTCAGAGAACTGACTTTGTCGTGTAATTTAACATTAATTATATTAATGATATTCACCCCTTCGGGGCTGCCAATCTGTACTATCTGAAACATCAACTGGACCCGGTGTCCCCTTAATTCCTGATGCATGAAAACTCCTGGGCCAACACAGACAATGAAGAGGTGACGAGGACGAGGACTCTGTTGTGATAAATATTTATAGACTGCCTATCACCAACATGCACACATTTAAATATTGTCACGTTTAATTAAGCATGTGTGGCTTGACAGTACAACATTCAGACTTGACAGTGAGTAATGAGCTTGGTTTAAATCGGGGCTCCACCAGCATGTCTCATTAATTAATCATCCATGGCAAACACACATAAAACACCACAAGTATGTACTACTCTCCCCAGGGAGTAGATAACAGAAATCTCTGGTGGGGTTTTGTTTACTTACAACACTTTGGCATGCTCTAATGACCTGCTTGACGGGTGCTGCTGGGAATCACACACACAGAGAATCCATCTTGATGAAGATGATGATAAGTGGCTTGTTGTGAGCTGGAAGAGTGAATGGGGGAAGTTCAACAACGTGATTAACACGTAACACTGATTATGTATCAACATGTAACACTAGGATTATAAAATTTAACACTTGGGTGATTATAAACATTTGGCACAATGATGAATGAACATGTAACAATGATGATGATAAACATTTAACACTAGTATAATAATAGACATTAGACACTAATATGATAATATCATTTAACACTAGGATGATAATAAATATAAAAACTAGTATGATAATAAATATCAAACACCACTAGAATGATTATAAACAGATAACAGTATGATAAAAATATAATTCTATGATGATTACAAACATAGAACTCAATTATGATTATAAACATTTTTTAACACCAGGATTATTATAAACATTTAACACCAGGATTATTATAAACATTTAACACTAGGCTTATTATAAACATTTAACACCAGGATTAATATAAACATTTAAAACTAGGATTAATATATAAACATTTAAGACCAGGATTATTATAAACATTTAACACTAGGATTATTATAAACATTTAACATTAGGATGATTATAAACATTTAACACTAGGATTATTATAAACATTTAACACCAGGATTAATATAAACATTTAACACCAGGATTATTATAAACATTTAACACCAGGATTAATATAAACATTTAAAACTAGGATTAATATATAAACATTTAAGACCAGGATTATTATAAACATTTAACACTAGGATTAATATAAACATTTAACACTAGGCTTATTATAAACATTTAACACCAGGATTATTATAAACATTTAACACCAGGATTAATATAAACATTTAAAACTAGGATTAATATATAAACATTTAAGACCAGGATTATTATAAACATTTAACACCAGGATTAATATAAACATTTAACACTAGGCTTATTATAAACATTTAACACCAGGATTAATATAAACATTTAAAACTAGGATTAATATATAAACATTTAAGACCAGGATTATTATAAACATTTAACATTAGGATGATTATAAACATTTAACACTAGGATTATTATAAACATTTAACACCAGGATTAATATAAACATTTAACACCAGGATTATTATAAACATTTAACACTAGGATTATTATAAACATTTAACACCAGGATTAATATAAACATTTAACACCAGGATTAATATAAACATTTAACACCAGGATTATTATAAACATTTAACACCAGGATTAATATAAACATTTAACACCAGGATTAAATATAAACATTTAACACCAGGATTAATATAAACATTTAACACCAGGATTATTATAAACATTTATCACAAGGATTAATATAAACATTTATCACTAGGATTAATATAAACATTTATTACTAGGCTTATTATAAACATTTAACATTAGAATGATTATAAACATTTAACACAAGGAGGAATATGAACAGGTAACAGTGATGATTTTAAGCATGTAACATATGATATCACTGGGTCTTGAACCACTGAGGTACCTCTTCTCCTACAAATGTTCAAATCACGAGAGCGCACAGGTACAATGCACAGTGAAGTAATATTCCAGCTATATGGCAGCAGTAAGTAAATAATCGGGTCTCGACCATACAATCCAGTGATCAACAAAATGAGCATCTATTCAATCGGGATACAATGACATGTGTGAACCAAGTCAGCGAGCCTGACACCTGATCCCGTTAGTCGCCTCATACGACAAGCATGGGTTGCTAAAGAGCAATTCTACCCCGGATCTTCACAGATCGATGCTGCATCATGATACCCCTAGTTGCCATGGTAGCGGTAGTAAAGTACTGTCGGAAATAGAAAAAAACTGTTTCACATTTACATCTACAGTTTATGTAGTTAATATGTGAAAGTGTGAAATATAAGTTCGGCCTAACTACAGTCTCAGTGGGAGGGAGATAGGAAACATAAATAATAACTTTAATACTGAAACTATTAAGGATGTAGCTACCATGGAGTCTCACTATCACTATAAAAACAAACAGGTAGGAAGGGTCTTCTTTAAAGCAAAACAAGGACGGGTGTCGCAGACGGTGGTTGAGGTTGGACTGGGGGATATTGATATCAGCTAAGATAAGATAATCCTTTAGGGGAATTAAACTGGAGAAGTAAATGGCATGTCATAACAATTTACAACTAATATCCAGTCCTGTCGATTTTCGGGTGGTCATGCCACCTACATATTTTGAGAGATTTAATATGATGGCTGATTTAAGCTTTTCTATGGGTATCATACTGTTTTACATATATCTCAACATAAACCGTATGAAAGAAAGACACATCAGATGTTCATCAATAGATGAGACAACACACATGACAAAAGCCTAAAGTATCTTTGAGATGACCCCTTGTGCCAGTAGGCAGCACATGCATTTAATGCCAGGTGAGTCGACGGTCCCTCATCATACCTGGCTGAGCAACCTAATTGCCATCTAGAGCCTGATCTATTGTTTTCAGCAGCTATTCGTATTTTTTCGATGTTTTCTGGATATCCTATTAAGCATCCAACTGAAAACCAAGTTAGGCCGATGTGGGTTATTTCGACATATGCTGTTTGCAATTGTGTAAATATTAGGGATACAGAGTAACAGCCTAAAAACTAAAAAAGATTATTTCGCTCATGACGACGTACATGTGTGTGTATGTGTATGTGTATGTGTATGTGTGGCTGCTTGTACTAGCCCAGACTTAAGCTGGTTTTATAGTGCTAGCCCACTGAGATACCATGCCGCAGTGAAGCATGAATACCCCACTCAGACACATTATACTGACTCCGAGCCGACCAGTCCTTGTTGTACCCATTAATGCCGAGCGCAAGGCAGGGACCAACAAGTACCATATTTTAACGTCTTTTGGTATCACACACGTCCAGACGTAAGGGACTGTTCATAATCTATTGCTATCGGTGTGTGTGTATGTGTGTGGGGGGGTGATGATGATTTTAAGGGGGTCAATGATTGGGGGTCCACCCATTTTGTTCTGGGAGCTAGGGGGTGAGCAATTTTGTACACACATACTGGGGGTGTGTGTCAGCAATTTTGTACATAAAAGAATGTTTAAAATTTTGCTTAGAAATTATGGGAAGAGGAGGGGGGTCATTGATTTTGTACATGACATGCGGGAGAGTTCACTTATTCTGCACACACACACACACACACACACACACACACACACACACACACACACACACACACACACACACACACACACACACACACACACACACACACACAGAGACACAGAGTTAAGCAGGAATACCCCACTCAGACACATTATACTGACTCCAAGCGACCAGTCCTTGTTGTACCCATTAATGCCGGGCGCAAGGCAGGGACCAACAAGTACCATATTTTAACGTCTTTTGGTATCACACACGCGACCTTCCGCTCTCCGGGTGGAAATTTTAAAGAAGTGTAATCAGAACCATAACATTTTTTTTATTTGGCCAGTTGGAACCAGTGATTGATTGCATGAGCAGCATTTATGCTGCGGGATACTGAGACAATCGACGTGGTAACCATAACGATTCCTTCCCAGAACAGATTGTTTTAGGATATGAATCAGTCATTATCCTACATTTTTACACATATTCCCCACTAGAGAGGCTTGTTCAAGCCATGCTTACCTCACACAGGGCTGACCATTCGGATAAGAATTGAATTAAGGATACAACACAACTCCATGGGTTTGGTTGAAGATGCAAGGACGACGAGGAAGGTAAAACCAGATTACATTCTCATCCAAACCCAAGGGGAATTCAAATTTTGTTTTATCTTACTTTCAAACTGTGAAACAACATTCATCAACAATTTTAGGTTTCCGACACACTTTCCACGAACCCAAGGAAATGGACATGATATCAATCTTACTGTCGTACATGTACTTGAAAAAGAAATTAAATGCATTGCGATTTATCAGAGCCTCTAGCCTAGTGGTTCACTACAAGTAAAAATGCTGCAAGTTTGATCCCACCTCGCTCCCAGACTGGATATTCCGCTACTGCTGCAAAATTGCCGATGTGGCTAACAATATTTACTCATTCCGTGATGGGGTATCATCCATGTCTGTCACTCCATCAGCTGCATCCTTGGTGCACATACCGTGTCTTTCTCCATACAAAACATCTGGCAGCATTCCTTTCAATGTTAACTTACAATACCTACAAAGTGATTCTGGGTTTGAATTGATCCAGCAACACATGCATGTCTGGGGTGATTGGGTATGGTTTTACGCCGCTTTTAGCTATATTCCAGCAATATCACGGCGGGGGACACCAGAAATGGGCTTCACACATTGTACCCATGTTGGGATTCGAACTCGGGTCTCTGGCGTGATGAGCCAACGCTTTAACCACTAGAATACCCCACTGACCCCATGCTTGTCTGGAGAGCAGACATATTGATCAGGGGTCAGGGTTTTGATGACTGCTGATTCCTCGTCACCACCTCCCATCAGGGTGATCATTGCTTGTAATATCAGTCACTGGTTTGTCTGGTTCAAACATTTCCAGACCCCGATCATACATTGGAAACATTCTTGAGTGTGGCAACAACTTTCAATGCAATGCTGCTAGCTACCAAACAGTTATCGCCATATTTTAGCGGTATTTACAAAATTACTCTGCCATTCGTTAAATTAATGAAACAGAATCAATTATGATACTTAATTAGCTAATCACCGATGTGTCCAGCCCGTTCACTGCCACCGATCATGTTTTTATACAACACGGGGGAAGGGAATAACGGCAGTACAAATAGATTATTTCTCACGACTAACTGTAACAGTTATCGCCATTTCAGAATTTCTCATGCCATTTGTGAAATAATATATATTTATATCATACAGTGACCTCGAATAATTGATTGTGTGACAATTTGAGTGTTTCATCTACAGTATATTGATAGGGAATGAAACAATTAATGACTTGTGAACATGAACTTGCTATTATATAGGTCGTGAGACATCTCTCCGACTAAGTTACAAAAAGATTATTGGGGTAATAACTATGTTTATATTTTTTCTTATGTTACTTACCGTGAAGAATTTTCTTTTGCTGTCCATTTTTGTTGTCAAATACCGTGGGGAAAAAATACCGGAATTATAATTGACCGGAACTGCGCATGTGTGATACTGATGTATTGGCCATAACTGTTCGCCAGCCAGTATGCATTATTGGAGTCCCAAAGTGACCAATAGCATGGTGACTGAAAGCAGTACATTATTTCTGTCATAATTACACATTGCTCCAGTCAAAGTCTATAATAATTAGAGGTGTGACGATACAGAAATTTCACGATACGATACGTATCGCGATATCTTGGAACGATAAGATTCAATTCGATGCATATCACGATCTGCTATCTTTAGTTATTTTCTTTAAAAAATCATATTTTAATAGCAAGACATTTTGACATAACTGTCAATATCTAATGAAAATTAACAATTTTAAGGTCAACGATACATATCACAATACGAAAAAACGCATCTATATATTTATCGTCAGATAAAGTATCACGATTATCGATACTACGATATATAGTCACAGCTCTAATAATAATGCAGCTCTTGACCCACTTGAGCCAAAATCTTAAGCAAAATGACAGTTCAATTAAAATGATATTAACCTATGTGATTAGCCTTGCTCCAAGGCTGTACTGAATGCTAAGCCCATGGATGTATAGTATTTCTACCCTTTAAAGGGGCAAGTCTAGATAAGCGGACACTACTGTCTGTTATTTATATTTTTTTAGAAATTATCATTTCAACAATTAATTATTACCTTCGAGACTTGTGCAAGTCTACTCTGTGATGTATGATGCATGACAGACCTCTTTTCTGTCAGTGTATGCATCATTCCACACATGATCAGAATTATCTCCACATGAACATGAGGTCCATTATTCAGCCTCATTATTCATAGATGTGTGGCATAGACATCTCACATACTGTGGTTTACTGTGTAGAGTTATGTCCCTTTGCTGGGACAGAAAAACGTTGGTTTAAATCTTATTAATTAGTTTCTAGGTTTGTCAGCACCAAGCCAGTGTAAACATCTCAGATCTACATCCCCTTGGGCTTTCCACCCACATCAAACTTATACATCTTGATAAAACTGACACATAGTTCAGAGCCGCGTCATACCAAAAGACGTAAAATTTGGTACTTGTTTGTCTCTGCCTGGCGCTCGGCATTAATGGGTAATAACAAGGACTGGTCGGCTCGGAGTCAGTATAATGTGTCTGAGTGGGGTATTCATGCTTCACTGTGGCATGGTATCTCAGTGAGCTAGCACTATAAAAGCAGCTTAGGGACCGTTCATAATTTGTGTGTGTGTGTGTGTGTGTGTGTGTGTGTGTGTGTGTGTGTGTGTGTGTGTGTGTGTGTGTGTGTGTGTGTGTGTGTGTGTGTGTGTGTGTGTGTGTGTGTGTGTGTGTGTGTGTGTTTGTGTTTGATGATGATTTTTATGGAGAAGCATGTACAATGTGAATGACCTCCCCCAAAAATGTATGTATAAAATAAGTGACCCGACCCCCTGCATGTCATGTACAAAATCAATGAGCCCCCCTCCTCTTCCAACAATTTCTAAGCATGTTAAACATACTTTTATGTACAAAATTGCTGACACCCCAATGCGTGTGTACAAAATTGCTGACCCCTAGCTCCCAGAACAAAATGGGTGACCCCTTAAATCATCATTGACCCCCTTAAAATCATCATCACCCCATCCCCACCCCTACCCCCGATAGCAATAAATTATGAACAGTCCCATAAGTCTGGGCTAGTACAAGCAGCCACACATACACATACACACGCATGTACGTCATCATATGAGCGAAATAATCTTAATTGCGACGTTAAACCCCTTTTCACCTCACCTCGCCTATTCATCCTGGCATACAGTTAAGAATTTCTCATGATCATACTTGTCAGATCACATGCAGCTCTACACTGCCATTCTCTCCATGTCCACAAATCAGGGGACATAAAACTTCCTTCCAATCCATTGCAGATAGCTCAAACTAAAACATATCATGTTTCAATCTAGCACAGGACTTTGGGGTAGCCTAGTGTTTGCGCATCACACCGAAGACCCGGGTTCAATTCACCACATGGGTACACTTTGTGAAGCCCATTTCTGCTGTGTCTGGCCGTAATATTGCTGGAATGTTTGCTAAAAGCGGCATAAAACTAAAATCACCCATTCAATCTTGCACAGGTAGTAAGAGTCTAAAAAACCTTTTGATCTCATGTTATCTGGGAAAACACTTGCCCAATTCCGGCTTTAACGCCTCATCTTAGCTTTATAAGTAAGCTGTGAGCACTTGATCAGGTAATGTTGCTTTTAATGATGCAAATAAAAACATTTGTGGAGTGATATAGTATGAAGCCAAATATTTCCTACCTATAACTGCACATGCCCGAGGTATTTAGTCATATAACTGCACTGGTCCCATGTATTGAGCTACATAAGATCTAGTCATGGAGCCAAATATATTTTACCACCTAACTGCACAAGTCCCATGTATTGAGCTGCATAATATCTAGTCATGGAGCCAAATATATTCTACCACCTAACTGCACAAGTCCCATGTATTGAGCTACATAAGATCTAGTCATGGAGCCAAATATATTCTACCACCTAACTGCACAAGTCCCATGTATTGAGAAACATAATATCTAGTCATGAAGCCAAATACAGTGAAACCTGCCAACACCGGCACCTGTCTAATCCGGCACACTGTCAAAACCGGCATAAAACTTTGGTCCCGCCATTTTACAACGACATTATGATCATTAAAAGAGACTGACGAGTGTAAATGGCAGCCATGTTGGAAAATGATCGTCACCGTCTAATCCGGCACCCTGTCTAAACCGGCATTTTATTTCGGTCCCGTGGGGTGCCGATTTAGACAGGTTTCACTATATATTCTACCACCTAACTGCACAAGTCCCATGTATTGAGCTACATAATATCTAGTCATGGAGCCAAATATATTCTACCACCCAACAGCACAAGTCCCATGTATTGAGCAACATAATATCTAGTCATGGAGCCAAATATATTCTACCACCTAACAGCACAAGTCCCATGTATTGAGCTTAGGGTTGGGAATTGGTTTAAATCTCATAATTGATGATTGATTCACTACAACCGATCAATCATCGAAAATAATTGGTTAGCGTCATTTACCAAATCTTCCTAACTGTGTGTGTTAATGCACAAAAAATCTAGGAAAAACATGGGGGGGGTGGGTGGGTGGGTGTTATTTTGCAACTTGCACGAAATGCATTTGCAAATTTCACATCTTTATAGAATGATTAGTATGTTAGGAACATAAACATCATGGAGTCTTTAAGATAAATTCAATCATGACTTGAAAGGAGCTTGTAGTACTTATGAAATGTAACAGACGAAACAAACCTTGTGAAAAATATTGTGGATGCAAACAAGTGTAACAGAATTGTTTGTGTTCGATTCTGAGAAAACATGATCTATTTCTTGGTCGTTTAGTCATTAGACTAATCTTCGATTAATTCAATTAATCGGACCACCCCTAATTGAGCTACATAATATCTAGTCATGGAGCCAAATATATTCTACCACCCAACAGCACAAGTCCCATGTATTGAGAAACATAATATCTAGTCATGGAGCCAAATATATTCTACCACCTAACAGCACAAGTCCCATGTATTGAGCTTAGGGTTGGGAATTGGTTTAAATCTCATAATTGATGATTGATTCACTACAACCGATCAATCATCGAAAATAATTGGTTAGCGTCATTTACCAAATCTTCCTAACTGTGTGTGTTAATGCACAAAAAATCTAGGAAAAACATGGGGTGGGGGTGGGGGGTGGGTGTTATTTTGCAACTTGCACGAAATGCATTTGCAAATTTCACATCTTTATAGAATGATTAGTATGTTAGGAACATAAACATCATGGAGTCTTTAAGATAAATTCAATCATGACTTGAAAGGAGCTTGTAGTACTTATGAAATGTAACAGACGAAACAAACCTTGTGAAAAATATTGTGGATGCAAACAAGTGTAACAGAATTGTTTGTGTTCGATTACGAGAAAACATGATCTATTTCTTGGTCGTTTAGTCATTGCGACCAATCTTCGATTAATTCAATTAATCGGACCACCCCTAATTGAGCTACATAATATCTAGTCATGGAGCCAAATATATTCTACCACCTAACAGCACAAGTCCCATGTATTGAGCTACATAATATCTAGTCATGGAGCCAAATATATTCTACCACCTAACTGCACAAGTCCCATGTATTGAGCTACATAATATCTAGTCATGGAGCCAAATATTTCATACATGTGATGGCACTTGTCCTACTTATCAAGTCGTATACTTGCTGCTCCGGGAGCCATTATTTGCCCACAGCACGCCCTCTCAGTGATTCATACATTAACCCAGCCATACACTTCCATATCCAAATACTGTCATTCCAGAGATCCATATTTCTTCCCCTCCTAGTCCACCTCATCGATGAGGCCAAACCTTCCCTACTAATGGAGTCATAAGTTATCTCCCCTTGGCACCACACAATAGCTCATCACAAAATCAATTTTCAGCCAATAGTGTAATATATTTTCAACCCATGCAATCTTATTTTTAACTGCCACAACATTTGTCTAACAATACCCAAAAGGCAGTGTTGATGACCCAATATCAAAGAAACCGACCACCATTAATCATATCCAAAGCCAAAAGTGACCCGTTTCATGTGTAAGTGCTGCTTCACTCACTCTTTCTCTAGGCTGCTCAACCTGATCCCAACCCCAGCATTATCGCCAATATTATTTCATCACACGTTTATGAACAATAAGGAGTTTTCCATTACTCTCAAGGGAGATCAATCAACTCGAGGCAAATGAATAAGCCCCAATCTCATTTCCCAAACACTGCGAGGAGTCTGCCAGTGAAGCCCCTGTGGGGAAATGTATTCTCCAATGGCTGCATGTATTTCCCTCCCTTATTAGAGCAGCAAATGTATAAAAATGAATAGCTTGGGATCGACCAGCCATTAAGGCGACTAAATGTCGGCAATGCTGGATCGTTTCATTTTTTCGGTAACACTGAATTTGATTGATATTCAACATGCCACGATTCAACAAATGAGATCTGTTGCGAGGCTAAAACCATAAATCTCTGCTTCCTGTTCATTGAAATACAAGAATCATGGTGGTCTAATTTGAGATTATTTTTTTATAATTCTGTAAGAGAAAAAATCATTTTGTCAATTTCACAGGATGTTAAGCTGTTATTTATCAATTTGTGTTAATTTAATTTGTATCTGTGTTATGTATATACCGGATCACTTATTTTGAACTGAAATGGTGAAGAAATTCAGATATTTTTCTTCAAGCGATGAGAAAAATAACACATTTGGGAAATTTGCATGGATGTTAATCTCTTCTCCAGATACAAATGCTGGTTTTAGTCTGCGTCGCAGATGCACGGTAACGGCAGATTTGAGATGAGGTGAGGTGAAATTGGGCTTTTACGTCGTGCTTGAGAATATTTCGCTCATATGATGACGTGCATGCGTGTGTATGTGTATGTGCGGCTGCTTGTACTAGCCCAGACTTAAGCTGGTTTTATAGTGCTAGCCCACTGAGATACCACACCGCAGTGAAGCATGAATACCCCACTCAAACACATTATACTGACCAGTCCTTGTTGTACCCATTAATGCCGAGGGCCAGGCAGGGACCAAGAAATACCATATTTTAACGTCTTTTGGTATGACGCGGTCGGGGGTCGAACCCGCGACCTTCGGCTCTCCATTCGGACGCTCTCACCACTACACCACGGAGGCAGTGACGACAGATTTGAGGTGAGGTGAGGTGACGACAGATTTGAGGTGAGGTGAGGTGAGGTGACGACAGATTTGAGGTGAGGTGAGAACAGATTTGAGGTGAGGTGAGGTGACGACAGATTTGATTTGTAGATGCATCTGCACATTCTGCTGTTTTTGATATTGTGAATCCTGTTTAGTATGTTTAAATCTAATACATTTGAACCAAGGAGATAACCAGAAGTCCTCCCTGAGTCATAGTCCATATGTTTTCTTTACCTTCATTATTCCTACGATAAATGCTGGTAGGCTCTGTAGCTCACCTCCTCAATGTATATTCAGAGCTGGAAATCCATGTTGACACAGATATTTAACAAGAAGACATGGTCATCAATATCCCCGGCCACAGTGTTCTGTTCCTATTTTGACAACTATTCATTCTTCCTACAAATAGCAACATTAAGTTATTAACTGATAAAATCTGGCATTTGTGATCATGCCATCAAGGCATTTGTGTCCTGAAAACACATACCACATTTGGTTTCCCTATCTATAACAGTTTTTGAGAAAATCTGTCCCCGTTGGGGATACCATACACAAAGTCAAGAAACGCATGACATGTTCCGTAACTCTGTAACAAATTGTAAGTTTCCATTTGCAGATTCCATCAAGGCATTCATGTCCTGAAAACAAATACCACATGTGGTTTCAATACCTATAACGGATTTTGAGAAAATCTGTCCCTATCATCTCGGACAGACGGGTGTACAGAGCTCAAACCTATATCCCCCTCCCACTTCATGGCGGGGATAGTAACTGACTGAGATTTAAAGTAACATCAGTACTGTCTTGCTTCTGATGGGGTTAACCTCTTTGGTCATGTGGACAAGGCATCAACTTCAGATCATAAGGTCCGTGGTTCGAGTCCCAGCACAGAACTCGGACATTTTATGGCCGTTACATAAATAAAAGACAAGATCCTTTCCTTATCAACATGAAGCCTCTGCCAGCATATTTCACCACAGATATGCATCTGAGTTATATAGTCAACTCTATTATCGAAAGCTCAAACGTACTGAAGCAATTGGAAGAGTAAATGCTGTCATGAACAAACCAATAAATAAAGCTAAACAATTTGCATTTGTTATCGGAGAGCAAATGATGTTTAAAGTTTATAACTTTTTTTGAGTAAAAAGTATATGATTGAGAAAAATCAGTAATAAAATCAGGAAAGGTGTGACATAAAGAGGAAATGAAGACTTTTGTGTGTGTTTTTCAGAATGTGAACTACACACCTGGAAAAAAAGTAACATTTCATTTACATTTTTGTAAGTTGAAAATTTGTATGCGTCTTTCGGAAATATTTTCATTTTGTATGTAACTCATTTTGATAAATGACTAACTTACCACTGATGAATGATGAAAAGCTGGTTCAAGAACACAGTATGTTCCTTGAGAAGGTTGCAAGTACTAGATGGAATACAATACATACCTGAGGACAGTTGGTACAAGAACATTGTATGTTCCTTTAGATGGCCCAAAGTACTGGGTGATACATGATATATACCTTTCGGACAGTTGGTACAAGAACATTGTATGTGAGACAGACTACATGGGAGTAGCCATTTTGAATGCCAGTGCACATAACAGGAAAGCCTGTTTCGGATCATAACATAGTTTGTGGGTTAGTTGATGGGTCAAGGGTAAATAGAGCTGAACTGTTCTTTCAGTCATGACAGTATTCAGGAAATCCAGCTCTACAGGTTTGCATCATGTTCACTGATTGATTAAACAATGAACTGAAATGACATAATTGTTGTGATGTTTTACGTTTTATTGGATCATCAAAAGGTCTGGGCACACTTACAACAGGAAGTCTCCTTCAATGTGATGAGTTGGGCAAGTCTTCCTTCAACAGCAAGTCCCCTACAATGTGATGAGTCGGACAGTTCCCCCTTCAACAGCAAGTCCCCTACAATGTGATGAGTTGGGCAAGTCCCCCTTCAACAGGAAGTCCCCTACAATATGATGAGTTGGGCAAGTCCCCCTTCAACAGCAAGTCCCCTACAATGTGATGAGTTGGACACATCCCCCTTCAACAGCAAGTCCCCTACAATGTGATGAGTTGGGCAAGTCTTCCTTCAACAGCAAGTCCCCTACAATGTGATGAGTTGGGCAAGTCCCCCTTCAACAGCAAGTGCCCTACAATATGATGAGTTGGGCAAATCCTCCTTCAACAGGAAGTCCCCTACAATGTGATCGATGAGTTGGGCAAGTCCCCCTTCAACAGCAAGTCCCCTACAATGTGATGAGTCGGACAGGTCCCCCTTCAACAGCAAGTCCCCTACAATGTGATGAGTTGGGCAAGTCCCCCTTCAACAGCAAGTCCACAACAACGTGATGAGTTTGGCAAGGCCCCCTTCAACAGGAAGTCCACTACAACGTGATGAGTCGGACAGGTCCCCCTTCAACAGAACATCCACGTCAATGTGATGAGTTGGGCAAGTCCGCCTTCAACAGCAAGTCCCGTACAATGTGATGAGTCAGACAGGTCCCCCTTCAACAGGAAGTCCCCTACAATGTGATGAGTTGGGCAAGTCCCCCTTCAACAGGACGTCCACGTCAATGTGATGAGTTGGACAAGTCCTCCTTCAACAGGAAGTCTCCTACAATGTGATCGATGAGTTGGGCAAGTCCCCCTTCAACAGCAAGTCCCCTACAATGTGATGAGTCAGACAGGTCCCCCTTTAACAGGAAGTCCACTTCAATGTGATGAGTCAGACAGGTCCTCCTTCAACAGGAAGTCCCCTACAATGTGATGAGTCAGACAGGTCCCCCTTCAACAGGAAGTCCACGTCAATGTGATGAGTTGGGCAAGTCCTCCTTCAACAGGAAGTCCACGTCAATGTGATGAGTTCGGCAAGTCCTCCTTCAACAGGAAGTCCACGTCAATGTGATGAGTTCGGCAAGTCCCCCTTCAAAAGGAAGTCCACTACAACGTGATGAGTCAGACAGGTCCCCCTTCAACAGGAAGTCCCCTACAATGTGATGAGTTGGGCAAGTCACCCTTCAACAGCAAGTCCACAACAATGTGATGAGTTTGGCAAGTCCCCCTTCAACAGCAAGTCCCCTACAATGTGATGAGTCATACAGGTCCCCCTTCAACAGGACGTCCACGTCAATGTGATGAGTTGGACAAGTCCCCCTTCAACAGGACGTCCCCATCAATGTGATGAGTTGGACAAGTCCTCCTTCAACAGGAAGTCTCCTACAATGTGATCGATGAGTTGGGCAAGTCCCCCTTCAACAGCAAGTCCCCTACAATGTGATGAGTCAGACAGGTTCCCCTTCATGTGACAGGTTCCCCTTCAACAGGAAGTCCCCTACAATGTGAGTGACAGGTCCTCCTTCAACAGGAAGTCAATGTGATGACAAGTCCTCCTTCAACAGGAAGTCCACGTCAATGTGATGAGTTGGGCAAGTTCCCCCTTCAAAAGGAAGTCCACTACAACGTGATGAGTTGGGGAAGACCCCTTCAACAGGAAGTCCCTTTCAAATGTTGCTTCGTGAAAGGAGCCCCTGTTCTGTAAATCCCTAACACAATCTGTTCTGTATCCTTTACACAATCTCTTCTATCCACCCAATACCCAATTCCTCCTGTACCCAACCAACAACCTACTGATGTCCCATGTATAATCTACCCCTATTAAATTTAATGTGATCACATGTGGTCATACCCATTCTTCCCATACCCCATATAACAGTCTTCTCAATTCAACACAAACCTATTTTGCCAGACAAGAAACAATATTCAGAAAGAACCACTGGAGGATTCAGAAGCAATTAATATGTATGATTATACTTTGAACTTCATCATCTTTCAATTCACAAAAATCTCTCGATAATTAGTTTTCTTTAAAAAAACAACAAATATTTTTCAAAATTACTCGATGATAATCTACATAAAAACTCTCAATATTCTTTGCCATCACAAGAAACATGTCATATTAACTTGCTAAATTCAACCCCTGCTCCGCGACTTTGCTATGCATAGTTTCATAATGCTTAAATTGACACAAGCTTTCAATATTCAAATACGATTGATTTACTTAAAGTGCACTGCAGCAGAACCGCTCAAGTATAAATTCAATGAAATTTAAATTCATCTTCAGTACAATAAAAAACAAATTGAGAGCATTTCTAGAAATTCATTTGCATGCAGGGCATCAAGTGTTCAATAAAACCATTAAAAAAGCACATGCAAATTCTCATTAACTTTTTTCTACACACAATATGCAGGAGTCTTTTTGAAAACACCTTTACAAATTGCCACGACAAGAACAGTGCTTCGAAACGGGACAAGAAATCAATCAGCTCTGCTTTTTCATTCACGGAGTGTAATTAGAGCCCACAATTTGTTCCGATATGTCGCCATCTTCATTTTTATACTAAGCAACCTTTCGTGACTAGCCTGACAAATACAAGCTTGCTGCGGATTTAGATCATCTTTAATTCCCCTGAAGGACTTTATATATAGAAAACATCACTCAGGGTGAAAAGGTAATTTTCAACTTAGAAAAACACCAGCCTGGGATTGGCATATTTGCAAGGAATTGTGACACTGCTTAGACAAAGAAACGAGCAAAGGCGACTTATTTCTTGAATTGTCTCAGAAAAAGTTACATTATCTAATTATATCTCCAGGATAAGTTTTCAAATATTTCCTACAGAAATGAACCATTTGCTCTTAAAACTATTTATTACTTTTTACCGAATCTTCAAAAATTCCGCTACCTCTATCATGTATTGAAACCAGCAAACTTCATTCCAACTTATTGATTCATCAAAACTGCTTTGGGTTCAAAGAATAAAAAGATGTTGTCACAAAGTAATTGAATTCTGACTACAAAAAAATAATAATCTCAAATTACATTTAGATTTTTACAATTTTGACGTATGGATGCTATTCTCAATGTTTTATTCGCACATTTTGATGAATCAGCAATTATTTCTTGGCACAAGTTTCATACAGTGATGCATTTTAAAACACATTACACTACACTTTTTTAAGTATATGTCAGGGGACTTTTTGTTTCCATTTTAAATTCTGCAAAAAAAGCGTAACAAACCTCTCAAACCATTACCGATTCTGACTGAAAACACAAATTTCAATTGAGGAATCAGGGATCATATAAGAACAAAGGTAAGATAGGTGACGCCGGTTGGGAACATTTAGATCCATGAGGTAACAAGAACCTGAAGGTATACAGGACAGACATTTTCCACTTTGGTGAAACACATGAATACGATTTTTGTGCTGACAAATTGTGGCTCATAATCAAGGCATTCTGGGAACAGAACCAAAAATCAGCAGATCCTGATGCAACTAAGGGACATAGTACATTTTGGCTCCTCAGATAATGAACGACCTATGCCTCTAACAAAGTATTTACAGTAACATAACCTTTATTATAGCCGCCATTATTTAATCGAGGTAAGTTTTCCTAATCATAACCTCTTTTGGGTCATATGATACACAGAAATGATATATATGATAATTATCCAAACAATGGACTTCAGACGCTCAAGCACGTGAGTGAGTAAGTTTAGTTCTATGTCGCTTTTAGCAATATTCCAGGAGTATCATGGCGGGGAGGCACCAGAAATGGGCTTCACTCATTGTGCCAATGCGGGGAATTGAACCTGGGTCTTCACCGTGAGGAGCGAACACTTTAACCACTAGGCTACCCTACTGCCCCTGTTGAATCAAACTTAATCCTTTCACCGCTTAGCTTAAGCACTCTTCTTCTCACCTTTCCACCCAATTTTGATATTCCTGCTTTCCACTTGGTACTTATAATGTCTGGTTTAAGACTGTCACAGTGATTATAATGACAATGCTTTTCTACATAACCCGTGAAGATCCGGGTTAGAATTGGTCTCCAGTAACCCATGCTTGTCGTAAGAGGCGACTAATGGATCGGGTGGTCAGACTTGCTGACTTTGTTGACACATGTCATCGTATCCCAATTACGTAGATCGATGCTCATGCTGTTGATCACTGGGTTGTCTGGTCCAGACTCAATAATTTATAGACCGCCCACATGTAGCTGGAATATTGCTGTGTGCAGCGTTTAACAACATACCAACCAACCAAGTTTTCTAAATATCTGAATGCAATAATGTTCTGTCTAATGAATTTAAGTATTGAATAATATGATTTATATTACAGACTATCACGATCAGATGTAATAAAATGTCTACCTTCGATGTTGACATATCAATAACAGTTCATTACTAGGGACATCGACAACACAATATCAAATATTACTGTTGATTGCTGTCTTTAACGCCCTGGCACAGCATCGTGTACATCGCTGAAACGTCTCAAAGACAATTTAATTGGTCATGAGGTAAAGGTTACACTGTCTCGCTGTCACAAAATGCAATATAACTTCAACGCATCACACATCAACATACATATTCTGTTTATTCATTTTTGGGAATTGCCAATAATTTCAAACATACCCAGTTCACTCATTTTCAACACTGACTATAAACTACCAGAAGCAAAAGTGGGTCTTCAGAGACACAATAATATCTTGAAGTGTTGAGTTCACTATGGATGTTTTATGAAGTCTATGATGTGTTCAAAACATACTGTTTAGAAACACACATTAGTCACCAGCTGGTAGTGACAAAATCGACCTAGGCAACACGAGTGAATGAGTGAGTAAGTGCCTGAGTGAGTTTAGTTTTACGCCACTTTTAGCAATATTCCAGCAATATCACGTTGGCGGACACCAGGGCTTCACACATTGTGCCCATGTGGGGAATCGAACCCGGGTCTTCGGCGGGACAAGGGAACTCTTTAACCACTAGGCTACCCCACAGCCCCTAGGGAGTTAAATTATAAATTAGGTTGTAAAATGAAGTTATTTCAAATTTTTAACACTATGCCACTGTAGAGTTTGTTTGTTGCATAATGCCACTCAGCAATATACAAGTAAATAATTAAGTGTGGACCAGATAATCCAGTGAATGACATCATGAGCATGGATCCATGTAACTGGGATACTGACATGCATCCAGCCAGTCATCAAACCTGACCCCCAAATCCTGTTAGTGCCTTTAGGACAAGTACTCCTTGAGACCACTTTGGGTTGCTGAAGATCAATTCTAACATGGATCTTCATGGGTAAAGGAGATTTTGGAGAAGAGGGGGTGCACATAAATAATGAAGTCCAAAGGAAGTGCTCCTCAAGAAAAATATTTCTGGGAGAAAAGGGGTGCACACACCCAATCCCCAACCCCCGAGCTGTCTCTCTGGATGCGCCCCTGGGGTACTATAGTTTATCACAGTACCCAGCTGAATGCAGTATACACACATGCTGAATTTGTCTCAAACAATTTAGATAAAAAGTACATGCAAGAATAAACTAAAAATTAAAAAGGCATTTATTTTGTGGTATTCGATAAGCCATTCATGACGGGGACGGTGCGGTAGCCTAGTGGTTAAAGCGTTCGCTTGTCACGCCGAAGATCAGGGTTTGATTCACCACATGGGTACAACGTGTGAAGCCCATTTCTGGTGTCCCCCACCATCATATTGCTAGAATATTGCTAAAAGCAGCGTAAAACTCACCCCACTCACTCACTCACTCACTCATTACAGGTGAAGTTACTATGGTTAATTCACGAAAAAGGACAATCAAAGCGTAAAACAAACTATGAATGCTGGTTATTAGGCTAAAAGTGAGTGAGTGAGTGAGTTTAGCTTTACGTTGCTTTTAGCAATATTCCAGAGGGGATGGGGACACCAGAAATGGGCTTCACACACTGTCATCAGACTAAGAGTCTTTCCTTATATGCAAAGAGATATAAAGTGCTATGAACCTTTTTTCTTTGTCCTTTGAGTTATTTTATTATTACTTACCCACACAGACTAAAAGATCCTATATAATTTCTTTTTGATAAATGCACAGTGTGGAATTCTCAAAGCTGATTGGCTGGTTGAAAATGACAAACTGAAGGCTGTCACTTTGTAATGGAATAACATCACATAACAGTAGGCCAGAGTGCGAGAGTGAGTGAGTTTTAGTTTTACGCCGCTTTTTAGCAATATTCCAGCAATATCACGGCGGGGGACACCAGAAATGGGCTACACACATTGTACCCATGTGGGGAATCGAACCCAGGTCTTCGGTGTGACGAGCGAACGCTTTAACCACTAGGCTACCCAAACACCCCAGTAGGCTTGAACTCAGAGTGAGACAAGTAAACTGCCTTGCATTAACACATCACGAGTATCTTTGCATCTTCATATAAGGCCAGACCAATTTTATTTCTGGTTTTACAGATCTGCTGGTCGTAATTTTTCAAGAATAAGAAAAAAATAAAAATTAATTTTCCCTGCTAAAAAAATAAAATCCTTATGTTTTTATTAGCCAAAGATGTAAACTCACATGAAAACTTCTTTTAGGTTGTTTTTTGCCCCATATACACTTCATAAATTCCCAAAATTAAATACTTTTAGTATTTAGAAGGAATATTACTTTGACTGATCATTTTATGTTTATTTTTTTTCCCTCCTGCCTTTAGGTTTTCAGAGGACAAAAATCCGTAAAACAAGAAATAAAATTTGTCTGGCCTAAATACCTTCAGAGTGAAAATTAGCCTGTCTCACAGCCCCTCATCCAGATCATTTACCATTCTGTCCAGCCCTTTCTGCAATGGTAAAGCTCTAACTGAAGCATATCTGAACTTCCTCAGATTCTGGCTCCCATTCAATTTAAAAGGATTAATTTATTTCTGTCAAAATTGTAGCGTCAGTCTAAATGAGAATGGGTAGTAAGTAGAATAACCCACTCGGTGTTCCTGATTACGGAAAATATGTCACTCATTAGCTAATATTTATTTGTAACACATTCTTCAAAATCACTGGCACCTGTTATTTAATTAATGCAGTCCTCTCCATATGGTCACAGTTTGTTTGTTGCTTAACACCGCTCTCATCAATATTCCACCTATGTGATGGCAGTCGGTAAATAATGGAGTCAGGTCCAGACAATATTCACATATTCTTCAGAGTTCCCTCACGTTCTGCCTACAGCTCACTCTGCCTTCAATGTATAATACACAAAATATGGTTTACTATGAGATTAGTTCCTCATGACTGAATGCTTACAAAATTCCTGTCTCCCTTTTCCATAATAGACTTGTCCTTTTAACACAGTGTGAGTGAGTGAGTTTAGTTTTAAGCCACACTCAGCAATATTCCAGCAATATGGCGGCAGTCTGAAAATAATCGAGTCTGGACCAGACAATCCTGTGATCAACAGCATGAGCATCGTACTGCACATTTGGGATACGATGACATGTGTCAACCAAGACAGCGAGCCTGACCACCCGATCCCGTTAGTCTCCCCCCCAGCCCAGGCTTAATCTTCCCCGGGTTCTAGGCCAAACTTTCCCCACCCTTGAATCAACTTTAAAGGCTACTTGTTTCAAACCCTTGTTCTCATATCAAAAGGTGGAGATTCTGGCCAAGCTAGGCTATTTCTTCCCCAACCTTGTTTTCATGTTCATGTCCGTCTTGAAAAAGTCAGAAATGAATACAAGACATAGTTATTATGCTTTTAAGCAAGCATAAAAGCAAAGATATTACACCATTACTATTGTTTTATATTATCATTTACTTATTTTTAAATTTAAATAATTTACTTATCCACACTTATTCCAATTGGCTTATCTCCAAATCATTACTATATTCGAAACTATAACTAAATACCCAGTTTTTACTTGGATGTCCATATCCATGCAAAATTTTATTCCCTCACTCATGGCTTTAAATATGGCATCCATGTCGGTGACATCAACTTAACAGTTGGAAGCAGACGTAAACATCAACCCAACAACAACCCAACACAATATCTGTATCAAATGCTGTATCATCTATCATTCAACTATAGTGCCTTATTCGAAATTCAAAAGACAAGGTTTGATAAGGGGTATACTTGGCCCTTGGATATCTGAATCATATTTCATTCACCAACAGTGATTATGGATTAGTAAACAAGCTTATGTGAATAATGTTCTATTACATTATAACATAAATACATCAAATATAAGATAATAAACAGCATAAGAGAGCAAGCAACATATGTATATTACATCCTATTTATCCATCAAATCAGCGATTGAATGTTTACATCTTATGGTGACATGATTTGGACAGATGAAGAACTAATGCAATGTGTCTTCATAGGAATGGTGGCATGAGCAGGATGGATTTAGAAATATATGCCATTCAAACATGTATGCATTCAAATCACTACACCCAAGTCAGAGGCAAAAATGGACTATTTGGTAAAAATGTGTACCAAAATATAAGTCAAAACTACTGTCGGTTTATAAGAGCAAGGGTGGGGAAGAAGTAGCCTTGCTAGGCTAGAATCACCCCTTTTGATATAAGAACAAGGGTGGGGCAGAAGTGGCCTACAAGGCCAGAATCACCCCTTTTGATATAAGAACAAGAAAGGGTGGGGAAGAAGTAGCCTAGCTAGGCCAGAATCACCCCTTTTGATATAGAACAAGGGTGGGGCAGAAGTGGCCTACAAGGCCAGAATCACCCCTTTTGATATAAGAACAAGAAAGGGTGGGGAAGAAGTAGCCTAGCTAGGCCAGAATCTTCCCCTATTGATATAAGGGCAAGGGTGGGGAAGAAGTGGCCTACAAGGCCAGAATCACCCCTTTTGATATAAGAACAAGAAAGGGTGGGGAAGAAGTAGCCTAGCTAGGCCAGAATCTTCCCTATTGATATAAGGGCAAGGGTGGGGAAGAAGTGGCCTACAAGGCCAGAATCACCCCTTTTGATATAAGAACAAGAAAGGGTGGGGAAGAAGTAGCCTAGCTAGGCCAGAATCACCCCTTTTGATATAAGAACAAGAAAGGGTGGGGAAGAAGTAGCCTAGCTAGGCCAGAATCACCCCTTTTGATATAGAACAAGGGTGGGGAAGAAGTGGCCTAGCTAGGCCAGAATCACCCAACTTTTCATAGAAAACAGAACAAAATATCCTAGTTTAAACAGGGGGGAAAGTTTGGCCTGGGGGGGGAGGGGACTTTAGCCTAGCCCAAACTTTCCCCGGGGAAAAAATATCCTAAGACAAAACCTCCCCAGGGAAAGTTTGGCCTAGGCCAGATTCTCCCCGGGGAAAGTTTAGACCGGGGAAGAAATGGCCTGCTACACCGGATCTTCACGGGTCTTTAACACAGGTTATAAAGACCTGTGTATATAGAAATGTAAATACACGGTAAATACACGTACATAACATGCAGTCAGGTGGCCCCCAGTCAGTTCATAATGGTTTATCATATGAACTGTACATACACTTTCAGAGTAAGAAAGGTAAGATACTTTATGGATGACAACCTCTTTATTATATTATAATGCAACGTTTCAGTATTCATTCTTATACCGTTGTCACTCTTGATTTGCATAAAGTATCATACCTTTCTTATTATTCAGGGGCGGTGGGGTAGCCTACTGGTTAAAACATTGCTCGTCACACCAAAGACCCGGGTTTGACTCCCCTCATAGGTACAATGTGTGAAGCCCATTTCTGGTGTCCCCAGTCGGGATTCTGCCGGAATATTGCTAAAAGCGGCATAAAACCATACTCACTCACTCTTATTATTCATCAACTCCAAAAATGCCAACAACAAATTATATTCTTTATATTGTTTCAAGATAGAGAGTGAGTGAGTAAGTTTAGTTTTGCACCGCTTTTAGTAATATTCCATTTCTGTATTCTGATTTTGGCTAGGGTACATTTCTGTATATAGAAATGTACCTGGGATACACATCTGTAGTAACCGTGCTGACAACGAGCCCCTCGGCAATACTATCCTTGCAGAAATTGCCAACAGATTTGTGAGCAATGTGCTCTCAAATGTCTTTCTCAACTCCTTGGGGAGTATTGATCACATGCTCCCTGTGGGACCAATTCATCCGAGCAGATACCTAGTTGAAACAGTCTCTTGATTTAGGAGATACCATATCTACTCTGTGATTCAATGAGGGGAATTAGACTGATGTTTAGGGACTTTTTTTTTTACTTTTTGGGGTGGGTGGGGGTGTCATCAATTCTGTACACATGTGCTAGGGGTCATCAGTTTTGTACATAAATATATTGTAAAAAATATGCTAAACAATTATAAGAAGGGAGGGGGGTCATTTATTTTGTACATGACATGCAGGGGGGTCACTTACTTTGTACATAAATTTTAGGGGGGGTCATTTACATTGCACATGCTTCTCCATAAAAATCATCATCACCCCACACCCACCCAGCCATAAATTATGAATGGTCCCTTAGTATCCAAATTTATTACCCACGTAGTCAACGTATGGGTAGTTGCATACTAATTTTGTACATCACACGAGTGTCGTATCGCGTTGACCTGTGTCGAACGACTTGACCTGAGATTCTAACGATTTGATTGGATAACCGATGACCTCTCAGTTAGGTCACGTTGTGACGGAACTACTTGTTCATTCATAACAAACACGTGAATTCATTCATTCTACAACTTAGATGCATTGTGGGAATGTAAACATTGCGAACGTTGCTGTTTAATTGTGAGTCGAACTGAGACATTATATCCATCGTAAAACATAAATGCAATGTTTCCACCAGTGATGTTAGCCGAGTGAAGCAGTTGCAAACCAAGAAACGGGGTGCTACGGAGTAGTTTACTGTACGAGAGGCGATGACAACTGACATGCATCGTGACGTCGGTTACCAAGTGGACAGACGCGAATGGCGTAGTGACGTCAATACAGTGTGACGTCATGCAAAAGTGTACTTCAGAACAAAATTCTTCCGCAACCTCTTTATGAAACTGGTTTCGGTTTGAAACCATAACTATAACAAAAATACGCTATTTTGTCAATTCAATGTATGCAAGACGTGGGTAATAAATAAAATACCACACTCGATCTCATTACAACCATCATTGCTTCATTTCACCTGGTATATGACCTGGGCCTGTCCACTGGACTATGTGCCCTGTTACTGGAGAAAAAAGATGGGCCATAAATCAGTGCTATAGCCAAGGGACCTGTATTGCTGACATGGAGAGTCGTTTGTCAGGGGTGAATGACCAGGACCCAGGGCAGTATGTAGAACTGATTTATGAATATTGTCCGGTAATATTTTGATGGCGTGGGAGATTTTCTGGTACTTACATACAGGAGGCGTGTTCTTGGCACATATGATCAAACCATATGGGGGACTTGAGGTACAACAGTTTATCATGAGAGGCCATAATTATAACTGGAATGGTCTTGTGGACTTCATTGGACTGGCTCATGGTTTAGTTGGTCTGGCTTGGTATGTTGGTTGGTCTGGCTTGGTGAGTTGGTTGGTCTGGTTTGGTATGTTGGTTGGTCTGGCTTGGTAAGTTGGTTGGACAGACATGATGATTTGGTTGGTCTGGCTTGGTGAGTTGGTTGGTCTGGTTTGGTGACTTGGTGGGACAGACGTGATGATTTCGTTGGTGTGGCTTGGTGATTTGGTTGGTCTGGCTTGGTGAGTTGGTTGGTCTGGCTTGGTGAGTTGGCTGGACAGAAATGATGATTTGGTTGGAGTGGCTTGGTGAGTTGGTTGGTCTGGCTTGGTATGTTGGTTGGTTGGATTGGTGAGTTGGTTGGACAGACATGATGATTTGGTTGGTCTGGCTTGGTGAGTTGGTTGGTCTGGTTTGGTGAGTTGGCTGGACAGACATGATGATTTGGTTGGTCTGGCTTGGCATGGTGGTTGGTCTGGCTTGGTGAGTTGGTTGGTCTGGCTTGGTGAGTTGGTTGGACAGACATGATGATTTGGTTGGTCTGGCTTGGCATGGTGGTTGGTCTGGCTTGGTGAGTTGGTTGGTCTGGTTTGGTGACTTGGTGGGACAGACTTGATGATTTCATTGGTGTGGCTTGGTGATTTGGTTGGTCTGGCTTGGTGAGTTGGCTGGACAGACATGATGATTTTGTTGGTGTGGCTTGGTATAATGGTTGGTTGGCTTGGTGAGTTGGTTGGACAGACATGATGATTTGGTTGGTCTGGCTTGGTCAGTTGGTTGGTCTGGCTTGGCATGGTGGTTGGTCTGGTTTGGTGACTTGTTGGTCTGGCTTGGTGAGTTGGTTGGACAGACTTGATGACTTGTTTGGTCTGGCTTTATGACTTGGCTCGTCTGGCTTGACACAGTTGGTCTGGTTTGATGACTTGGTTGGTCTGGCTTGGTGAGAAGGTTGATTTGGCTTGGCATGTTGGTTGATCTAGCTTGGTGAGTTGGTTGGACTGGCTTGGTGAGTTGGTCAGTCTGACTTGGTGAGTTTGTTGGTCAGGCTTGGTGAGTTTGTTGGTCTGGTTTGGTAAGTTGGTTGGTCTGGCTTGGTGAGTTGGTTGGTCCAGCTTGGTGAGTTGGTTGGTCCAGCTTGGTGAGTTGGTCAGTCTGGCTTGGTGAGTTGGTAGGTCAGACTATTTGTGGTTGGTTACACATGGGATATTTGCTCACATTATCAACCAATAGTTTGCCTGGCCAAGATAATGTACACCACCCCGTGATATATCTGGAATATTGCCCCCATCAGTATAAACAGTCACATGACATCTTCTGCATGTATTTTCAAGGGAGCAATTTCAATAACTCATTTAGAACATTTCACAGTGAAACATTGTATGCCCTTTCAGTTATCAAATGAAGTGACAACTCACCTTAAGAAAGACACAAATACTTATATATATTCAATTTAGTAACATATATTTCAATAGCTGGGAATCACTCGTCAGCGGCACCACTACACAACGCACCCAGTCAATTAATGTGCACTTTAATGACCAAGATGTGAAAAAAACAGGACCTGAAGTTGTAATTAAAAATCCACATTTTCATGAGGCCACCCTGTCTGATAAAACAACAGCCATATCATGTTTGAAGTAGTAAGTGCTTTGCTCCAACAAGCACCTCACGCATTTTGAAAACAAGTGTCCCTGTTTGCCCTTCTCCTTGACACAAGATTAATATGTACAGCTTCCTACTGTAACTGACAGACTGTTCAAGATGGCTGGCTGGCTTCACGGAATGTCCGACACAGTGTTCTACACTGCAACCCATCAACCAACCCTTAACTCCCACATCGACATAATGTGAGACAATCAGCTAGATCAAACATTGTAGGAGATGGGTATGAGACACAATCAGCTGGGTCACACATTGTAGGAGATGGGCATGAAGTACAGTCAGCTGTGTCACACATTGCAGGAGATGGGCATGAGACACAATCAGCTGGGTCACACATTGTAGGAGATGGGCATGAGACACAATCAGCTGGATCACACATTGTAGGAGATGGGCATGAGACACAATCAGCTGGATCACACATTGTAGGAGATGGGCATGAGACACAATCAGCTGGATCACACATTGCAGGAGATGGGCATGAGACACAATCAGCTGTGTCACACATTGCAGGAGATGGGCATGAGACACAATCAGCTGGGTCACACATTGTAGGAGATGGGCATGAGACACAATCAGCTGGATCACACATTGTAGGAGATGGGCATGAGACACAATCAGCTGGATCACACATTGTAGGAGATGGGCATGAGACACAATCAGCTGGATCACACATTGTAGGAGATGGGCATGAGACACAATCAGCTGGATCACACATTGTAGGAGATGGGCATGAGACACAATCAGCTGGGAGGAGATGGGCATGAGACACAATCAGCTGGATCACACATTGTAGGAGATGGGCATGAGACACAATCAGCTGGATCACACATTGTAGGAGATGGGCATGAGACACAATCAGCTGGATCACACATTGTAGGAGATGGGCATGAGACACAATCAGCTGGATCACACATTGTAGGAGATGGGCATGAAGTACAGTCAGCTGGGTCACACACTGTAAAGATTGTCAGTACATACATTGGGGATAGTGTTTCCCCCAAGTGGAATATGAAAGGACGAAATGGATCCATGGTTTGGACACAAGCTGGATGTCACATTTTCATATATTGACATAATATTTAAATTTTGCACATTACAGAACTGGCAGAGCACTTTGGCCTGGATGTTGATAAAACACAGCTTGAGTGGATTCAGATCTAGGAACTCTTTGCTGAGGAAGTTGACACCTGTTCACCATCCAATATCCTGAAGACTGACAAACCTCAAGCCACAACTGGGAGACCTCTACCCAAACATTGTGAAGCTCCTGAGTATCCATGCTACTGTGAGCCTATCTACATCAGAGGTTGAGAGAGTCTTCTCCAGGTGAAACTCATTGTGACAGACCATAGGAACAGGCTGAAAGTAAATAACTGCACCAAGCTACTTAGGGTCAGCATGAATGCTAAGTCTTCTACTGACATTGACTTGAGGAAGTGTGTGTGGCCAAGTTCTTGGCACGAAAGAAGAGGAGAATATGAACGAATAATTTTATGAACTTGTATCAAAGCATGCCAAACAGTCCCAAATGATGTCAGCCACAGTAAAAAATTAAACCCTTAATTGTTGTGCCTTTTTTGTTTGCTGAATGCCCCTTTGAATCTTAAAGTGCCCTTTTTTCTCAGAGTCTACCCTGTCCTTTCATAATCCTGGGGGAAACACTAGGGGGAGGTAAGTTCTGTAAGCTCTGGGTTTTCATTGTCGCCAGCAGACCTTCTGCCACTCAGTCAACCGATACGCATCACTTCATTAGAGTAAACCATTAGTCCAAGAGGACAGCAAGCCAATAGCCGATGGCAATGTCTTTGTCATGTAATAATTAATATGACAAGTGTATTACAACATCACTACCTCATCGTTTACAACATCTACATCCATACAAACCGAACGCTTGTTATCATCATCATCATCATCATCATCATCACTGACCTCCATACAAGCCCACCCGTGAAGGTCCTGGTTACAACATTGATCTTCAGTAACCCATGCTTGTCGTAAGAGGGGACTAATCGGGTGGTCAAGGTCGCTGGCTTGGTTGACACATGTCATCGGTTCCCAATTGCGCAGATCAATGCTCATGCTGTTAATCACTGGATTGTCTGGTCCAGACTCGATTATTTACAGACCGCTGGAATGTTGCTGAGTGCAGCGTAAAACTAAACTCACTCACTCACTCCATACAAACCACATCTGCTTCAACCTGTTTCCTTATTCCCCACAACTTCCACATTCGCACCAATTATCACATCTATATCCACACCAATTCAACATCAACTTCAACTTCAACAGCTATCAGAGCTACACCCACACACACACACACACGCTCTCGCACACACACACACACACTCATATATAGACCCACACATAAATAAACACACACTCAGATTTACACACTCATGTGTTCCTGCCCACACATCTACACTCACAAGTACACTCACAACACACACTCACATCCACATATACACTCACATCTACACACACACACACACACACACTCACTCACTCACATACTCATATAAACCCACACATAAATAAACACACACAGATTTACACTCATGTCTACACACCTACACATTACACCCACAACACACATGCACACACATCCACATATACACACACTCTCAAGCACACTCTCATGCGTGCACATGCGCACACACACACACATTGCACATTTACTGCATCTCCACCCACGTTTCCATCCCCCCAAACCAACATCCACATGTACTCCTTGTCCCCGCCAACTCCTCACAACCCAGCTAACACCTCACATCTGAGGTAATGCACGCCAGATGATGATGAACTTGCGCATCATCAAAGAGATGCACTCAATGATGAGTTAAGCCAAATCATTGGATTTTTTCAAAGACAATTTTCACTTTTATCTCGATCATCCAGATCAAATGCACCAAGCCAACATTGCAGTTTTTCCTTAAGCTTTTGCCAATACCATAGGATTCAGATTATTAATCAAATATTTCCAGATTGATGTAAACAATGTAATCTGATTTTTAAAAATCAGTATCCAACTTCAAATAGCTCAAACTTCCTCAAAATCCAATAAAACAATCTGACCTAGATACACCACGCTAATGTTAACACAAAAACAGCCGTGCACTAGAAGAATTACATTAATTTTTTGTAAAATCTTAAATTACTTTTATCTTTGTCTTAAAAAAAAATTCTTTCAATTTACTATCTCGGATTATCCTTTTTCTGAGAAACCCAAAACCAATTTTTTTCAAAATCAATTTGTACTTTTTTAAATTCTATTTCATCTGATACAAGTATTTTACTGTTCATATCAAAACCAGATGAACTCGTGAAAAAATACATTAAATTAAGCATATAAATTGATTGAAACATGTTACCAGGCTTGATGCTGGCCGATGATATTGACCGACACACATCACGTGATCGACCGAGTCAAGATAATATTTAGTCCCCTGGTTTCAGTCACTGCCATTATTTAAACTGCAACAGCATAAAGGAGAGCTTCTATGGGGAAGGGGCACAAGTTACCCTAAAGAAATGTGTTAACAAAATGGCGTTTGTTGAACTTCATTGCCGCAAGACACGCTTTCAATAATCAACTCCACTACATCCAAGCTCTTGGCACAAACCCGAATGGTGCTCTCTTAAAGGGTCCGGCTACTACAGAGAGCCCTCAGTTTCATGAAGCCTCTTAGAGTTGTCTCCCTTGCTTCATTTTATTCTACATGTAGTTGGTTGTATTTTTATGGAAAAGGTTGAGAAGTTAAACTGAGTGATAAGAGATCTTCATTCTCCACATACCAGGCAGAAAAAATCATAAAGAAAGACATATATTCTAAAGTAAAAACTGAGAGTATAGAAGACAGTTGTGAACATACTTTGACATTTTTGCAACATACATTTTGAATGCATTATTTTAATGGCTGTGAAATGTGCGACTCACTTCGATTAACAATAATAAATAATATTTTACAGATTAACCCGAATAGATTGAAAAATAAACAGAAATTTTGAATGTGAGCATTCTTTTTCTGAATTATGTTTGTCATGAGATCATGTAGGTCGTTATTTAGTGGCATTATATAAACAATATTGGCCATATTTCCACTTTGATCATGCATGCATCCCTATGCCAATTGAACACCAATCTGTGTGTAGTCTTTACAAGATCCCCTACTTAAACAGTCCTTAGATCTTTTAAAAATGAGTAAGTGTGTGCCTTCTAACAATATTCAAGCAATATCACAGTGGGGGACACCACAAATGGGTTTCACACTCTGTACCCATGTAAAGACATGAACCCAGGTATAAGACATGATGAGTAAACACTTAACAACTAAGTTACTGCAAAGTCCCCTTTTTAACAGCAACAGGACTAGGACTGAACTGCCTGGTCACTACTGTGAAGAGTGAGTGAGTGAGCGAGTGAGTGACTGAGCGAGCGAGCGAGCTGAGCTGAGCTGAGCTGAGCTGAGCTGAGCTGAGCTGAGCTGAGCTGAGCTGAGCTGAGCTGAGCTGAGCTGAGCTGAGCTGAGCTGAGCTGAGCTGAGCTGAGCTGAGCTGACTGACTGACTGACTGACTGAGTTTGGTTTTATGCCGCTTTTAACAATATTCCAGCAACATCACGGCAGGAGACACCAGAAATGGGCTTCAAACATTGTGCCCATGTTCGGATTCGAACCCAGGTCTTCGGCGTGACGAGCCAACGCTTTAACCATTAGGCTACCCCACCGCCCCTGAGCTGAGCTGAACTGAGCAAGTATAGTTTAGCTTTACGTCAATTGTAGGAACATTACAGCAATATCGCGATGAGAGACACCAGAAATGGGCTTCACACACTGTACCCTGAGTGAGTGAGTGAGTGAGTGAGTGAGTGAGTGAGTGAGTGAGTGAGTGAGTGAGTGAGCGAGCAAACAAATGATGTATTGTGATGTCAAACCTGGAAATAAAACACCAAGATTTCAACCCATGATAATTGGTTTCCAGTATGACCAAGGATGCTACTCTCCACAACGACAACGACATATAAACTCAGACAATTCACTAACACAACCAACTGTGTATGGTTTTAATATGCACCACCTTTGTCAAACTTTCAAATGTTAGAGTGATTACTGTAGGAAGCCACATCAGCAATCGTGCAGCTATTCATGGCAAGTGTCAACTTTCTATGCACCTGGGGCACTTATTATTGTAAAGTCACAACAAAGGCTGTTCACCATCTGCATAGCAACAATATTCACTTCTGTCAAAGGGACCGCCTCCGTGGTGTAGTGGTTTGAGCGTACGCCCTGAGAGCGGAAGGTCGCAGGTTCGATCCCCGATCGCGTCATACCAAAAGACGTTAAAATATGGTACTTGTTGGTCCCTGTCTGGGCTAGTACAAGCAGCCGCACGTACACATACACACGCATGCATATCGTCATATGAGCGAAATATACTCAAGCACGACGTTAAACCCAATTTCACCTCACCTCACTTCTGTCAAAGAGGAATACTGGATTACCCAATCAGATGTCTGCAGTGAAAGAGTATTGCAGTTCGCATTGTAGTTTCTGCGAGGCTGTTGGTGGAGGCTCCTCCTAAAACACAATTAAATAATCTGAGAGTGAGTGAGTCAAGTTTTACGCCGCACTCAGCAATATTTAAGCTATATGGCGGTGGTCTGTAAATAATCAAGTCTGGACCAGACAATCCAGTGATCAACAGCATGAGCATCGATCTATGCAAATGGGATTTGATGACATGTGTCACCACCTGATCCCGTTAGTTGCCTCTTACGACAAGCATGGCTTACTGAAGATCAATTCTAACCCGGATCTTCACGGGTTTACACAATATTGTTATTTACTTTGTCAATATTACTAGTACACACAATACTGTCATATACTTCGTCTGTATTAACAGTTCACACAACTTAGCCCATAATTCTGAACAATTTACACATTGTCATTCTGTCTATCATTATAAACAATTCACACAATAATGTGATTTTATCTGTTAAATAAATATTTCACACAATAGTGTAACTTAGTCCCTCATTGTAAATAATATACACATTCTTGTCAATCCGTCTGTCATTAAACAATGTTCACACAATAATGTCATTTCATCTCTGTAATGATATACATAATTCACACAATATTACAACTTGGTCTGCCATTTTAAACAATTAACAATATTGTGATTTTGCCTGTCAAATAATTAAACCTAAACTAAACACAATAATGTCAGGATATTATATCCAATAATAACACAGCATAGATAGACATTATTAGTAACACAAGAAGACAAAGTCATCAGTTTCCCCTGCAATGGCAAAATACTCTTCATGAATATGTCAAATGTTTTGGTGTGTATCTGGAAAAGTGGAAGGAGAGTATTGAAAGGTTTTAAAGGTTCTGCTCCAGAAAGGAGCACTACCACCAGTCCCAGTCTAAGTCAAACTTGTTGCCATGGAAACGCCAAAAATATTTTATTCAGAATACCAAAACTATCAAAAGGCACCAGTACACCACCAGATCTATCTATGTACCAAGTTTGGTGAAGAAATAGTAAACGGTTTAGAGTTCTGCTCCGGAAAGGAGCACTACCACCAATTTCAGGCTAAGTCAAACTTGTTGCCATGGAAACGCCAAAATGTTTTATTCAGAATTCCAAAACTACCAAAAGGCACCAGTACACCACCAGATCTATCTATGTGCCAAGTTTGATGAAGAAATATTGAACGGTTTTATAGCTCTGCTCCGGAAAAGACAAATGTGCACGGACGCATGGACCCACGGACGGAGTCCATGTTAATACCCCCCGCAAAACGCATTGCGGGGGATAACAAGAAGACAAAGTCATCAATATCTTCCGCAATGGCAAAATACTCTTCATAAATATGTCTATGAGTTATGATTACGTTAAATGTTTTGGTGTGTATCTGGAAAAGTGGAAGGAGAGTATTGAAAGGTTTTAAAGGTTCTGCTGCAGAAAGGAGCACTACCACCAATTTCAGTCTAAGTCAAACTTGTTGCCATGGAAAGCCAAAGATATTTAATTCAGAATACCAAAACTATCAAAAAGCACCAGCACACCACCAGATCTATCCATGTACCAAGTTTGGTGAAGAAATATTGAATGGTTTTAAAGTTCTGCTCCGCACGGACGCACAGATGCACGGAGGGAGTCCATTTTAATACCCCCCGCAAAACGAGTTGCGGGGGATAATAAAACAAGTGGAATTTGGGGAAATGAGTGAGTAAGTGAGTATGGTTTCACACCGCTTTTAGCAACATTCCAGCAATATCACAGCGGGGGACACTAGAAATGGGCTTCACACATTGTACCGATGTGGGGAATCGAACCCGGGGCTTTGGCATGACGAGCGAATGCTTTAACCACTAGGCTACCCCACCACCCCTTGGGGAAATGATGTAGGGGGTGGAGACGGGGTGGAGACAGGGCAGGTGAGTACTGGAGTGTATGTTCATAATATAGTATTGACAATAATCCATAGATAACACAAGTACAAAATATCACAATCTTCCAGTTGTGAATCCTATGACATATCCTTGCACACACACATATCTGCTTCAATGTATACCGACCTGTGAAGATCCGGGTTAGAATTGGTCTTCAGTAGTGAGTAAGTAAGTAGGCCGCTTTTAGCAATATTCCAGCAATATCATGGCTGGGGACACCACAAATGGGCTTCACAAATTGTACCTATGTGGGGAATCGAACCCGTGTCTTCAGCATGACGAGCGAATGCATTAACCACTAGGCTACCCCACCGCCCCTGGACTTCAGTAACCCATGCTTGTCGTAGGAGGCGACTAACAGGATCGGGTGGTCAAGCTCGCTGACTTGGTTGACACATGTCATCGTATCCCAATTGCGTAGATCGATACTCATGCTGTTGATCACTGGACTGTCTGGTCCAGACTCGATTATTTACAGACTGCTGCCATACAGCTGGAATATTGCGGAGTGCGGCATTAAACAACAATCAATCAATCAATTCAATGTACACCATACAAATATATTTCCATTCAGATTAAAAGATATGAATAATTCATAAAATATATAACACACCTTGAACTAACATGGCAGAAGAACAATGCACCCAAAAAAACTTAAAATGTCTGTTTTTTCAACTCATCTTATCTATATATGTTTGAATACATATGACAAAAATATAGAGTCATTTGAAATTATTTTCATACAAACTTATAAAATACAAACAAATTTTTCTCATGAATAAACCATTAGTATCTCAACATATACTTAAAACATACAGCTCCAAGGCCAGAACACCTCCAGACATCTGGATGTTGTAAATGAAAAACCAACACCATACAATCTGCACTGAAAAACACCTATAATATACAACGCATATTTTAGTTCATATAATCTAACATTATTCCCCTCCTTGGTCTCTGGTTGCTGAAACATACAATGATACCTAAGTGCACCTCCTGGAACCTATGATCACGGCCAATTTTCTGCACTGGAATGGATATGAATCACTGAAAGTGGGTTTTAAACATTTCGTGCGCCATATTGGATGAAAGAGGTATCAGATAAAAGTTGTTTTTCTTGAAAGCAAGCAGGCATCTTGTCAATACAGACGACCACATATGATGCATTATTCATGAGCTGCATGGACCTGTCTATATTCAAAGACAGAGACGGAAGTTGGCTATAGATAAATTATACCTTCATGTTTAGACTTTTTCACATGACTGACTGACTGAGTTTTGGTTTTACGCCGCTTTTGGCAATATTCCAGCAACATCACAGCGGGGGACACTAGAAATGGGCTTCACACATTGTACCCATGTGGGGATTCGAACCCGGGTCCTCGGCGTGACGAGCCAGCGCTTTAACCACTAGGCTACCCCACCGCCCCTTTTCACATGACAATACTGTGGATGAGAGTGAACAATTCTAAAAAATTCAGCTACAAACACCAGCCACAATTTTTCAAATTCTTAAGTACCGGTACTAAAAATTCATTTATGGTCACAAGGCCCTTACTCAGGAAGCAGGAATTACGAGCGAAATCCTTTCAATGTTTATTTATTATTCCATTTTGGGCAAACATTTTAAATTTCTTCTTTATTGGATTTTTTAGTGTCAAATCATGCTTGGAAGTTTGAAAAATATATATGATGTTTCAGATTTATTTCAGTTCTTCAAAAAGTTATCTGAATTTTGTTCAATGTGTTTCTCCTTTTGTGTAGTTTAACACATTCTATGTACATTTTTTAGGGATCAATTTGAAAGTTTGCATTCAATGGGACAGAAAAACATGGTGCTTTTCAGAATGTAACTTTATTTCCACATTACATTGTTGAAGGGTTGGCAGATTTGTTCACCATGTTGTGTAAAGCTCCAGACCTGGGTCAATGAGATATCTTCTTGTCTCCTGGATCAAGTAAAACCATACTGAAGGAGCTTACCGTAAAATGCTATAAATTTAAATTGTATGAAGAAAACAAGTTGTGAAAGCATGTCATTGAAAGTGCAATTTAAGTGCATCAAATGTTCCTCTGTAAAAATAACAAAGACACTCCATTTCTGAGCTATAGTGGTATCCTAGACTAAAATATGCTCTCTGAGACAACTCTACGTATCAGGTTAAATAGAAATAATTCTACATAGGAACCTTCAAATCTCTTATGACCGCCTCCATGGTGTAGTGGTTAGAGCGTCAGCCTGGAGAGCGGAAGGTCGCAGTTTCGATCCCCGACCACGTCATACCAAAAGACGTTAAAATATGGTACTTGTTGGTCCCTGCCTGGCGTTCGGCATTAATGGGTATAACAAGGACTGGTCGGGTCGGAGTCAGTATAATGTGTCTGAGTGGGGTATTCATGCTTCACTGCGGCATGGTATCTCAGTGGGCTAGCACTATACAACCAGCTTGAGTCTGGGCTAGTACAAGCAGCAGCACATACACATACACATGCATGCACGTCGTCATATGAGCGAAATATTCCCAAGCACGACGTTAAACCCAATTTCACCTCACCTCACCTCAAATCTCTTATTGTCCGGAACTTGGAGCTGAAGTAGAGGCTTCTGGAACTGGAAAGACGATGAAAATGTAATTTGGATGAATGTAAATATATCTGTCCCAGAGTCTGTAATAGAGACCGGTGGCCCCTTGGCACGATAGACTTGTTCCACTGTTGGGTGGAACACGCTGAACACTATCAAGGAACCAGCCGTTACAGGTGGTATGTATAGATTCCGTGATTACAAAAGTAAACATGCTTGGAGACTTTTGGGAGATAAACATCTTAGCAAACTGCTCTACTGTAAATCTGGGCAAAAGAACTTTATTTCACAAAGTTTATAGTACCCAGTTTGCTTTAATGGATACTCAGAACCTAGAATAGTATGTTAAATGTTGTGCAATAGTGGCCAATTAGAAATCGGCCCTTACCTGTTTACACACCTGTGTATTCTTCCCAGGGACCCATTCTAACAAAGTGATCTTTGCGTTAAACAAATTACGTGTAACTCCTATATTTGAAAATATACATTTAAGACAAAGGAGAGTGAGTGAGTATGGGTTTACGCCGCTTTTAGCAATTTTCCAGCGATATAACAGCAGAGGATAACGGGCTTCACACATTGTACCCATGTGGGCAATCGAACCCGGGTCTTCGGTGTGATGAGCAAATACTTTAACCACTAGGCTACCCCACCGCCCTCTAACCCGGATCTTTTAGCAATATTCCAGCAATATCACGGCGGGGGACACTAGAAATGGGCTTCACACATTGTACCCACGTGGGGATTCGAACATGGGTCTTCGGCGTGATGAGCGAACACTTTAACCACTAGGCTACCCCACCGCCCCCAAACAAGACAGAATTTCAGTAAAGTTTGAATCATAATGATTACATTTCATCACATATTTGACGGAGACCGCAGCACACTGAGTACATGTGCACCCAGTTTCTTGCTGTCGATGTGACTTTCTGTGTTTGTTTCTACTGAAAATGTGGCAGGTTTTGTTCATTTCAATACAGACCTTATAGGGATTGTGTCTTTGTTTGTGAATTGTGTGGCTATTTTTATTCAGATTGTGTACATATTCTACAGTTTTGTTCCTCTCTACAGGTTTTCTATGAAACTCCTGCCTAACGGTTTACAGATCCCCATCAACAGAGTAACTATGTTCAGTATTTAATCGGAAAAACGCTGTTACCTTCCTCACCTCCAGACATTTGATAAATTATTATCTTCGTAACGGAAAAGGGAGATAAATAAAATTATCAAGTTTTATTGTACTGTTCTTCATAATAGTGGTCACCATATGGCTGAAACACTGCTGAAGTGACTATATATCTTGACTCACTCACTCACTTTATAATACTCAGAAACACTAAACTGTGACATGTCATACATTTCTCCCCTACCACTGCTGGTGGTTTGTAAGAGTGAGTGAGTGAGTATGGTTTTACGTCACTTTTAGCAATATTCCAGCCATATCAAGGCAGGGGACACTAGAAATGGGCTCCACACATTGTAACCATGTGGGGAATCGAACCCGGACCTTCGGCATGACGAGCGAACGCTTTAACCACTAGGCTACCCCAACGCCCGGTTTGTAAGAAAGAGATGTTAGAGAATGTACAGGTAAAGAATCTACTGGCTATACCAGTTCAACAAACCTAACAAAATGGAAAATGCTCGAGTAAGAGTTACACTGAGACAGAGGCATCCTTTGTCCTGTTCTAATTTTAAATTAAACAATTAACAGGCTAATTTTTATTTGTATTTTGAATGCTGTTTGAGTTCTGGAAGAAAGAGAATAACTTATTCTTTGATATTGCTTTTTTTAAATTTTAACAGGACCGAACCAATAAAAATTGATGTGGTGCTTCCATTGTTTTCGTCTCGGATCTGCATCACTGAACTCGACAACAATCAAACAAAACAACAACTTCACTGAAACTTCAGCTATGTAAGCACTGAAGATAAATATTGAATGAGTTGATTCCCAAGTTAAAAGGCAAAGGTTAATACACAAATCGATGTGTACGTAACGAAATATTAAAATTAACAAATGTGAAAGATCAATGAATATTTATCAAGTTATATATTAACACACAGTATTAGGATTACCATGATATGCAGCAATACCTTAGTCTCTGTACCGAGGTACAACACAGCTTTAGTGCTAAGCCTATCATAAGGTGTGTGAGTTATTATGTTAATGTTAAGAATAATGGTGGTCCGATTAATTGAAATAATCGAAGATTGGTCGTAGTGACTAAACGACCAAGCAATCGATCATAATTTCTCATAATCAAACACAACCAATTTTGGAACACTTGTTTTCATTAACAATATTTTTCACATGGTTGGTTTTGTCTGTTACATTTTGTAAGCACTACAAGCACGTTTGAAGTCATGATTGAATTTATCTTAAAGGCTCCAAGAAATTTATGTTCCTAACATACTAGTCATCCTTTAAAGATGTGATATTTTGCCAAAAAAAGGCTCAAAAGAACTACATGTTTTTTTCCTTATTTATATGTGCATTAACAAAATTCATAAATGACGCTAACCAATTATTTTTTATGGTTGATCGGTTGTAATGAACCAATCAATTATGAATTCCCAACACTAGTTAAGAATACTTTGTACAACAGGTCCTTGGATGGTAACAAAGTCGTGAAGCACTGGGAAGCAGCATTCGAAATTAACGTCGTTCCTTAGGCCCGACGCCGACTGAAAACCACTCAGACCCACAGCTTTTGTTTTCTGCAGGTCCTTATGGCCGACAGCTTTTTCATTCCCAATGACTCTGACTGCCCTGACATATCTGTCTGAACATTCTGATTCAGACTTTCCAGAGGACTTGGATCTTGACTTGGATGTTGATTTTGTTGTAAATGAGGACTAGTCAGTCACTAGAGTTAAATTAAACTCTTTAACTCAGTTTGTTAGTTACATATTTTGTTTGCTGGGAATTACTTATATTGTAGCTAAAATATAGCGCCTACACATTCTGATCAGGACCCACAACTTTTTATGGTTCTGTGTCCTTAGAGCCTGCAGCTTTTCAGGGTAAGGGCAAACATTGCTGGGAAGGAGTTGTATTCGTTGTTTCAGGTTGCCAGTAGCAATAAGCCAACAACATGTATATGGTCTGTAAATAATAGTGTTGGGAATTGGTTGAAATCTCACAATTGATGATTGCTTCATTACCAACGAACAATCATTGAAAAAAAATTGGTTAGCATTATTTTTCAGAGTTCTCTATCCAGGTTGTTATTGCAGATAGGTATAAGATGATGCAACTTGCTACTTTAAAGTGATGACTAATATATCATGACCATAAACTTCCTGGAGTCTTCAAGAAATATTCAGTCATGACTTTTCAGTTAGTGAAGTGAGTTTTCTAAGAATTAAACAAGTTTGCAGACCCTGCAACTTCGAAGATATGTTCCATCGTCAAGTGTTTCAAAGACTAAAACAGCAGTTCCAAAATCGTTTGTGTTCGTTTATGAGAAATGTGATCGATTGCTTGGTCGTTTGGTCACTGCGACCAATCTTTGATTATTTCAATTAATCGGATCACCACTAGTAAATAATGGACCCAACATTCTGTGGGACATCATGATCATCAAGCTACACACTCTGGATCCGATGCCAGTCAGCAAAGATAAATCCTAACCCGCATCTTCAATGGTCAATGGAAGGAACTTGACACAACAAAGGGAGGTCACTCTAGATAGATTTTATGACAGTCTCTATTAATTAGTTGCCACAACCAACCAACAGAAATTAACTTACTACTTTTACTGACCGTGCAAAATTTGAAAATGGGAGGTAACTCTTCGTGTGTCCATAGTAGAGCCAATACAGTATTACACTGCTATTAGCAATACTGCAGCAAAATCGTGTTTTAAGCAATCTACTAGTATATTACAAATTTGTTTTATTATACAGCACCATAATCACTCAAAGAGAGTGAGTGAGTGAGTGAGTTTAGTTTTACGCCGCACTAAGCAATATTCCAGCTATATGGTGGCAATCACTCAAAGAATTCTAACTTTAATATTATTTCACCTATCATAACAATTTCACTCTTATCCCCTTCTACCGCCTCCGTGGTGTAGTGGTTAGAGCGTCTAGCTGGAGAGCGGAAGGTTGCAGGTTCAATCCCCGACAGCGTCATACCAAAAGACGTTAAAATATGGTACTTGTTGGTCCCTGCCTGGCGCTCGGCATTAATGGGTACAACAAGGGCTGGTCGGCTCGGAGTCAGTGAGTGAGTGAGTGTGTTTAGTTTTACGCCGCACTCAGCAATATTCCAGCTATATGGCGGCGGTCTGTAAATAATCGAGTCTGGACCAGACAATCCAGTGATCAACAGCATGAGCATCGATCTGCGTAATTGGGAACCGATGACATTTGTCAACTAAGTCAGCGAAACTGACCACCCGATCCCGTTAGTCGCCTCTTACGACAAGATAGTCGCCTTGTTATGGCAAGCACATGGGTTGCTGAAGACCTATTCTACCCCGGATCTTCACGGGTCAGGCTCGGAGTCAGTATAATGTGTCTGAGTGGGGTATTCATGCTTCAATGCAGCGTGGTTATCTTAGTTGGCTAGCACTATAAAACCAGCATCAGTCTGGGCTAGTACAAGCAGCCGCACATACACATACACACGCATGCACATCATCATATGAGCGAAATATTCTCAAGCACGACGTTAAACCCAATTTCACCTCACCTCACCTCACCTTATCCCCTTCTCGGCTTAAGCAGCCTTTACTCGATTTCGGCTTTTCCAAATGGTGCTGCGGTGGTGAGTTAGCATAGTGGTTAAGCATTCTCTTGTCCAGTCAAAGAACCAGGTTCAAATCCCCGTATGAGTACAATGTGTCATTGTTGGTGTGCCCTGCCATGATATTACGATCCCAGAATCACCAGCTACTTCTCATTCCTAAAGTTCGACTCTCATCCTATGGGAAAAGATCATTCCAACACGCAGCCGCCAGTCTCTGGAGCAACTTGCCCACTCACATCAAGAATGCTGAATCTTTGGACACATTTAAATCGTCTCTAAAAACCCACTTTTTTCGTCTTGCCTATTACTAGACTTTCTATGTTCAATTGTCTCTCTGTAAATAGTTTTAACTATTTTTTTTTCTCATATAGTATTGTAGAGCCATGAGCGGGTATTAGTACCTGGATGTAGCGCTATATAAATACCCACATTATTATTATTATTATTTATTGCTGGAATATTGCTAAAAGCAGTGTAAACCCCCATTCCCTCACTCCCCAAAACTTCTGAAATTAAGGCACTTGAAAGTTCCTTTTTAGCAAATTTTTACACTTATTATAACTTCACACTCTCACGCTCTCATGAAAAAACTGATAAATCTCACGCCAACCTAGGTTCAAATGAAATTTATCTTACCTCACACACAAATGTCGCTTTCTTATTGGCTGAGCGCTCATCTATTATTTTCAATGTACCCGCTGTCAATGGCAACTCATTCTGTACTTCGTGGTAGTAATTCTTTATCTCGAATAACACTGAATCACGTAATGATGTACGGAAATTACCGATGTTTTGCGAATGCAAATCGATGGAAGGGAGATAACTCTAAATCTGTTTTTCTTGTCAGCAAAATCTAGCGATGGCTACAAAAAGGTTTGTACCCGTGCTTCAAACAATTCAAAATTAACATTAAGGTGTTCGGTAAGATAAATATGTTGTTCGCTGGTACATCAAGGGTACATCAACCCATGCCCCGCTCATGACCAGTAAACAACTTATAATATATCCGTTAAAAATCACACAAATAGGTCTGAATACATCATTTTCAGGGACTTTTCTGAGTAGGGAATTTGCAATTATGCACTTGGTGGGGAAGGCAGCCCTTGGACCTAAGCATCTCAAGCTTGTTTCTCTCACCTGGGATCACCAGTGTACCCTGCTGTTGTATGTTGTACCAGGGACCACGATCAGTGCCAAACATCTGCCTCTGACATGCATATCTTGACTTTCCTAATTTCAAGTCATGTTCACCAAATGTTTGCACTGTACAGAATTACTATATATGATGAAGGGTATCAAGAATGTATCTTAGCCCAAGTGTGGAAATGAACCCAGGTTTCCGGATTGTTGAGCAAACGCTTCAACCACTGGGCCACCTTATATACACCTAAACTTAACACTGATTCAGACATGGGAGACAATTTACACATGCCGGAGGGGTACACAAAGATAAATCAGACTACCAGTTTCCAAAGTTCCATTTTTGTGGGTTGTATGAAATATGGCCCGTGCAACGCCCGAGACAGGCTAGATTTCTGACGGACGGTCTAAATTTACAGCTAGCCAGCCCGATGGTCTGGTAAAAACTTTAGATGTTCCATACATCTGAGTAAATCCAGCATATCTTGGGTGTCTGGTCTGGTTAAATCCATTTGGGCTGGTAACATTTTGATGTTACCAATTCAAATACCAACCCTGATGTCTGACTGTGTTTTTGGCATATTTTATACACTGGTCTTGGAGTGTGTGTGTTCGAATTCCTGATGGGATTCTCCCCAAAAGGTTCTGGAATCTGTACTTTACTGAGAAAGTGCAATCTCACATGACAGAACGCTGCTTGCTCAGTCGCCTTGTAATGTAAACGGGGTCGCATAAATCAAAAGATTAACTTCTTCAGGTGGCCTTACTGTAACAGTTATAAACAACCCGCCATGTTTTAGGGATACCCACTTCTGTTGAACCTAAGTTACGGTTTAACATTTCAACCTAGCACGACTTGCGTGTAAGCAAACACCAGTACACTCACCTGTCAAACAGCACGTGCCCAGGTATTGCGGGTCGAGCGACATTTCCAGCAGATAGTGCCCGACGAGTTACCTCCCTTATACCGCAGCGCGAATGCCGGGGATTTTATCAACTTCATTTCGACAAGAATGGAGAGATATCTCATGGATGACAACTTCTTTAATTTGTTATGATGGGACATATCGGTTGACGTTCTTATATCTTTGTCAAGCAAGAATGAAGTACTACAGCACAGAAATGACTTATATTCATAATTTTGTATGAAAGAGACTTTAATCATGTTGTATATAGTGAGTGAACAATTCGGTTTTGAAAGTTTATTCAGGGATACTCTACAACAGCCCCCTTATATAGTCTCCCTGGTTTATTTAATGAGAGTTTATTAACTCTCCTGAAAAAGAAGTGTGCACCCCCCACCCCCCTTTCTCAAGATTGTGCGCACGCACGCGCGCACACACGCACACACCCAACCCATAATCTTTTGAAGTGGCACGGGTAAAGAAGCGTAAAAGTAAACTCGATCGCTCACAAATATAGGTTTACCAAAATGCTACTTCTGAAGATACAGAGGATGACGATTTGCATGCTTATTAGCATCCATCCACATTAGGGGTGGTGGGTAGCCTAGTGGTTAAAGCGTTCGCTCCTCACGCCGAAAATCCGGGTTCAATCCGCCACATGGGTACAATGTGTGGAGCCGCTTTCTGATACCACAACGTGTGTCAACCAAGTCGGCGAGCCTGACCACCCGATCCGGTTAGTCGCCTTTTACGACAAGCATGGGTTGCTGAAGATCAATTCTGTTGCCTCGTTATATAATTGACACCGACAAACCCAGGGAGAATATTGTCGCCCTATTAATTCTAGCACTGGGTTTAATATTGCAATGAGTTGATGAAACGTTCGAGCTAGTCTTTCAACAAAATTTGGACCCCACTCTCCGATTTACACGTAAACTGGTCCGTGGCTCCCTTTGCGCGCGCCACCTTGCGACAAAGCTAGCTATGCGAAACGGGGCCCAGCTTAATTTACCATTCGTCACCGCTCGCCCCTTTCCGTAACCTCCAAGAAGATTCGGCTTGTCCCGGAATAACACGAGTTGGTCACGAATGCTTAATTTACATGTAGATACTAGTTTATTAGAACTAACTCCCTAACAACTAACCATGCATAAGATGAAGATGTGAACGAGAGCTGACAATGTCGCCGGTGGATAATCGGTTGAAGCGGTCGTAAAGTGCACCAAGAGTGGTTTCAGTGAGTGAGTTTAGTTTTACGCCGCTTTTAGCAATATTCTAGCAATATCACGGAGTGGTACACTAGTAATATGCTTCACACATGACACCTATGTGGGGAATCGAACTGGGGTAGCCTAGCTTTAACCACTAGGCTACCCCACCCCACCCCCATGCGATTGACTGAGTATGGTTTTACGCCGCTTTTAGCAATATTCCAGCAATATCACGGGACACCAGAAATGGGCTTCACTCATTGTACCCATGTGGGGATTCGAACCCGGGTCTTCGGCGTGACGAGCCAACGCTTTAACCACTAGACTACCCCACCGCCCCCACCCCCATGCGAAGACTGCTTAATTCAGTAATAGGAACGTGGCTTCCCACATTGAAAAAAAAAAAAAACTCAGATGAAGACAGATACTTTACTGTCAACAACATGACATAGTTATATAACCGACAGGTGAGAGAATGATGATGTCTGTTATGGCGTAGGCAATCGTTGTTGTCAGCACCGACATCCGACGTTGGGGATGCAGAACTCTCCATCTTTGCAGCATTCTATCTTCCCGGGGAGGAATTCGCACTGCTTTATTCCTGGAGGGCAGGTGGTGTTGGTAGCCTGGGAAATAGAAATAATAGGGTCATCACAATCTTCATCATTGTCGTCGTCCCAATTCTTCATATGTCAATCAATCGTTCTTTATCGTTCTTTATTTCAGTACAGATGTGGGCCAACGGCCCCTGGTACAACATTGATTGGTCCATTACACATAAATATGTACATACACGTATACATATTACAGATATGTACAGGGGGTATGAGGTATAAGTATATTAAATTTTGTCGCAGTAGGATATTCGTAATATTTCTTGGCAATATATAGTATGACCAGAAATTATTGAGAATTTTAGGAATATTTTTAATTGGATTTCTAGTATAAACAACCTTGACCAGCTATCAAGTGCTTGGTTTCATTCAAGAGAGACAACTCCGTTAATCCTTTTTCATTAGTTTGTGAAGAATTATACCCCTTTGTTTACTTGCTAGCAGACGACAATTTCAGTGATCCTCAGTATGGATGATTTAGAGAAGAGGAAGTTGATTTTAGAGTATTATAACAAGGACATTAGATCAGCAAAGTGATTTCAAGTAGAAAAGGCATCCCTTTGTCCACTGTTTATCGTGTTTTGAAAAATATTGCAAATGGATATGGACATTGAGCACCAGGGAGGCGCAGGTAGGCCCAGAAAATTGACTGTCGGTGACAGGAGGCGGCTTGGTATTCTTGTTTCTAGAAAAAAACGAAGGAGTTTAGAAAACTTAAGGCTGGATATGATTAATAGAGGAACTGTGGCTGTCCGCAAGGAGACAATTAGAACTGAGCTGCATGCAATGGGTTGGCAGAAAAGTCGAGGAATTTCATCACCGATCATGAAACCTGAACAAAAGGAGCGAAGGTTGAACTGGTGCTTACAGCATAGAAATTTTAACTCGGACAATGTGATTTTCTCAGATGAAAGTTCTGTGTGGATGTTTCCTAATACACTGAAAATCTGGACCAAACAAACTGAAAAACCTTTGTATCAGCGCCCAAAGTACAGTCCGAAATTTAACCTGTGGGGTGGCATATCTGTGTTAGGGGCAACGCCCCTCTGTGTATTTGAAGGGAATATGAACAGTGAGCGGTACACAGATATTCTCGAGGGACATTTACTTCCATCTGCTCACGTGTTCTATGGAAACTTTTGGATTTTCCAGCAGGACAACGACCCAAAACATCGTTCAAAGCGTTCACAGGCCTGGTTTCGGACCCAAAATATGACATTATTAGATTGGCCAAGCTATAGCCCTGACCAAAATCCAATAGAAAATGTTTGGGGACTTATGAAGGAAAGTGTCAATAAGAAAAATCTGACAAATATTGCTGAAATGAAAGAAGAGGTGGTCCGATATTGGGACAGCATGGACCACAACTTTCTAACTTCTTTGATCAGTAGTATGCCCCGCCGCATTGAAGCCTGCATTGCTGCCCATGGTGACTTGACAAAATACTAACTGTTCACCTGTCTTTGAATCTGGAGTTATGTTCTGCTAATATTCACATTAAATACATGAGTAATGAGTGAATTTTTTTTTAAAAATTTACACTCTTAAATTCTCAATAATTTCTGGTTGTGCCACAATTACAGACTTTACAAATTCTTTCATTCCTTGGTACATTGACATATCTGCCCTCCTCAATGGCTAAAGAACGTGAGCTACAACGAAATTTTGCAAGTGCCAGTCGAAACTTATGGACTGTAGTTACTGAAAGATATAACTCTGCTTCAAAAAGTTGTTTTGTACAACATATACGAGGTGGACTTAGAACTATTAACCAAACATGTACGCCATTCTTGTTCATATGAACATTTCAAACGGAAAACAAACTCTGAAAGATAAAAATCAGCACAATCTACTGTTTGTCTTTCCCAAATATATCCAAAACCATATTCATACAAAAGAGATCTTATTACTGAAGTCCTGTTACACTTTCCATTAACTGACAATTGTAACAACATATCAAAACTTTTTTTCGGAAATCGGTAATCTGGCATATTAATTAGTTTTAACTAATATTTGATACAATGTTTAGAAGCGGTTATATAAAGAGGGTAACTACCACATTCTCCTCGCACTACGTGATTGGAAGTTGCGGACTTAACATTCAAAAAGCGTTTACACGCAAGAACATGTACTGATTCAATTTGCTTACAATATGACAGGCCCCAAATCCACCCCATGTCACTCATCATCACTAATCGTCATTAGGATTTACCATCAACAATCGTCACCCTAATACATTATCACTAATCATCTTCGTCATTGCTCATCACCAATCCATGCTCATGATGTTGATCACAGGATTGTGTGGCCCAGACTCGATTATTTACAGGCCGGCGCCATATAGCTGGAACATTGCTGCGGCGATCAACAACAAACATTATCAATCGTCACCGTCATTCATCAACAACAATCACCAGTCATTATTAATGGGGCGGTGGGGTAGCCTTGCGGTTAAAGCATTGGCTCGTCACGCTGAAGATTCAGGTTCGATTCCACTCGTGGGTACAATGTGTGAAACCCATTTCTGGTGTCCCCCCGTCGTGATATTGCTGGAATATTGCTAAAAGCGGCGTAAAACCCAACTCACTCGCTCATTATTGATGGGATCGTTCTCTGTTGAATGGACGACATCCGCCATCACATCATCCTTGTGTCATCATCATCATCATCATCATCATCATCATCATCATCATCACCATCATCATCATCATCATCATCATCATCATCATCATCATCTTCTTGTTCGTGCCCTAACAGTAATTTCCTTAATATACTCATGCCAATAATGGTTGTCACCCCCTTAAATGTTTTTAATTGGAGAGGGGTGGGGGTTGGGGTGGGGAGGGGGTGACAACCATTATTGGCATGAGTATATATCAACATTAACCTGCAAGCCAGCGTGAATAAGATCCACTGAGACACAAGGTTTGTTTACCAACATAAGAAACAGGTTATCTATATGTCCGGTACAGCTCCTACCTTCAGTGGCCGGACAAGTGGTGGCCCAGAGAGCAGAGGATCTATGACCTGTTTCCACTCAGACACTGTCCACGTCGGCTCCCCGGCAACCGTTACATCGTTGATCATGAACGTCGGTGTATGCGCAACGCCTCCTGGGGATAGATATCAGGAAGATCATTCACTTAATCTTTACAAGAGTTAGCAATTGTGTGCACTTTCTCATATATGATATATGTATATTTTTATGCAACCAGCTTACTGACTCCGAGCCGTTCAGCCCTAGTTTTATCTCTTTAATGACAACCTGGGAAGATGTTTGTCGTAAGAGGCGACTAACGGGATCGAGTGGTCAGGCTCGCTGACTTGGTTGACACATGTCATCGTATCCCAATTGCGCAGATCGATACTCATGCTGTTAGTCACTGGATTGTGTGGTCAATACTTAATAACTTACAGACCGCCGCCATATAGCTGGACCATTGCTCAGGGCGGCGTTAAACCACAAACAAACAAACATTTTCACGTCACCCTTTCAGGCTTACAAGAGGAAGTACGGTATGCTTACGTGTACAGCAGTACTTCCAACCGACCCTCGTGTCCATCTCGATATTCTCATCCATTATCAGGGCCTTGAACTGCGAGGCCGGTACGCCGACCTTGTCAGCAACACTGGCAAACATACTGAAACAAACACAGTGTATATTCCAAGGAGTGAGTGAGCGAGTTTAGTTTTACGCTGATTTTAGCAATATTCCAGCAATATTAAGCTGTTGATGCGGTATGAAACAATAATCATTCACTCACTGGACAAACGAGGATGGCGCTTCCGAGGAACCAGCCCCAAAATATTTTTTATCACTATCAAGTCAAACCATTGATTACACAACAGTTTCGTTTCCCGCTGACTGGGTTCCGTCCGTCCTATTGCGCAACTTAGTACAATAACCAGTCCAGAATTTTGAGACCAACTTATTCAACTGAATATATAAATATTAGTCAGTATTATTTTATATATCTGATCACTTGTATATTGCAACACTACGGTCCTAATCCTTGCAAACACGTCGTGCAGCGTGCTCTGACAAACGGAAACCGTGAAAATCTCAAAAACGAGGCTTGGCCGCTATAAAAGTTTGACGGTTAGGTAGGACTTGATATTAATCAATCACAGTGTACTTTGGAAAATCACACTGAATAAGCGCAAAGAACACATAACAGGTGTAACCAGTGAGCTAGACGAATGATTTTACGACCTCATCAAACAGGGGCAGTCTGTGACTTCTTAGTTAGGGACCGTTCATAATTTATGGCTGGGGGTGGGGTGGGGTGGTGTGTGTGTGTGTGTGTGATGATGATGATGATTTTTATGGAGAAGCATGTACAATGTGAATGACCCCCCCTAAAATTTATGTACAAAGTAAGTGACCCCCTGCATGTCATGTACATGTACCCCCTCTCTGGAATCATCTTCCACTGGAGCTAAGGACAATACACAACCTGAAGATTTTCAAATCCAAACTGAAGACATAACTTTTTAAGAAAACATACAGTGTCTAACTTTTCTCTCTTGAGCTGTTCGGAATGCGCTACTGAGCAGTACTTTTGGACTGGATATCCCCTCCCCACACACCCACCCCAGCCATAAATTATGAACGGTCTCTTAAGGTCATGCTGCCTAAACCTCGCTATAAAATATAAAAATACGGTTTCTGTAAAGTTTAAAATTAAAATTCAATTGTAAATACCATTTTCTTACGAAACAAGGAATTGGAATTTCGTGTAACCATAGTTGTTTGTAGTGTCTCTTCACTTTCACACGAGAAAATTCGGATCGGGTGAAAAGTGGGTCATTGTCTGAATTGGTTAATGAGACTCATGTTTCTGTTTGAATCATCTCTGTATCGAAATCTTGGGTTGAACAGGGGATGCAACAGCCTTTACCCTGCCAGCTGCATTATTTGAATTACTCGGAGTAATTCATAGTACAGGCTGTGAGTGTTCTCTCTCCCAATCTGAGAGAAAAATGCCCCAATGATTAAAGATCCCACAATATCCTGTGCAGAGTGGCGTCCCTTTCCCGTATCAGGTGCCGTTGATCGTGGGTTCGAAGCCTAGTTATGACGTTGGTTTGTTGTAGTGGTGGTCCGATTAATTGAAATAATCGAAGATTGGTCGTAGTGACTAAACGACCAAGCAATCGATCATAATTTCTCATAATCGAACACAACCTATTTGGAACACTTGTTTTCATTAACAATATTTATCGCATCATGGTGTTGGATTTGTCTGTTACATTTTGTAAGCACTACAAGTTCTTTTAAAGTCATGATTGAATTTATCTTAAAGGCTCCAAGAAATTTATGTTCCTAACATACTAGTCATGCTTTAAAGATGTGAAATTTTGCCAAAAAGACCCAAAAGAACTACAAGTTTTTTTCCTTATTTTTATGTGCATTAACACATTTCCTAAATGACGCTAACCAATTATTTTCGATGATTGATCGGTTGTATTGAACCAATCATCAATTATGAGATTTTAACCAATTCCCAACACTAGTGTGTTGGTCAGGTAACACTGGTACCTAATACTTACTCAACGATCTGGCTGTCGGGCATATTGATGGTGGCGTTATTTGAGAAGAGGTCCATGCGATCGTAGATAGTTTGCATCCAGCTGAAGGTCGTGGCAGCATCCGTCACATTGCTAAAGATGTGCGAACCCTGTTGGATAGTAGCATGACAGGGCCTTGTCAGTCCTCGTTTACTTACCCATGCACAACAATGCTGCAGTGCAATGCCGTGGGGCCGTTTGAGCCCTGTGGTTAAAGCGTTCGCTCGTCACGCCGAAGACCCGGGTTCGATTCCTCATATGGGTACAATGTGTGAAGTCCATTCCTGGTGTTCCGAGCCGTGATATTGCTGGAATATTGCTAAAAGCGGCGTTAAATCATATTCACTCACTCACTCGTCCCCCACCTCGAAAGCCCGGGTTTGAGTCTCCACATGGGTAAACTGTATGGAATTGAGACCAAATACTTTGAAAATTCACGGCTGAACATAAATTTGTACGTGCGCGTGATATACGGCTTAAACACACACCCAAGTACACCGACATGTCCGAATATTCTTGTACCGGCAGTTTATACGTAGTCATCGAATAACTCAAGTACCCAAAGCAACCGGCATAGACAAAAATGTTCATTTTAACGGAATTTAAGTAGTGATTTCACAGAGCACGTCTATCACACCCTCTCCAAACCCCTTCAGAAAATAACATTCCATGATGGAAAAAAATAATATTGTTTGGAATATTGGTAAAAGCGTTGTAAAACAATACCCTGTCACACAAAAGCACTCATACAACAATCACAATAAGATGTATAAATTTTACACTGTCATAACTCCGTACAGTTGGGCCCTGGACCTCACTCAATGTTAGTGTTAAATAAACTGACGTACTAAAGAAAGTACACATTTGGTGATTTCGGATTATTTCTAAAAATACGAATGTTAAGAAAAGTGTTTTATCTTTGGCATTGTGTTATGTGTTGCCAAAACACCAATACTATAATACATATATGAGCGATAAAGAAGCTAATCCAGCAAGTCTGTCCGACACTTTGATACATGGTTCCCAAAAAACATCACGACTTTTTATTTACATTAAAACAGTGTTTTCCCAGTAATTTACCGAGTAATTACTCCCCTTCCCAAATTGACCTTCCATGAAATAACGATTCTTCATTCAATTTCATATCTGTTCTGTTGTTATTGTTGATAAAATAATACATTGGAACAGGGGAGCACAGTTGTAACGTCGACGTACGGGTACAGTGTTTATGACTGACTGACTGAGTTTGGTTTTAAGCCGCTTTTAGCAATATTCCGGCAACATCACGGCGGGGGACACCAGAAATGGTCTTCACACATTGTACCCATGTGGGGATTCGAACCCGGGTCTTCGGCGTGACGAGCCAACGCTTTAACCACTAGGCTACCCCACCGCCCCTACAGTGTTTATGAAAATCGAACGTTTTGTTATGAGTCTCTCGTAATAAATACCGAACACTAGCAATAAATACACCAGGACCGGATACAGCTTTTTGAGAAAGGGGGAGTGCACACTCTTGAGAAAATGGGGATTTGATAAACTTTCAGAACAATGTGCGTGCGTGCGCGTGCGCGCGCGCGAAAACCCACCCTCCACCCACCAACACGTACTTGATCATTGCACTGACCTCTTATTTTCTAAACGTAGTAGACCCTGTTTACTTTAAAATAGACCCTGGACTAATTTCGGGCAACCTTTCACTTGAAGACTCACAAATATCAACAGAGTAGCAGGGAATTGTTTTAACGCTGTTGAATGAATGCCCTGTACAATCTCAAGAAAATATTGCATTGTTTCCCAGTATGGATATGCTACCTTTGTATACTTCTGACATATTCTTTGATATTTGTGTTCAGAAATGTTACTTGTTGATTCAGGAGTGAATAAATAAGACTCAAAGTGGAACGAAATAGATGGTATTTGGAGAGCAGAAGAGGTGAGGGTGGTGTTGGTCACCGTCGTTAGTGCGCATGCGCCACGACCTTTACCTTGCTGGCGTAGAAGGAGTTCCGGTGGTACGGCAGGGGAAACAGGTGGATCGTCAGTTTCATTTTTTCAGGCCCATAGACGCTCGCCAATAGTAGAACAGTTCCAAACGCTTCCTTACTGTAGGGGCACATTTGGTCGATGTAGAAGTCAAAGTGTACCGGGGCATTGGGGTTGGCAGAATCGTACACAAACCCCACCTCCCTTTGCGGGATTGGGATTTGGGCTAGAGACGTAGCTAGGACAAGCGAGATAACGAACAGAACCGCCATTGTGACTGCCTCAGCTTGAATGTGATGACGTTGGGATACTATTGTATATAAATATGATAGGTATTCATGTGGACATCATGGGATTTGTAATCCAATAGTTACGAACGGTGACTTTGCAATATGATAGACGTTATTATGTTGCGATCGTCACTTAAGATGACTCTCGGTTAGTCATGTGACTGTCATATGACAAACAAATATAGCGTCAGTCATGAAACTAGTGACTTCAAATTGTTTTGGTTTGTCTCCAGATCAAATTGCAAACCGAAATTGCACCGAATAACCTGCCACCAGGAACGTCAGTTGTGTGATTCACTGTCGGGCTTACAGTGACTTTAAAGTTCACAGATAAGAAAACAAAGGAAACACTTTCCTTCTCAGCTGCCACCATAGTCTGTCTCACAGTCCCCGAACCACATTAATTTCCCTACTGCCAAGCCCTCTCTGCGGTGCTAAAGCCCTAAATAAAGCAAGTCTAGATTTCCTCAGGTTCAGGATCTGAATCTCTGGTCTCCCTTTTCAATATAAATTGGCTTGTTTGTTACTATCAAAATCATACATATTCAGAGACTAAGCCTTAGTCTACTGCCACCTTTACAGGTGTCTATCCATATCTCCCTCTACTGCGACCTATATATAGCTGTAGTAGAGGGTCAAGGACAATGTCTTCTTCTTGCTGGGTCAGTATCCACGGAAATGTGGAATTAGTGTTACCTGAGAACTCCGGGTGTTGTACCCTTCTCCCTAGGCAACCTGTCTATCCACTCTGGTTCTGGGGATGATGTAGCTAATATGGATAGTCAAATATCCCGTAGCGTGTAAAAGTCTTTTTTATTTTAGCGTGAAGTATCACACACAATGGTTCTCAGATGTCTAGAGACATGAACACAGTTTCACAGATCAGAATACTTAGAAGAACTTGTAGATTCTTTCTTGTATAACTCTTAATAATGTATGAGTTCTGGTACGTCAAATTTAATTGTATGCGGAATATCAGTTCCCCATAAATCTCCACCAATTTGAAAACAAGTACTGCAAATCGGGACCAATATTCCAGCTGGTTCCTCTTGATCCAGACGGGTTATTTCTATGTGGCAGCCAGGGGGTTAAAGGCACTATTTCGCACCACACTTCTCAAAAATAAATAATGCATTTCTCTCACTAATACTAACTATCGGCCTTCAGGGAAGTTACCATATGATTAATTCCCAAAAAAATACGTATTTAGATTACAATATTACATTAGAAAGTTCGAATGAATTAATGCAACGTTGCATTTAATCGACTCTCGCGCCCTCTACCGGCCGAACATTATTTCAAGCGAACCCCATAGAGTTATGTCCCTTGGGGCGCTCTTTACGAATATCGTACGCATAACTTGTGATTGAAACCAGTTCGGCAAACACCGACTATACCGCGTGCGACAGTTTTCGATGTATGGATCAATCGTTTACATTCCATGTTATGACAACATTCGTCACCACTCGCCCCTTTCCGTAACCTCCAAGAAGACGCTATTCGGCTTGTCCCGGAATAACACGAGTTGGTCACGAATGTTATGACAAGTGTTTGGAAGCTGTTTGGAAGCTGTTCGCCTCGAAGTTTCAATTATCGATTTCAGGTAAGTCATAAGGGATAATAAGTCGTTTATTGCATCAATAGGAAGCTAAAGTGAGCGCATATGCCCCAATATGTATTATATAGGCCAAAATATTGTCGAAAATGTGTTACATTGTGCCTTTAAGACAACCTCAAATGTCAAACACAGTAGGTTTGTCTCGTCCATGACAATAGAGATGGCGACGTGATGGCGACGTGACGTCAGTGACGTTAAGTGAAAGACATTTTTGTTGCGAATCTGTAAAGGGCATTACCATAATAGAGACCCTTGAAGATCTGGCTTTGAATAGATCTGCAGCAAACAATGCTTGCCGTTAGAGGCGACTATATAGGGATCGGGTGGTCAGACTGGCTGACTTGGTTGACACATGCCATCGTATCCCAATTGCGTAGATCGATGCTCATGCTGTTGATCACTGGGTTGTATGATCCAGACTGGATTATTTACAGTCCGTCGCCATATAGCTGGAACATTGCTGAGTGCGGCATAAAACAACAAACAAACAATATCATAATGCACCTGAGACGTAATACTCGATATTCTGTCTCGATGCATGTGTTTGGGTTTTGCTTTGCTTGAAGTTTATTATGTTAATTTTTTGCGAAATGTAAACGATCTGTAAATGGATATCATCACGTTATCGTTGTTCGTGATGATATCAGAGGAGTGATGGAGACTCCACACAGTTTTCTCCCATGAGAATGTGGGGTACGCCGATGTTAGATATGTTCCGGCAGTATAACGGGGCGGGGATGTAACATAGAACGGGCACTACACACTTACCCTATGAAACAGAACAGAGAGATTTGTTTATATATTTTAAATAATGGTTTATTGTTTAATACATATATGGAACCTTTCCCAATACACGCAACTCTCACGCACACGCACACACACGCACACGCACACGTCACAAAAGATGTCACAAAGGATGCCGGTTCAACCGCGACATGTAACATTAGATATGTAACAATACTCCATCTCTGCAGCACTCGAGCTTCTGGGAGAGATGTTCACAATTCTTGATGCCGGGGGTTAGGTTCTCTTGGACTGCAAAGGAAAGGTATTCACTGTACAGTGTGATCCTGACTATCAAACTGACCATAGATAAACCATCTAAACCAGGGCGTCTGAAATTGTTGTTTTTGAACCAACAGGGTTTTCTGGCTAAAGTGGTATTTGGACAAATAGGGTTTTTTTCACTAACGAGCTATTTGGACAAACAAGGTAGTTTGACTGACGGGATATTTGTACAAATATGGTATTTTGACAAACGGCGAATTTGGACGGACAGAGTTTGTTTGGCTAACAGGGTATTTGGACAAAAACATTTTTGGACTAAGGAGGCAATTTAGACAATTAGCGTTTTCGGACTAACGGGATATTTGGACAAATAGGGTTTTCAGACTAACTGTGTGTATGGACAAATAGGGTTTTCGGACGAAAGGGGTGTTTAGACAAATAAGGGAAATTCGCAAATGTTGAGCTGGGATGGTAGTTTTCTCGAAATGCATACTGCATGTAATTGAATCACCCTCTGTAAACTGACGAGCGTACAAACCCCTATTCAGTCCGATATCGTGATTTAATATTTTCTCGCAATATCAAATTAGCAGAAATATTTTTCAACTGGACAGTCGAGATGAGGAACCACTAAATAATACGCATGTAGACATGAAGACAACTTTTCCATCAAAATGTATTGGTTGTCTTCCTGATATCGACAAACGTAGTATGAGGCAGGCATGCAGGTCCGTTAGACCGTGTCGCGTAGCAAATACAAATGACTTAATTAAGCCAAGGGCAGTTAGTTTGTGATCGGTAATGGATCCAGGGGATATTGTCGACTTACCAAATTATGAGGCCTGCGTGAATACACACAATGCTGTGTAAAAAGTGGTCAAATGTAACTCAGTATATGTTGTTCAGAAGAGCTTTGTTCATGTCGGAACTTACCAGCAAAGGGTCAATGACCTGCTTCCACTGATCCACGGTCCAGGTGGGGTCGGCAGCAACCAGGATGTCATTCAGCATGAACGTGGGCGTGGCAGCTACACCTCCTGCACAGTGATCAAGGCCATCAGGTCACATATAACGTCAAATTGGCTTACACGTTGCAAACAAGAATATTGAACCTACACCCTGACGTGCATGCACGTGCGTGTTGCTACTTGTAGTAGTCCGGATTAATGCTGGTACTGGTCGAGTGTGTAGATGTGTGAGTGAGCAAGGTTTTACCATGCTTTTTGCAATATTCCAGCAATATCAGGGCGGGGTGCAACAGAAATAGGCTTCACACATTGAACCCATATGGGCAATCGAACCCGGATCTTCGGCGTGACGAGCGTACGCTTTATCCACTAGGCTACCCCATCGCCCCTCCGATTGCGTAGGCCATGGTGTCCAAAATGCAAAGACAAACACACACGCAGGCTCACCAACACACCTTAAACGACAAAAGACGGTCCCCTTACTTGTGCACCAGTAATTCCACTCCTTCCTGGCGTCCATCTCGATCACTCACACACACACGCACGCACGCACGCACGCACGTACGCACGCACACACATTAAACGACAAAAGACAGGCCCCTTACGTGTACAGCAGTACTTCCACTCCGTCCTGGTGTCCATTTCGATCACACACACACACACACACGCACGCACGCACGCACGCACGCACGCACGCACGCACACACATTAAACGACAAAAGACAGGCCCCTTACGTGTACAGCAGTACTTCCACTCCGTCCTGGTGTCCATCTCGATTGTTTCGTCCTCGATGAGAGACTTGAACATCGCAGCCGGGACACCCAATCCATTGGCGATAGTAGCATATTTACTGAAATGCGGAGCAGAAATTTACACAACTGCATTCAAGTAGTCTGTCTCACAGTCCCTGAACCACAGTCGCCTTCCGTCCAGTCCTTTCTTCAATCCTAAATCCCCAAATGAAGCAAGTCAGATTTCCTCAGGTTCAGAATCTCCCTGGGGTATGGGTGGTCCTCAAACTGCCATATTAATTTTAATGACCAATAACATTATAATTATAGAGACAAAAGGAGACAGACATTGAAAATGGGAGCAAAACAGATTCTTGAATTTTTTGTCGTTTTGTAATTTCCGTATCCCGTAGGTTAGACTCAAGCGATGTGTTTAGTAACACAATACTCTGCAGCCTCACCGTGACATCTGTTACATATACTGGACAAAATAAGTTAGGGATATTGGTATTTTTATGATTGATATTTTATCAGTGTGTCAACGAATGAATAGATAGTTATTAATATTAATATATAAAATTTACATATACCCCTAACTATTTTTGTCCAGTATATATTATTATCATCCTGTGAAAAAGGAGTACACGTGATACATGACACAGTACCAACTTAATTAAAAATAGTGAATACACTGTACATTCTTCTTTATAGCTATTCTTTTAACCCAGACCGATTTAAAAGCACAAACCCGTGAAGTTACGGGTTAGAATTGATCATCAGTAACCCATGCTTGTCGTAAGAGGCGACTAACGGGATCGGGTGGTCAGGCTCGCTGACTTGGTTGACACATGTCATTGATCACTGGATTGTCTGGTCCAGACTCGATTATTTACAGACCGCCGCCATATAGCTGGAATATTGCTGAGTGCGGCGTAAAGCTCCATTCACTCACTCACTTACTTTGTTCAACAAAAGTTCATTTAAAAGTAACACTGGGCGTCATTCTCGCGATGTATACATTGCTGAAATACTGATGAAACTACCAGGACAGAAATCTAACCACCTGTTCCAGTGTGTCTTTACAGTAAATACATGTCGTGCCTATAGCGCAGCATACCCAAGGAACCAGACTGCTCCCAATTTAACCCTCATCCCCTCCTCTTTAACCACTTAAATCACTGTTCGAATCACTGTTTGGACAGTAATTTTTTTAAATAAAAATCTAGACTATTGCAACCATATCTTGTATTTATATGCTATTATTAACATATATTTCAAATTTGAACGAAATCGGTGAAGAAATAAAGATTTTAGAAAATTTTACCGCTACACTTCTTACATAAATTTACCCCCATCCACAGAAACAACAAGTCTCAACACTCCCATGCATCACCTTTCCGTGACATTTGCATTTCATGGGGCATACCCTCGCTACTAAGATGGTTTAGGCTACACTACTCTGTGTGGAGCTTGTCGAAACGTGCGCGCAAAATTTAAATATACTACGTCGTGATTCTTAATCGGCGTCAACGAATGGCGGTGAGCATGTTTGTGCTGAATTCAGATTTAAACTTAATCATGAAGTCCAGACAATATTTCTAAATTCTTTCACATAATTGAAACTATAAACAACTTCACATATTAAACAGCTATTTTTGTAAAGTTACATATGTGTACCGACTCGACTATCTGTGAGTCCGACAGGTTGAAGGTGACCGAGTTAGAGAGGGAGTCGATGTTATCGTAGATGGTTTTGATCCATATATAGGTGTTGGCTCCCTTGCTCCGTTGGTTGACGATGTGGGTACCCTGTGGGGCAAGCAAACAATGTTGACAGTGGATACACAATCAATGAACGTTAGAGTGAGTGAGTTTAGTTTTACGCCGCACCCAGCAATATTCCAGCTATGTGGGGGCGGTCTGTAAATAATCGAGTCTGGACCAGACAATCCCGTGATCAACATCATGAGCATCGATCTACACAACTGGGAACCGATGACATATGTCAACCAAGTCAGCGAGCCTGACCACCCGATCCTTTTACTCGCCTCTTACGACAAGTATGGGTTACTGAAGATCAATTCTAACCCGGATCTTCACGGATCAATTAACGTTAGAGCCTTCAAAGTCCAACCAACGGGTCAGCTTTCTTAAATCGTCGATTAAGCGCCGGGCTGTAATAAGTTCTTAATTCGTGACGTGAATTTTGAGAGGTGTTCGCAATTGTATGTTTCGGTACTGTTGTCTGTTGTTCGAACAGAGGTGGGACGTGTATATATATTTAAGCATTTATGGCCCGTAGCGCCAGACCAAGTCTGATCTTAAATATACACGAAGAACTTAGTTAAGCACCCCCTGACACATCTCACGATTGAATGAGCCCCGATCTTAACCCTTTGAAGCATATCTGGGACATGTAAGGTCGTCGTGTGCAACAAAGGGATCCTCTTGTACAGAACCTGGCCCAGTTGGAAGCTGCTTTACACGAGGAATGGCGTAGACTGCCCATTCAGAGGATCAGGAGGCTGACAGGGGTATAGAGAAGAGAGTGCTGGCTGTCATACAGTCACATAGAGGTTACACCTGGTATTGACCACGAATCGTGTAAAACACGCAAAATGCCATTTTGAATGTTCACATTCACCAGTAAGTTCAACATTAAACATTCCAGGGCCATACTTGTACAGACATGGTTTTGCATTAAAATCAGTGTTTTGTTTTTTTTTCAAATGAGCAATTATCATCCTACAATCAAGATGGATTCCAATGATTTTGTCGTTTTTTATGAGTCAAGGGATCATACGGGTCAGACAAACTCATGTTTTTCCATCGTGTTCACCACGAGAATTTTTACGTACGTGTTGAAAACCTATCATTGCAAAAATACAGGGGTTGCTTAATTAAGTTCTTTGTGTATAAATATTTCCTGTTTCAATCCTGTTTGATACCTTTCCGCGGACTTGCTCATACTGTCGATCACTGGTTTAGTTATGGATAGGTGGCTAGCGATCCTTACTGCGTGAACGAAAACTCATTGTTTTCACTGAGCGAGCTACTGTTAGTTCTACCGTATCTTTACATAAAGCAAAACCAGCCCCCATGTCAATGGATATACCACCCCACTTACCTTGCTGGCATAGAATGAGTTTCTGTGGTACGGCAGAGGAAACAGGTGTGTGTTGAGCTGAAGCACGCTCGGCCCATAGCTATCTGCGAGCTTCAGAATAGTAGGCCATGCCATTTTGCTGTCGGGGCAAATCTGATCAATGTAGAAATCTAAATGTATAGGTGCGCTGGCGGACCCCGAGTTGTACACAAATCCCACCTCCCGTCTGGGAATAGGGATCTGCGCTGTGGCTAGTGCAGCGAGTACGAACGTAAGAAGAAGCTTCATCATAGCTGTGACCGGTGAGCTCGACTGTGTCTTTGTGACGATAAGATTCAAGCGTGTTTATCGTAAGCGTACTTAAATGGAGCAGATAAATCCTAGTCATATGACTGTCACGTGATCTGTACAGACAATGCATGTACAGTGACTCAGCGCTGTGCGGAGTGACGGGATTATCTTGAAACAAGGTCACTGATGAATAAGTATAAACGGTGTTTATTTCATGTTTGAATATATTATGTCAAATTACGCATAACTGTCAATCTGATCTACTGCATTTGTTGATGTTGAAGCGTGAGGACCGATGTGGAGTGACAGTAAAAATGCAGAAGCGACAGCGAGAATGGCTGGACATTAATGCCCTATACACGCCGTGAAACAGGTGACCATGACAAGCAAAACGGGTCCTTGTAGTGGTCTCGATTCTATGTCGTTTACCACCACACACATTTGTCGTACCCGTGGCCTGTAATGAGTGAGTGAGTGAGTTTGGTTTTACACCGCTTTTGCGCTTATGGCAATGTTCCAGCAATATCACGGCGGGGACACCAAAAATGGGCTTCACACATTGTACCCATCTGGGAATCGAACCCGGGTCTTCATCGTGACGAGCAAACGCTTTAACCACTAGGGGTACATATAATTTTGATAGTAGGAAATAAACCCATTTAAATTGAAAAGGAGCCCCAAAGAGACCAGAGATTCAGGAACCTGAACCTGAGGAAATCTAGACTTGCTTTATTTAGGGCTTTAGCATTGCAGAGAGGGCTAAGCATTGGGGAAAATAATATGGTTCAGGGACTGTGAGACAGACTAACACACACTCTATATCTCTCTCACACACAGTATTGTTGTATACGTTACATATGCGCCATGGAAATGTTCAAATACTGACAGGTAGAAATACCGTCGGAATGCAAAATTCTGTTATGTCGCCGATTGCCTTTGGTTACGATTGACGTTGATCCATAAATAATGAGGCACCGTTTTTATTACGAATACAGCAGCAAATACCGATCTGAACAACAAAATTTACTGAAGAATGAACAACCAAATGGAAATGACAATAAGTGATTGTGTTAGTTGACAATCATAATAATAGAAAGAAGGGCGACGTCTTAGAGTGTTATAGTCTGTCTACAGACCCTGAAGCAGAAATGGGGCGGTGGGGTAGCCTAGTGGTTAAAGCGTTGGCTCGTCACGCCGAAGACCCGGGTTCGAATACCCACATGGGTAAAATGTGTGAAGCCCATTTCTGGTGTCCCCCGCCGTGATGTTGCTGGAATATTGCTAAAAGCGGCGTAAAACCAAACTCAGTCAGTCAGTCAGTCAGTGAAGCAGATATACTCATAGTATCTAAGAAAGCCCACGCAAGTCTAGAAAATGTGGCAAGTCTAGATTTCCACAGCTTCAGGGTCTCTGAAAATGAACAAGGTCCCTGGGCTCCTTTTTATTGTATTTACAATTTTAATTTAAAAACTTTCATTTTCTGTAAAGTATGTTCATTTCAGAGACTAGCTGTTAGTCTAAGAGTGTTGCAAAATGTCATTTTAAAAGGTCGTTTTGGTGGAGGTGAAGACTCTTTTCACCAGACGGATGAAACGGGACAGCAAGGCTCTCAGGAAGGACTGGGGTGGGAGGGGTTGTGTGTCTGCCTCACTGCCCAGATCTATCTCCACTAAGTCAGTGTCAGCCACAATAACTTGGCCGGTGATGTTGACAGAAACAGAGGCGGGGACTGGGTCGGGGACAGAGGTGTAGGAGGTGGGAAGGTTGGACAGGGGCTCAGGGTGGAACACACAAATAAGGGGGAACAGAGAAATAATGAGACATGGGTGATATGAAGGGTAGCTGGGCATGGAGTCATCCCGCAGATGACCATGTCAGCATGCTGACGGGGTTAGCCTCTTTGGCCATGCGGACAAGGCATCCGACTTCGGATAAGAAGGTCCATGGACTCGGATATTTTATGGCCGCTTCAGTAGATTTATTTCTGTCATGTTACGTCACTGCAGAATGTTCTGAAATATCAACACACACATATCCTAGAGTAATGGGATTTCGGGCGCCTCAGAACATCCGTTGTTTTTGGATGAAAAACTGCAAACATGTCACTAACTTATTAAAAACAACTGTATCTTAAACAGAAGCCACCATTCGCGTGATAAGAAAGGTTCGCTTCTTTATGGATTACAACTTCTATATTATATTGTGACGTTTCGGTATAGATTCTTATACCGTTGTCAAGCAAGAGTGGCAATCAAACAGATCATCATTCGAGTATTCACAATCATCATCATCATCATCATGAAAACATTTATATAGCGCCAATTCCAGTCCACAAGTACTGCTCAGTAGCGCATTCCGAACAGTTCAAGAAAGAAAAGTTAGACACTGTATGTTTTCTTAAAAAGTTATGTCTTCTGTTTGGATTTGAAAATCTTCAGGTTGTTTATTGTCCTTAGCTCCAGTGGAAGATGATTCCAGAGAGTGGGCCCTGCCACCTGAAATGATCGATCCCCAAACCTGGTGCTGGACTTAAAGCGTGGGACAACAAGAAGACCAAGCTTTTCAGATCGGAGACTTCGGTGGGGCTGATATCTGGTGATCAGGTCAGATAGATACTTTGGAGCTAGGTTATTGAGACACTTGAAAACCAAAAGGTTGAGTTTGTATTGGATTCTGTCTGATATGTCTGTGTGACACAACCCGCCTCGTTATAGCGAGAGTAAACACTGCTGCCCGAAAACGTACGACGTCCGAAAACATACATGTATCATCCGACGATGCTTAACTTGTACAAGTGTGTTTCCAAATCAAATACTGAGAATTTGTGTATTTGTTTTAGTAAATAATCGAGTCTGGACCAAACAATCCAGTGATCAAGAGTATGAGCATCGATCTACACAATTGGGATACGATGACATGCTTCAACTAGGGCTGGAACGGGTCCGGATACCCGGGACGGGTGGGTAATGAGTTGGACCCGGGTACCCGTCTCAATACCTGGACCCGTTATGATCATATGACCAATAGATTAATCAATGTAATATGTTATTCTTTCATAATTAAAAGGTTGTATTGTCTTTGAAGATTTAGACATTATTTACAGTCATTTCTTTTGAATTAAATACATGGTTAAGATATTGAGAAACACAAAGCTTTAGCCTCCGAGCTGAAGAATATATTGCCATTTCTTGCAAATTTTATGTCAGGAATTAACGTAACGGGTATCCGGGTAGGGTAGGGTAATAGGGGGTAGGGTACCCGGGTAGAAAACTTGAAACCCGTGCCAGCCCTAGTGTCAGCCCTAGTGTCAACCAAGTCGGCGAGTCTGACCACCCGATCCCGTTAGTCACCTTGTACGACAAGCATGGGTTACTGACGATCAATTTTAACCCGGACAAAATGATATACAGATTGTGGGGTAAAGATGCTTACATTAATGAATAACTGTTTAAAAAACAGTTGTTTATATATGAGGATTGATTAACAAGTTCCAACCTAGTCCTAACAACCTACTTGATAACAGCAAGTTCCTCTTATGTCCATCTCCTACAGGTAATAGATAATGGCTGTATGATCCCAAGGGACTGACTGACTGACTGAGTTTGGTTTTACGCCGCTTTTAGCAATATTTCAGCAATACCACGGCGGGGGACACCAGAAATGGGCTTCACACATTGTACCCATGTGGGGATTCGAACCCGGGTATTCGGCGTGACGCGCCAACGCTTTTAACCTCGAGGCTACCCCACCGCCCCTGATCCCCAGGGAGTTGCATGTCAATCCTATTTTCCACATTATTAATCCCTAAACATATATGTTATGGTTCTGATAACAGCCATCTCAAAATTAGGTTCCATAACCAGGGATGTTATTTTTTATACGATTTATAGCATTACAGTATGCAGTTTTGTCATTGAATAACGAAGGAAAATATTTGTTGTGAATGAAAGTCTGTATAGATTATAATTTACACCATAAAGAAGAAGAAGAAGAGCTTTATTCAGTTTTTATGGCCACATGACCAAAAGTACAATTCAATAAGCAAAAATATAGCACATGGTCAGGCGAACAATTTACAATTTATACAGGTAAATATAGTTTAAGATAAATTGCAATATTTTTTAAGATAAAGATAGTTACAAAAAACTCATATGTTCTTTACCCAATATACCGGTTCTCAGAAGAAAATACTGCCATATATATCGTTTGAAAAGCGTATTGGGATATACCGGTATTCCGGTAATACCGCGCAGTCGTGTAGTTATAAAACAGAACAGAGAGATATTTTATAGATTTTTGCATAGAGGTTCATTGCTTTATCCATTTATGGAACTTATCCCAAAACATTAGATATGTAACAACGCTCCATCTCTGCAGCACTCGACCTTCTCGGAGAGATGTTCACACTTCTTGATGCTAGGGGTTAGGTTCACTTGGACTGCCAAGGAAAGATATTTGAACAGTGTACATTGTGATCCTGACTACCAAACTGCAAAACACATCTAATTACAGCCATGGTCGTCTAAAATACGGGGTATTTGGACAAATAGGGTTTTCGTACCAACGAGGTACTTGGACAAATAAGGTTTTGGGACCAAGTATTTAGACAAATATGTTTTTTTGGACTAACGGGGTATTCTGACAAAAAGGGTTTTCGGACAAGCGGGGTATTTAAACAAGTAGACCTCTCGGGCTAACGGGGTATTTAGACAAGTAGAGTTTTTGGACTAACGGGGTATTTAGACAAAAAGGTTTTCAGGCTAACGGGGCATTTCGACTAATGCTGTTTTCGGACAAACGGGGTATTTAAACAAGTAGAGTTTTCGGGCTAGCGGGGCATTTAGACAAATAGATCTAGAGTTTTCAGATTAACGGGGTATTCGTTAATGTTTGAGTTGTGATGGTGACTTTATCGAAATACAATCTACCTACAATACATTCAAATCTTCCTCTGTATCCCAGGGGCAAGCATTTCGGTTAAACTTCACAACCCCTATTCCCATCTCGCGATCTCAAAGTATCTGTCCTTGATTTTCTCAAATATTTTACGAACCAATCAAACGTCGAGATGAGGAAGATGGAAAGCATTATATACTGAACCGCAAAAGAAACGTCACCTTTCAAAATTGTGTTCTTACAAGTGATGTTATCAGTTACTACATGTACCATCATCAGTGTGTGTTTTATGAAAAAGAATATCGACCAAACATACCTAAAACAGCAGACATGGTAAAAAGTTCCGTATGACATTCGTGAAAATGAAAATGCATGAGCATATCGTGACAGCCCTACCAATGAAGTCCCAAATTCCCCTGAAATCATTCTTGCTTTGACACAAGCGTCATGCAGCGACTTAAGAGAGATCAGAGGAACCAAGCCTTGAGACGATTGCATGCTGGCCAGATTGTACGGAGGGTAGCCAATCATTCATGTTCATGTTAGGACAGTCTACCGACTGCAGGAGCGGTATCAGGCCACTAACAGCATCCAAGACCGTCCACACAGTGGACGACCTTCAGTAACATCACAGATTGTGCGCAACCATCTGTAGGGTCGCTTCCCCAGAGCGACAGAAACCATTGGACTCGCAACAGACTCATTAGTGCCGATACAGTGCGTCGACGTTTGCACGGAAGAAACCTCTGCTGTCACAGGTCACATTGTGGTCTTGTCCTCAATGCTTGTCACCGCCCAAACCGACTGCAATGGGCAACTCAGCATCGAAATTGGCGTTATCGACAATTGAGAACTGTGCTTTTTTTCTGATGAAAGCTGATATTGTGTTTCGACAGCCGATAGCAGAGCGATAATACGGCGCAGGCCTGGGAACGGTTTCCAACGAGTGTATTGTTGAAGTAGACTCGTGGGATGGTCAAAGCATCATTGTGTTGGGTGCATTGGGTCTGAACCAGAGAGTTGGCCCCGTGGTGTTCCAGAATCTCGGCCCAGGATGAGGAAATGACATGACAGCTGCTCGCTATATTGACCAAGTCATAAGACCCCACGTTGTACCACAGACATCACATCTTCCAGCAAGACAACACCAGTGCCCACTCTGCCAGAGCAACATTGGACTTCCTAAGACAACGTGGCATCCAAACTCTACAATGACCTGCACTCAGTCCGGATTTAAGTCCAATAGAACACAAGATTCAGAGAAGACTGAATGAGCTACAACCAAGGCCGACAACTGCAGCTGGACTCGATCAAGTAGCTATGGCCTTCATCAGCCAGCTAATTCTTTCCATGTACAGAAGATGCAACGCCGTCATCGATGCCCATGGAGGCCACACACGATACTGATATTGAGGTATCTTAATGATACCATTTGTGGTGATTTTGTTTGTGTGAACTCTAACTGTGATTCCCGAAACTGTGCTAACCATGATTGTCAAGTTTGAACTCAATCCTCCGTTTTGATTGTTAATTAGAGCGAATTAAAGTGTGTGCCTTAAGAAATCTCTATCGGTGTGGCGTTTCTTTTACGGTTCAGTATATGTTGTTCAGAAGAGCTTTGTTCATGTCGGAACTTACCAGCAAAGGGTCAATGACCTGCTTCCACTGATCCACGGTCCAGGTGGGGTCGGCAGCAACCAGGATGTCATTCAGCATGAAAGTGGGCGTGGCAGCTACACCTCCTGCAGAGTGTTCAAGGCCATCAGGTCACATATAACGTCAAATTGGCTTAAACGTTGCAAACAAGAATATTGAACCTACACAATGATGGTAATGCACGTGCGTCTTGCTACTTGTAATAATCCGGATTAATGCTGATTTTGAGGTATCGGTAATTGTTGGTTGGTTGGTTTGTTGTTTAATGACGCCCTAAGCAATATTTCAGCTATATTTTGATGGACAAGACAATCTAGTGATCAACAGCATGAACATCGATCTTTACAGCTGGGATACGATAACATGTGTCAACCACGTCAGCGAGTCTGACCTCCCGATCCCATTAGAAAAGCATTTTTACTGAAAATCAGTCTAACCCGGATCTTCACGGATGGTTTCGGTAAGAGACTGAAACTTGGCCAATTGGGTAGGTCATGGTGTTCCAAATGCAAAGACCGTTGATAACACACACGCGCAAGCTCGCGCGCACGTGCATCTTAAACGACGAAAGACAGGCCCCTTACTTGTACAGCAGTACTTCCACTCAATCCTGGTGTCCGTGTCGATTGTTTTGTCTTCGATGAGAGACTTGAACTCCGCAGCCTTGATACCAAAATCTTTGGCGATAGTAGCATATGTCCTGAAATACAGATGAGAAATTTACACAACAGCATTCAACGAGTCCGCCTCACAGTCCCTGAACCGCACTATTTCTCCCTCTACCCAGTCCTTTCTGCATTGCTAAAATCTAAATGAAGCAAGTCTAGATACCCTAAGGTTCTTTATCTCCCATTTCACTCCGGGTCCTCAAAATGAAGTATTAATCTTAATGATCAATAACAGTATAATTTGAGAGAAACAAAGACGACAGATATAATCAGTCAGAACGGCTATAGCAATGGAAATTGGAATATAGTAGATAGTAATAACTGCTTTGTGATTTTCCGCGTGATTTCTCACAGACGTCAGGTGCCGTGACCTGTTATATACTCATGCCAATACTGGTTGTCACCCCTTCAATTTATTTTATTGGAGAGGGGTGTGGGGGTTGGGGTGGGGAGGGGGTGACAACCATTATTGGCATGAGTATATATTTTATTATCATCCAGTTAAAGAAAAGCTTAGGCTACACGTGAACGTCATGTTCAATTGACAGACAACAATAGTAACTTAATTGAAACTACTGAATACATTATTCAGTATAATAATTCTTTTAGCCCCAGCATATTTACAAGCAAATACATTGTAGAACACCATATGGTTGAGGGAATTAGTTATGTTTTAAAAATTGTTAAATATGATTATGTTCAATTTCGTAATATGATAAGAGCACAAATGGTTTTTCATTTCATTTGAATATAATCCAGAGAAAAAAATCCTAATTTTAAACACCATTATTAGGGAACTAAAGTGGTATTTTCTAATCATGACACTTGTGCTTCAATATATACAGTAAAGTAAATATGAGACCGATGTATAATATTGTGGTCGTTCTGCTCCATATTTCATGTATACGAATCCGTTACAGTATACTGAGGAGTGAGTGAGTTTAGTTTTACGCCGCACTCAGCAATATTCCAGCTATATGGCTGCTGTCTGCAAATAATCGAGTCTGAAGCAGACAATCCAGTGATCAACAGCATGAGCATCGATCTACGCAACTGGGATACGATGACATGTGTCAACCAAGTCTGAGGTTTACCACCCGATCCCGTTAGTCGCCTCTTACGGCAAGCATGGGTTGCTGGAGACCAATTCTAACCCGGAACTTCAAGGGTACGTTTCGTGAGTAGTGAGGGAACAGGAACGCATATAAAGTTGTTGCAAATAGAAAATAAATTCAAACAACTCCATTTTAAAATTTTACACTCTTTTGTTCCATGTAATGTTTACTTACATAAACTTAACATTAAGAATACTGCTAAGTGTGAGAAGTGTGATTTAACTGATACTGTTATTAATTACATGTTTTATTGTTCATCAGTCATACCTTTTTGGTCAAAGTTTATCGATTGGCAACAGCATAATTTTTGTAGACGTATCAAACTTAAAGTTACAGAGAGAATGTATTGCTTGGATGTCAGGAAACAGATTCTTTAGATAAAGCTAATATTATAAGTCTTTATTATGTCTTCACAGTAGCAAAATTGTATGTTTACAAGTGCAATGTGTCAAATACTATTCCAACACTCAAAGCTTTTAAAGGGGAATTTATCAAACAGCTAGAAGTAATAAATCGTAGTTCTTCTAAATAAAAAAATTATAATGCTAACCACTTTTGACTTTATGTTTTAATAACATGATAAGCTTGTATTCAATGTATGTCGAATGAAGTTATGTCTGAAAACGACCGTGGTGCCCTGAACACGTGGCAAATGTAGGTCGACATGTAACAATCGTGGTCTTATATTCGTGTTAATAAAGGGTGGTTAAAAAAAATATTTGTAAATGGGGTGAGTGCCTTTGCCATAAAGTTTAGCCTATGTGACGACGACTTTCGTGTTTTGAAATAGCTCCTGTAATTCTATTATTCAGAATTAGAGGCCTTATGCCCTGGATACAAACAGTATGCAATATACTTGTAAAGTAATAATCTCCATTAATGTTTTCCTTCCCTATAACTGACAATGACATATTGCTCGAATATTGCTAACAAATCAACCCAAAAAACAAACGTGGCGTATACACTGCTGAAATGCATTGATGAAAATCCTAAGAAAAGAATCTAACCACACGTTTCTGTGTGTCTTTTCAGTAAATACATGTCGTGTCCATTTGCTTGTCTAACGTTGTGCACATTCGTAACTACTCGTCCCGTTCCGTAACCTGAAAGTAGACTCGTACCCCTCTCTTAGCCATATCCGGGAGAAATATTCCCCCAGCCAATAAGAATATTATGCGCGTATGTAGAGAAGAAATTGGGTTAAAATAGGTCTTTGAAATATTTTTCATTTGGGCTTGCATAATTTTTTCCCAGACACTTCAAGTATTTTCTAATTATTGCATAGTCCTCCTGGGTTTCCTGAATTTTTATAACCAGGATATAAACTCTGTCAAAAAAGAAACGCAACCCCTGTCCTCAGATATGAAAAATTCGTTTGAATGAAGTTATTGCTTCCAAACTAAATTTTATTCGAATGTATTGAAATGATACACGTAATTAATGAAGATTACCATCCAAACAACTGCATTTGTACGCATAAGTGTATTTTATTGCTTATTCCGTCACAACGCATGAAATGACCCTCATGGTGACTTCGCACAAAAAAAACACCTGCAAATCATGAAAATGGCAGTTAATGTAGGGGTGTAAAAGCCCATGTGCTTCCGTATTATATTCATTCATTTGTCGCCGAAAAGCTGTGTTAAAATGCCACGATTGAGTGCTGCCGACCGAAATATCGCCATTGGTCGTGTTCAAGCCGGAGAAAGTTTTGGAACTGTTGCACGGCACCTAAATGTTCACAAAACAACGATATCCCGACTTTGGAGCCGCTACAACAACTTCAATTTGACCAACGATCGCCCGAGAAGTGGAAGGCCAAGAATCACGACCCCCCTTCAAGATCGGTACATCCGGGTCCATCACCTGCGTAATCGGCATGCCCTACCAACCGTGACTGCCACACAAATACCAGGTTTGAGGAGAGTGTCAGCTCAAACGATTAGGAACCGTCTGAAAGAAGCGGGTTTACGTGCCTGTAGACCAGTTGTTGGACCTGTACTACGCCCCCTACATCGACGCCGACGACTCAGGTGGTGCAACAACGTAAGGATACGGACTTTACAAAACTGGAGGCGAATCTGGTTTTCTGATGAATCACGTTTTCTTTTGCAACGTCACGACGGAAGACAGCGTCTGTAAACGTCATAAACGTTTTGCGCCCATCTGCGTCCGACAGGTGGACAGATTTGGCGGAGAAAGCGTCATGGTTTGGGGAACCATCTCATACAACCAGAAATCAGACTTGGTGATCGTTCCAGGGAACCTGACAGCCCAACGTTACATCAACCACGTGTTAGAGCTTCACCTTCTCCCGATTATTGACCAACAGACACAGATTTTTCAACGGGACAACGCCCGGCCTCATACTGCACGTGCAACAATGAACTTTCTGCAGAATTCCAACGTCAATGTCTTGCCATGACCCTCTAAATCACCAGACCTCAACCCTATTGAACACCTGTGGGATACTCTGGATCGACGCGTACGTCAACGTCAGCCGCCGCCACAGACGCTGCAACAGCTCGCCGTTGCACTGCAGGAGGAGTGGAGAGCCATTGCCCAGGAAAGAATCCGGCGTCTTATCCGTTCTTGTCCAAGGAGATGCCGTGCAGTGATTGCAGCGCGTGGTGCTCATACGAGATACTGAGAAAGACGCCCCCCTGGTGACAAACTGGTGTCTGTGAGATGACTTTTGAAATGACAATTTTAAACATGCCCATCTGGGTTATTATTCTGCCAAATTTCAGACTTCTGTCTTAAATAATAAAAATGCCGTGTCGTCCTAAAACTTCAGATCAAAATCTCTAAAATACAGGGGTTGCGTTTCTTTTTTGACAGAGTTTATTAACATTTTGGCGTAGGAAAGTATTTAAGCATGTTAAACATACCCTTTGAGGTAAGTTCCTTGGCGTGGATGTCATATGTGTTTTCCAAGTAAACTAGAGTTACAAGCCCTTGAAAATAGTTCGGTGACTAGACTCATTCGTAACTACTCGTGTCATTCCGGTGCTTTGGTAAAAATAATCCTAAGTACTTAAATCGTTTATGGCATTATGGCATTGTTTAAAAAATCATGAAAAATATATAGCGCCATAAAGGATTCTGAAATACATAGCTTACACCACAGTTATTGAGAATCTTCTGTACATAGTTTAACCAACTTGAGTTTACATTATCACTTTTACAGAGTATGTAAACAAGTTTGGACATTTTTACAGGAATAGTTGTTAGTTCTAGCTTGTGCCAATAACTAATCATTCTTTTGCAAATTACGATATCCAGAGGCATTCGACCAAGTACTCCATATAACATAAAACTTGGAGTTTCTAAGTACAGTTGCCAATTTCAGAAACTTTTTCGGTAGCAGCTAAATGTTCGTATCCCCAGACTTCACAGCCATAAAGTAGTATTGGTACAATCATCACACCAAAAGCTTTTAGTAGACAGTCGAGGGGGAAATATATATTACGAGCTCGTTTCAGTAATAAAAACATAGCCTTAGTTGCAGTATTAAATATTTATTCATTTTCCCGTTTCTATGAAAGTTGATAGCAAGATAGGTATAAGAATCAACTTGTTCTATTCATGATTACCAAGAGAAAATTAGTATTTAGATTTGGATGCGAGACCTGCCCCAAATATGAGATTTTGAGACGTTAACATTGTTGACAATAACTTGTGAAGATATCTAAAATATTTTGTAAATGAACTATGTTGTCACTGATTAGTACAATGTCGTCAGCATATTGCAATAACAGAAATTTAATACATTGGTCTATATAATTATCTAATGTAAAGTTGATGGTTATACTCTCTGAACCATAAGATAGTAGGAATTCCCGAAATCGTTTATAGAAATTGAAAACAGTAGCGGTGACAAGTTTCCTCCTTGTCTTACTCCAGAGTGACTGAAGAAATAGTCCGAGTAGGTTTTTACTAATGTTAACACATGATTTAATACTATTATACATGTTCTGTACGAATTGTAGAAATTTTCCATTTATATTATACCTAAACATTTTTTGCCATAGCCCAAATCTCAATACATTGTCAAAGGCTCTTGTAAAGTCAATAAATGCACAGAAATATATTTTTCTTAGACTTCTTAAGAAATGTGCAAGAATGTGTCTTATATGTGTAAGATTGTGAAGAACATTTTATAACTGTTAAACATTGTTCTCTGAATCCTGCTTGAGTAGATGAAAGGACTAAATCTTACTCCAAGAAAATCTGTAACCTCTTATTAAGGACACAGGTAAACAACTTACTGAGACAACCGAGCATGGTTATTGGTCTGTAAGAGTTAGGGTGTTTTCATCACCGTTTTTCTTGTACAACGGCTTAACGATGCCAGTTAACCAAGATTCCGGGAAACAGCCTGATGCCAGGACGAGGTTAAAAAAACAAACATAAAAGGGGCCTAATGAGTCAAAAGGTTCAATCAAATACTCGTTCTCAGTGTTATCAATACCTGGCGGTTTGTTAAGTTTCACAGCATGTCTGAGTGTGTAAGTGGGTTTAGTTTTGCCCCGCACTCAGCAATATTTCAGCTATATGGCGGCGGTCTTTAAATAATCGAGTCTGGACCAGACAATCCAGTGATCAACAGCATGAGCATCGATCTACGCAATTGGGAACCGATGACATGTGTCAACCAAGTCAGCGAGCCTGACCACCCGGATCCCGTTAGTCGCCTCTTACGGCAAGCATGGGTTGCTGAAGATCAATATTCTAACCCGACAGCAAGTCTGACCTCTTCAATAGTAATAATAGCATCAAGCATAGAACTGTCATAGTTGTGTTCAATATCATCAGATTGGACTGTATTACTGGATTCAGTGGGAATATGAGGATCAATAAAGGTTTTTAACATTATCATTACAATGTTTTGGATTGACTATCTTCCAATATTCCTTTGGTGAATAAATCTGATCGTTTCTCAGTTTAGACGAGATATTGGTTCTATATTTCCGCGTGACCTCATTAGCTATGCTGTTGACTTCTTCGACCGGGTCAACATGACCTTGTAAAACCAAATCAACATTACTAGACAGTTCATAAAAAAGTTCAAGTTGATGGAAGAAAGAAAGTCTTTAGCTTTATCAGGAATGAAAGACTTAGGTTTGTTATGTGTATCATAAATAGAGAATCTCACCCGAGTGTCTTCTGATATCAATTATATCGACCCGAGTTGATAAAGTTACAAATGTCCGAGGCTTGCCGAGGATATTTTTAACTTTATCAACGAGTGTTGATATATTTGATATCAGAAGACACGAGGGTGAGATTCTATTTATCATCCAAAATCACTCTTCATTAATTTTCAATGAAAAATGTACATCTCTGAACATGGTACTGCCATTAGACTTGCAGTGCAGCGATGTCATAGCATTGTGACGTCATCAAGTACATGACGTCATAGCATTGTCAGGGCATTGTACAAAATCTACTGTCAAAACGATATCTCCTAGGAGATATCGTTTGATCTCACACAAGCGATATCTCCTGTGGAACACAGTTTTGGATGATAATTGTTGTTGTAACATTAATAAGTTTATCATTAGATTTAGGAGTAATATTTCCTTTAGTGAAAACATAAGTGGAGTGTGACCATCAAAATAGAGGGGCGAGAAATCAACAACATCAAATGCCGGGATCGAGCCCACTTGTGACCGGGTGTAAAAACCTTGGAGTCAACTTTGTGTGAGGACTCTTTCAGTGTTGTCACAACCCCTAGTGTACAGTACACAACCCGGTGCACTTAAAAGAACCCACGAATCCGCTGGTATATGACCAGATGGTGGCCACATGAATACGTGCAAACACCTAGTTGCGGGTACAGCAACGTGCAGTAACCTTGGACAAGGTACTGTGACTATGTGTCCCAGTCCACCCAGCTATGAATGGGTACCTCGCAAGGATGAGAAAGCCGTAAAACTCGGTGCGCCTATTGGCTGCAAGATTTGTATGCTCCCTGGGGAGTTGAGATTGATAATACCATGTGCCGTTGAGATTGACATCCAGTGATCGAGTGAAATACCAGCTCCTTGAGCATGTACGCTACGTGGATATGTGCGCTATTTAAATATCACATAATAATAATCAAATGAGTTAAATACAGAGCATGCCTTGGATGAAGCAACGACATAATCTATGACACTTTTGTCTTTACATCTAGCCATACCTATATTGACAGATAAATTGACAGATTTATGAAAATTTGTTTTCTTCAGACTATTAAATCTTTTTCCTCATTATTCATAATTGGATTTAGTATGAAACACTCTTCCTTACATTGATGAAGTGATTTTTGAAAATAATCTGGCCTCTAATACGCTTCCATACTTCGGATCTTCAGCTGGATGTTATGCGCATCAGTTGCTGCGCAGAATTACCGGACATCAAGCGATGTCGTCAGATCGCCGGTAAGGTCAAACTTAACGCATGGCATAATGCAACGTTAGAATCTTATAGGTTTAGTTACGTAAACAACAAAAAGTAAGAGACGTTATTTGCCGTGTTCCGATCGATGTGCTTAGGTGCGCGGAATTACCGGACGGTATTGTACATATTTCATATAAATAAATCCATTTCTTTGCAAAACTCTGGTAGTTTCTTGCCGTGATTATTCATCTTACCTTTGTCCATAGTAGCTCTTTCACGTGGTAAATGTAAGCCGTCGAAAACAAGTTCTGGGTCTAAATCTATGTTTTCATTAAGGTCTGTTTCTTTTGATAGGAATTCATCAGCAGTATGGTATTCTATCTAATACATCTGACATCCTGGCGTTAAAATCTCCCAGAAGTATTAAATATTCTAAAATACGTGAAAGCATCTGGTATAGCTTTTTTCTATATTATCGAACGTATTATGTAAAAATCTTCCGTGACAATGTATTCATGGCGCATGTCGTGGCTACAAAGATGATTTCGGCTGCACACTGTGTGGAGCTTGTGGAAACCTCCGCACACAAAATTGTGACGTCATTATCGGCGTCAATGAATGACGGTGACCATGTTTGTGCTGAATTCAGATTTTAACTAAATCATGACGTCCAGATAACATTTCTCAATCCCTTCACATATTTGAAAATATAAAGCCTATTTTTGTAAAGTTACATATTTGTACCTACTTGACTATCCGTTTGTCCGTCATTAAGTAGGTGGCAGTGTTGTTCAAGGAGTCGATGTTATCGAAGATTGTTTTGATCCACGTGTAGGTTTTGTCTCCCTTGCTCAGTTGGTCGACGATGCGGGTACCCTGTTGGGGGAGCACACATTCATAAACAATTTTGACAGTGGATACACGACTGGTGAACTTTAGAACCGTTAAAAATACAAATCAGCAAGCTTTTTCATGTTTATTTGTTGTTTAATGCCGCACTCGGCAACATTCCAGCTATATGGCGGCTGTCTGTAAATATTCAAGTGTGGACCAAACAATCCAGAGATCAACAGCATAAGTATCGAGCTACGCAATTGGGATACGATGATATGTGTCAGATGTTGATGGGCATTTAGAAGTTGGAAGATAATATTAAAACGTATGGTGTGGATTTAGCACTTCTTATTATTTACAACACGACGTTTCTAAGCCACTTCTTGCCCCTTGATAAGGTGAATGACAGAACATGACGTACAAGCAAAATATATGGTGAACAAATAAACCATCCGGAGAAGTACATTTGACTTCTGTATCCCGAAAACGAACATTAATGAGCAGTTCAGAGTGGAGACAATGGTAAGCAGAAAATACCTGTCATATTACCGAGTATGGCATCGACACAATGCTGCAGTATCATTTTGGTTTTATTTTGTTCAGATGGAAGTCTCAGATAACGACAACGCACAACAAGAATTGGTACGAATATATAGGAATCTTCTGTTTTTCAGGACGCGAGATCAAGGTCTTACTGAACCAAAGGTTGTTGACTCACGTAAAACATAGATTTTACAGTTTCAGATAAATATGTTTCATCACATGTGGATACACATTAATCCTATGAAGATGCTGGCACCAAGGAAAGGTATGACTGAAATGGGATCAAATGGTCACAATGGCGGATCACATTGGGTAATATTTGGTAGCCAAGAGTGATGGGTGGATGAATGTCGTTTTCCACCGCAGTCAGTGCCCGTTGTGTACGGAAACTCATTAACAGACATATAGCACATGGGGTAAGCCCTGTCCATGCTCAACCGGAAGTTGGTCGTCATCATTTCCCCGATAGACAGTCGATCCCGGTAGAGAGAGTGAGTGTCTGAGAGATTTTGATATTTCCAAGGAGTAAATGTTTATGAAATCATCTTGTCCTATAAGCTGAATGGTCATGGATTATAACCCCTATGTCATTTGGTCATGACACATTATATTTTATTATCGATAAATATCAGAAGTAACTTTGAGAGAAAATGCCAAAAAAATGTGAAATGAATAAATATAGCAATGACAGGTTTTCAACACGTACTTCTTGTATTGACCACGATGGAGTTTTTCTAAGCCGTGCGATTATTTGACCCACAAAAAACGACAAAATGATTGGAACTCATGTTGATTTTATGATAATTGCTCATTTGAAAAAAACCCACACTGATTTTCTTACAAAACCATGTCTGTACAAGTATGGCCCAGGAATGTTTAATGTTGAATTTACTGGTGAATGTGAACATTCAAAATGTCATTTTGCCTGTCTTACACAATTCAGTGTCAATACCGAGTGTGACCTCCATGTGACTGTATGACAGCCATCACTCTCCTCCTCATACCCCCTGTCAGCCTCCTGATCATCTGAAGGGACAGTCTACACCATTCCTCGTGTAAAGCAGCTTCCGATTGGGCCAGGTTCTGTACAGGAGGATCCCTTTGTTGCACACGACGAACAATCATGTCCTAGATATGCGCCAAAGGGTTAGGATCGGGACTCATTCAATCGTCAGATATGCCAGGAGGTGCTTAACTAAGTTCTTTGGGTATATATTACACGCCACTGGAGTGTGGTGACATGTTCATGCATGGGTTACAAGCAAAACAGCGTCCCGAACATTATTATATCAACCAGCAAACTGTAGCAAGCATATTTAGTATCTCGGTTGGACTATTGCAGTGGTCTACTTCAGGGGATTCGAGAATATCTTCTGAGCAAGTTGCAGCTGCCCGAGTTGTGACACGCACATGGAAGACAGAGCTTATAACACCTGTTCTAAGGGACCGTACATACTTTATGGCTAGGGGGGATGATGATGATTTTAGGGGGAGCAATTTGTTCTGGGGAGGTAGGGGTCAGCAATTTTGTACACATGTTTCTTTGGGAGGGGTGTCAGCAATTTTGTACATTAAAATATTTAATAATTATGCTTTAAAAATATGCAGGTGTCATTGATTTTGTACATGAAATGCCGGGAGGTCACTTTCCTTGTACATAAATTTTAGTGGGGGTCATTCACATTGTACATGCTTCTCCATAAAAATCATCATCATGCCCCTAGCCATAAATTATGAACGGTCCCTAATGACATTGCACTGGTAACCCCACCCGACGGTTACCCAACTTGGTGAACAAATTACCTCTCTTTCTTCGATAAGAAGAGACGTTTAGCACATTCAAATCCAGATTAAATTTTTTTATTTGTTCAGCAGTGCATACGAAGTTCATCAGCGTTTTTGAGCAGTCTTCTGAAGATTGGATATCAGCGCTATATAAATGTAAAAGGTATGCATGCATGTATAACCTTCAAGTCTAATCAGACCGGTGTATAACGGGATCGGGTGGTCAGGCTCGCTGGCTGGGTTGACACATGTCATCGGTTTCCAATTGCGCAGGTCGATGCTCATGCTGTTGATCACTGGATTATCTGGTCCAGACTCGATTATTTACAGACTGCCGCCATATAGCTGGAATATTGCTGAGTGCGGCGTAAAACTAAACTCACTCACTCACTTTTCCACCGTCTTAAGTACTCCTAACGACTTCGCATACCCATCTTCGGGTGTATTCAAGCGACACGACCAGTTTGCACTGGGTGCGTTTTGGCGAACAGTTTTAATGGAAAACTAAAATGTCTTAAGAACAACCCGACTCACCTTGCTGGCATAGAATGAGTTTCTCTTCCACGGCAGAGGAAACAAATGTGTTGTGAGCTGAAGCACGCTTGGCTGATAGCTATCTGCGAGCTTCAGAATAGTAGGCCATGCCATTTTGCTGTCGGGGCAAAGATGATCAATGTAGAAATCTAATTTTATAGGTGCGCTGGCGGACCCCGAGTTGTACACAAATCCCACCTCCCGTCTGGGAATAGGGATCTGCGCCGTGGCTAGTGCAGCGAGTACGAGGGTAAGAAGAAGCTTCATCATAGCTGTGACAGGTGGACTCGACTGTGTCTTTGTGTAAAATTCAAGCGTGTTTATAGTAAGCTTGACTGCCACGTGATCTGTACAGCCAAACGTGTACACTGAAGCTGTGTGAAGACGTATCCAATTGGCTGGTTACTGACATCAGGAACTCGGCAGTGTATTCATGCATTCAGCATATCTGTTTATGAACATTATTTTCACAGTTATGACATCCAGTGCTACAACTTACGTCACATCAACTCATCAAATTTGTCAGAAACATTTCACTTGCCTCCTAACATTTGGAATCTTTCTCTTTGCATTGTCCATCGTAGTTCCCAGCTGATGTTGTTTGTTTATATACACAAAGAACTTAGTTAAGCACCCCCTGACATATCTCACGATTGACTGAGCCCTGATCTTAACCCTTTGGCGCATATCTGGGACATGATTGGTCGTCGTGTGCAACAAAGGGATCCTCCTGAACAGAACCTGGCCCAAATGGAAGCTGCTTTAAACGAGGAATGGCATAGACTGCCTGGATCAGGAGGCTGACAGGTGTTATGAGGAGGAGAGTGCTGGCTGTCATACAGTCACACTCGGTATTGACCTTGAATTGTGTAAGACAGGCAAAATGACATTTTGAATGTTCACATTCTCCAATTAATTCAACATTAAACATTCCAGGGCCATACTTGTACAGACATGGTTTTGTAAGTATACTCTCCCAAAAAAGAAACGCATATAGGAATTTCAACTGTAATTTTATGTTTATTTTGAAACATCTTGTAGGCTTTATGAGTCAAAGAAATATAGCGAAATTGCACACTGGGAATGCAGACTTATCCGTCTTTGGCACCAACTCGAGGAAGGTCAGTTTGAGTGTCACATGGAGACGTGTGGTGGCGCTGAAGTCAATACCTCGTGTGACCACCGTGGGCATCCAGAACTGCACGGTATCGCCTCGGCATCGAACGAATAAGTCTCAGAATCTCGTGTTGCCCAATCGCAGCCCACTCTACCTGTAGTGCCTGTGCGAGTTGCCTAAGTGTCTGGGGCTGAGGGTTACGGCGTCGCTCCCGTCTGTCCAGGGCATCCCACAGATGTTCGATCGGGTTTAAGTCCGGTGATCTTGAGGGCCAGGGGAGTACATTGATGTTGTGGTTCTGGAGGAAGTCTCTAGTGTGACGTGCTGTGTGGGGCCTGGCATTTTCCTGTTGAAACAACTCCCTCTGGCGATCAATGATTGGAAGGAGGTGTGGGCGTAGGATTTCGTCACAGTAACGTTGAGCTGTCAGGTTGCCCTGGATCATCACCAAATCACTTCTCCTATGGCAGGTGATCGCTCCCCACATCATAACACTTTCCCGGCCGAATTTATCCACCTGGGGAACGCAAGCGTCGGCGAAACGTTCACGTCGACGTCTGTACACCCGCATTCTTCCATTGCGTCGTTCCAACAGAAATCGTGATTCATCACTGAACCAGATTCTACGCCAATTCGGTAGGTTCCAGGCCTGAACGTTGGTGCACCATTGAACTCGATGTCGACGATGTTGTTGTCGAAGCACAGGGTCAAAATAAGGTCTTCAGGCACGTAAACCAGCCTCTCTCAACCTGTTCCTGACGGTCTGTGCAGAAAGCCTTCTCAATCCAGGTATTTGTCGAGCGGTACTGGTCGCCGTAGCTGTTCGATGACGCAGGTGATGTACCCGGATGTAGCGATCCTGCGCCGCAGTGGTCGCTCGAGGTCGCCCACTACGAAGGGGCATCTGCTACCGCATTCTGCCGGCGATATCTCTCCCAGAGCCGTGAAATGGTGCTTTGGTGAACATTCATCCGTCGGGCAACTGCACGTTGAGACTGGCCAGCTTCAAGTAAACCAATGGCGATATGACGGTTGGCTTCACTTAGACGTGGCATTTTGCGTTCGTCAACAATATTCCAAATACAGTGAATAATCGACAGAGAGCGATCAACCTTTTATACCCATCATTGAGACTATCTGATCCCCAACTTTCACGTGCATTGTTGAATTGTGTTTTCTGTGACACTACACGCCGAAATTGAAAATCATGCTGTTAAATACGGGTATTTTACGGATGGTGCGTTTTGTTGTGATGTTTCACAACATAAACACCATAGGACTCATAAACAGAGCAAATCCTTTTGTAAAATAAATCACGTTTTAATTCATTGATATACGTAAATTATGGAACTTATTGGACGTATCGTGCTAGGTGGCGGCCTGTGACAAATATTCTTTATGGAAATGTTTTCTTATTAAACATCGTGTCCGAACATGAAGATCGAGGCGACGAAAGCCGAGATGTCACTTGACTTTCATAACATGATCGCACGAAGAGATGGAAATAGTAACTTGGATGTACGTTTGGCAACTTTTATGAAAACTGTTGATTTTATTCATTAGTTTATTCAATTTTAATGATTTCCTCGAAACGTCCATACTTTGCTCTTTGACAATTTTTAAGTAGACTCGTTGTCAATCATTTGGAAAGACTTCCGCCCAATCCCCACCCACCACCAACCATATTACCTGACTATACAATATATCTTTTTCCTCACCACTAAACTTTAGGGGGTATACGGGCGGAAGTCTAATGTGCCGGTGTTGAATGGGTTAAAATTGAACAAATAAATTGGTGGTATACCGGTATACCGGTACGACATAAACGTATCGCGATACGTGATTGTTACAATTTCGCATTGCGGTTTACCGGTATACCGGTTATACCGTGTAGCCAGAGTCTTTCAATACATTTGTAAAACTTGGGATACTGTTTAAAGTAAGTGTTTTTCTGTTCGTATGTGAATTTTGATAACAGGTTAAAACATGCATGTTGCCCATACACCTGATATTAAAATTCACTTTCCTTTTTCACAATGGTGGTTTGTCGTTTTGTAATATTAGTGACTTCGACTTGGCATCGTTTCTTTTGCCCGTTAGTTTATGTTACTACCTGGAATTAAACCTAGCCATACTGCTTTTGTTTTGTCAATATTTATTATCAAACGTGGCATCTTGTAAAAGAAGAACAAACTTTTCATAGCTTCGTTAAGGGAGGCTTTAGAACGGTCCAGGAATAATTCAGTGTCGCCTGCATATTGACCTATAACATGCTCGATGTCGTTCCCCACAATTCCTTATATTTTGTGGTTGTCTCTGATCAATATTCCTCGTATATCTGTCTGAATGATTTCATAAATTGGAAAACCATATTTTCACAATATAGACAATCCACTAGAGACACGAAACTCTTAGATTTTCAATATACGTTTTTGTACAGAACCATTTACACAAAACGAGAACTGTAAAACTGAAACTGATAGATAATGACCCATGTATATTATGTGGTTCAGTAACTTAGGATATTTACCATGCACAATCAACAAAATGTCCTGGGCAGATTTTAACAATTGTGTTACTCAAGTTCTTGATAAAACGTCGAAATGTCAAACCATGATTTTCTACTCTGTTATAGTGGTAACCATTTACTCAACCACATGATATTATTGGCAAAGCGCCACATTTTTGTAATGAATACAAAAGGACAAAAACCTAGCTTCACAATTTACAAAACAATATTAAAACGTTTATGAAAATGAGAAATTTATCGATAAAGAAAACGACAATATGAAATATTTTTACAGAAAATGGAATGTTCTAGATGCATTCCTGTAATTCAGGTTTTAGTCTTTCACATTCTCTGTATTACTAATTAGCATTTCAATTGCTTAATCCATATTCCCAATACGATATACATTATACTGTCTGCTTTTTCATATGTAATTTGTACTATTTGGCTCTACCCATGTATGATGTTCAACTCTAACCAAGTAAAATGAATAAATCAAAAAAAACTTTTAAAAAGAAAGAAAACGATAATCATCCAAAACTGTCTTCCGCAGGAGATATTCCTTGTGTGAGATCAGACGATTCCTCCTAGGAGATACCTTTTTTGACAGTAGATTTTGTACAATGCCTGACAATGCCATGACGTCATGAACGTGATGACGCCACAATGCTATGACATCGCTGCACTGCAGGTATAATGGTAGTAATGTTCAGAGATGTACATTTATCATCCAAAGCTGTGCTCCGCAGGAGATATTCCTTGTGTGAGATCAGACGATATCTCCTAGGAGATATCGTTTTGACAGTAGATTTTGTACAATGCCCTGACAATGCTATGACGTCAGTAACTTCACGACGTCACAATGTTATGACATCGCTGCAATGCAAATCTAATGGCAGTACTGTGTTCAGAGATGTACATTTTTCATTGAAAACTAATGAAGAGTGATTTTTGATGATAAATAGAATCTCACCCTCGTGTTTTCTGATATCAAATATATCAACACTCGTTGATAAAAGTAAAAATATCCTCGGCAAGCCTCGGATATTTGTTCCTTTATCAACTCGTGGTGATATATTTGATATCAAAACACACTCGGGTGAGATTCTCTATTTATCATTGAAAACTATTGAAGAGTGATTTTTTTCGATGATAAATAAACTCTCAACCTCGTGTCTACTGATATCAATTATATCAACACTCGATGATAAAAGTAAAGCCTTGGATATTTGTAACTTTATCAACTCGTGTTGATATAACTGATATCAGTAGACACTAGACACTTGGGAGAGATTCTCTATATATAAGTGTGCATGGTAAAAAATGAATATTAACTAACATTAAATGCTTGGCAAATTGACAGTTCTACTAGTTTGATTCATTTTTTTTCAAACAGCAATTTCGCTGATTGATAACTGATTCCTTCTATACAAGTTTTCGCTCAACCTAAATGAGAGGAAACAGTTTATCAGATCTCGGTTTCACATTTCTAAACATTTGAAGAAGTAAAATGGAAATCTGACTGACTGTGAGGCGTCATCCCGACATGACATGAAAACAAGCCTGATTATTGCAATGTTGTATTATGTAAATGACTTCTGGGTGCTCAACACCATAAACCTAGCCATAATGCATCACATGACGAAACAAATATCCAGCCATTAAGTATGAGGTGAAATAACAATAAATCAATTTTCTTCTACAAAATGGTTTGTAACTTAACTTCCTACTATCTAACCAGTCTCATACCTTCTTGTGTATCAGATTCAAACCAATACAACCTTAGCAATCGCAAAAACATTCAAAATATTAACTGCAGAAGAAGTAATTACGATCACTCGTTTTTACCCGATACTATTAAACTATGGAACAAATTACCTCAACATTTCATTCATTCAGAGTCCTTGGCGAGTTTTTAGAAGACTATTGAGGACTGAAAATCCACCTCGTATATGTTTTGATCTCAGCCGTGGAAATTGTTTTGTTCAAATTGTCCATTCCCGCCTGCGACTCGGCTGCAGTGACCTCAATGCTCACAAACATGAAAGATACATTTCAGAGAGTCCGATATGCTCATGTGGACTAGCAAATGAAGATAATTTTCATTTTTGTCCAGTATATACTGAAACTCGAAATAACATGTACTTTTACCAAAACGGATACACATTAGATTCAGTATTATTCGGAAATGCTCATGTAACTGCACCTATTAATATGCAGATTCTTGAATCTGTTCTTTCGTATATTGCAAAATCAGGCAGATCTGACGCCCTTTTTTTCGGGATAAAATGATTGTTTACTTTTAAGTCATTATGTCGACATACTTTATTTCTTAATTATGTACATCTTATACATGACTAAACTATGTAATCATTATTTGACTTTGTAAGGGAGAGGTGTTCACATAAGTTTTTAGCTTGTTCACCGATCTCTTTTCTATTTTGTTTGAATAAAAATATGTTTAAACCACACCATAAACCAGTAAAAAGAGATGCGACGCACTTTCGGCTGTCGTCACAACATCACTCTTATAACAAACGAGTAGGCCGGTCCTTCCTAAGAGGACATAACGTAACATTCTCTTTGCGTAAATGGTACATTTGGCAAGTACATGTGTTGGCAAGGTGAAGGACGGCGGAATGACCTCAGCATTAAACTGGTAGGAAACGTGCGGTTTCGTTTGAGTGTGAGTGAGTTTGGTTTTACGCCGCTTTTAGCAATATTCCAGTAATATCACAGCGGGGGACACCAGAAATGGGCTTCACACATTGTACCCAAGTGGGGAATCGAATCCGGGTCTTCGGCGTGACGAGCAAACACTTTAACCACTAGGCTACCCCACCGCCCCTGGTTTCGTTTGACTTGAATCGCGAGACAACCACCACCACCACAGAACTACAATTTCAGTTACATCCCAGTGTGTTAGCTTTAGGTAGGCGGGAAGGTCAAAGTGGAGAAGCGCTCAGATGTTTACAACTTTGATGAATCCCATGAACATTGGTATTCTGCTGACAAACCAGGAAAGGTAATAAGGAACCAGAATTCGAACCCATGGCCACTTGTTTCTAGTCCACCCAAGGATGCAACTCTTCAGTAGGCACCTTAGATAACTAGGCCACCAGTGTCTTTGATAACACTGAAACATGATACTGAATAACAGGTATAAAATAATCAGTATTATTACAGTCCTTGCCTTTGAAATGGATGACATCAGCCATATTTTGACGAGAGATATATTTTTGTAAATCCTCAGTTGTCAGTGAGTTTAGTTTTACGCCATATTCAGCAATATTCAAGCTATGTGGCGGCGGTCTGTATATAATCGAGTCTGAACCAGACAATCCAGTAATCAACAGCATGAGCATCGATCTACGAAATTGGGATACGATTGCATATGTCAACCAAGCCAGCGAGCCTGACCACCCGATCACGTTAGTCGCCTCTTACGACAAGCATGGATTACTGAAGACCAATTCTACCCCGGATCTTCACGGGTCTCCTCAGTTGTGAGTTCATAAAGGCCCCTATGGTAACTACAGTTATATCGAACTCAAAGGGGCCATTAATTTTACTTCACTGTAACCGTAGTTCGTTATACGCATTTCGACTGAAACATGCAGGAAACCACAATAACGCTTCGTTATATCCGTCTGTTCGCTACAAACACAGTTTACTGGTATTATTTTCTGGATGTTTCCTGAGACCAGGTACCAAAGGATGCTTAATACGTCCATGCTTCTGGCCCAATAGTATCGAAAAAATAAACAGTCAAACACAAGCAATATGACCAACAATTATACGAAACCACTTTCCAGAGGTGTTCATGGATTACAATATCACAATCATTGTTTAAAAATAACTTAGTAATTCTCGGATTGGCGTTTTTCGTCAGACAATATGTTGAATTCACAAAACACTATTTGACGTTCAATTACCATGCATTTTCAATCATTCGAACCAACAAACCGTTACATGATATCGTTTGTTATTTCTTAAATTTCTACAACAATTTCCTGCAATAAAGGTTTGGCACGTAATTATTATTGAATGATAACACACCTCCGCCAGGCTGCATTCCATACTGGAAACAACAGATGGCATGCAATTACGCGACTGGTGATCGAAAAGAAAGTCACAGGAAAAAAAGTCAAGGAAAAAAGTCACAATTTTGCCTAGGAAAAAAGTCACCTAACAAAAGTCACAATAACCAATTTTATGAAATTCATTACGTAATGTTGCTAATATCATCATGATCATAAATCCTGCATTTATAATTAAACAATAAATTCAAGCACTCAGAGATCAATCCAAATTCTTTGTTTCTTTTCAAACCGCCTTTGTTGCTCTTAATAAAATCCATGATGGAAACGTGAAAGGTAAAGATGTGTCTAGTGTCCAATTTCTTATTTGGTCTAGACGTTGTAATAGACACCATATGCATTGATAAATAGACATTGCCTGTGAAATTACCGTTACCAGGTATCTCCCTTTGCGAATATTTACAAAATTGTAAGTTTCTGTACATCATATATTTACAAATTTGTAAATGTCTTGTAAATCTCAATTTTACAAGACATTTACAAGCATTACCCGGACTGTCAGAAGGACTGTGCTCCCGGTGGAGAACCTGGGCACTCCTCTGATCTGCGCTCAGAGATCAGGAGGTACCAAACCATGGGCACCGTGAACAATGGGGAATCTGACGACTGTCTACTTGGGATGCAAGCGAGACATTTCAAAAGGCGAGGTCCGCATATTTAGCATGCTCTTCCTGAATCTTCCCAATGACGTTGCTGTCAAAAGGGACAAAAAATTCAATGATGTAAATAGATTGATTAGCTTTATCAAGAAGGACAAGATCAGGTTTGTTGGCTGGAATTATTCTCTGGCTGTATATGGGTCTATTCCACAGAAGTTTAAAAGCATCATTTTCCATGTTCAGGGTCGTACCATGGATAGACCTCGGAGTCAAATCCACAGGCATGGCGAAGAGGATAGTAGAAACAACGAGCCATGCCATCATGTCTTTTACGTTATGCTGTTTGTGCCAAAGAAGGTCATCCACTGCCAAGGTGTTGGACAGTCTCTGTAAATTCATTGCACAATCGACATTTCATGCAAATATGTTCCTTTAGAATCACATTTTGGCGATTGCAAGTGGGAAGTGACTGGGTTTGGGCAGCAAAAAGAAAGTCTTCAGTTTCACATTTAAGACCAGCCGACTTCCTCCAGGCGAAGGAGTCGGTTGGATTACTGTTCTGTTCCACACACTGCATGTACACACGATGCAATAGTTTTTCAGAAAGCTTCTCCACAAATGACCGACACTGGGCAGACTTGGTGAAAGACTTCACCTGGTTTACTCCAATCGTTGTACCATCCAGCAGTACATCGCCATCAACCTTGGCACGCTTAAAATAGCTGTGGAATTCCTTGCTTTCATCATGAGTCTTGCCATGCATCACCAGGGTGAGTGAGTAAAAATGCATCGTCACATCGGCAATATTTCAGCCTTATCATGACGAGAGAACCTTATACAGCAATAAAAAAGTATAAAATATATTTAAAGGTTATTAAATCCTGTCGCCAAAGGACAGTGCAGCAACTAGTACATCACAGTTTATTTAAAACTAGTTAGGGAGCATGTGAAACCGAAACATCAGTCTCATTAACCTATTCAGACAATGACGTACTTTTTCAGCTGATCCGAGTTTTCTCGTGTGACAGAGAAAATAAACATCACAAACAACTATGGTTACACTGACTTCCAATTTGGTATTTACAAATGAATTCAAATGAGGTGTAGGCAGCATGACCTTTACTAAAACGTCACAGACTGCCCCTGTTTGATGAGGTCGTAAAATGATTCACAATGCATCTGGCTCACTGGTTACACCTTTTATGTGTTCTATGCGCTTATTCAATGTAGTTCTGTAACGCACAATTTGATTCACATAATATCAATTCCGTACCAGACCGCCAAACCTTTCTAGCGGCAGAGCCTCGTTTTGAGATTTCCACGATTTCCAGGTTTCCGTTTGTCAGAGCTCGCTGTACGACAGAGCACGCTGCACGACGTGTTTGCAAGGATTAGAAGGAGCGAAGTGTTGCAATATACAAGAGCTTAGATGTATCAAATAATCCTGATTAATATTTATGTATCCAGTTATATGAATTGGTCTCAAAATTATGGACTGGCTATTGCACTAAGTTGCGCAATAGGACGGAACCCAGCCAGTAGGAAACGAGACTGTTGTGTAATCAATGTTTTGACTTGAAAATAGTAAACTGTTAAGTGACAGCACAATATAAAAATAGGCTATAGATCGCCAACAACTGAAGGTAGATCATCATACTAAGGACCATGGGTACTTACAGTGCCTTTGCTACCTGCATGGACCCTAGCTGGACTTACACAATCCTATCAGCTGCTGTCGAATGTTTTGGGACTTGCATCACCAGAGGATCATCCGATAAATAAATATGTGCAAAAGTACACAATAAAATTCTATCACGAAGAGCCTCCACATTAATCAAACCCCGACCTCCAGAATTGATTGGCATATATAAACGGTTAAGAGAGGAACGAGGGTGGTGGGCTCTGTTATCAGACATGATCCTTCTGGTCAGGCGGTCAAGTCTCTGGATGTCTTGTTTTGTCCAATCAACTACTGCAAATGAATAGGAAAGGACTGGCACAGTAAAGGTGATTTATACTCGACCCGAAGATGAATTCCATTTTATATCTTTGTGCCCAACTTTTAAGTTACTACGAATAAAATATCTAGGCGAACATTATTGTCCTAATCATATCAGTTATACTATTTTTGCTGATCTCTTGGCAACATAAAAAGAGAGCAATTTTGTCTGATCTTGCATAGCATGTACATCACGCATTGAAACTAAGAAATTCTATTGCATGATTATTCTACCAACATACTGATTGTAAATATCCATTTTTCAACTGACGAAAAAGCGAACAGCTTAACTTTAGAAATATTTTATTTTGTAATGTATTATTCGCATGAGGGAATAGTATTCCTGAAACCAAGATAAGATGTCTTTTATATTGTACCGGGACTGCACGTATCTGAGCGTAAAACGGATTTTAATTACGGATTTGGCTATTTTGACAGGTAACATTTGGCTTGAATTTAAGTCCAGGGCTTAAAAACGAAAAATCTACCAGAACGATAAAAGTATAAAGAATATTCAAAGTTTAATAAACAAATACATTCTCTCTCGAATGAGAACGTGTTGGCCTATTGGACTCGATTTCCAGTGGAATAGCACAGCCACGTTGGAGAAAAAAGTTACACAACTTCCTCTGTCGCACAGGAACGTGGCCAACACAGCGTGTTTCTCATCAGGGTTAAGATAATCGCAAAATGTCTCCTATTTTAGGTGTCCAATCTGTTTTGTAAATATGAAATCCCCCCACAGCACATGGGTGTAATACTGATTGAAACTTTCCATGTAAACACCCCTGCACCACCCCAACCCGCACCTCCCTGTGGATCCGCCTATGATCAGGTTATGGAGATCACTCCATTTTCCTAATCTAATTTACGTCCATGGGCATGAAAACGTTATTTTATCCGTTATTAACCCCTCTTTAAAAACGTGCAGTCCTAGGTTCTTTTCAAACAGCAAACGCTTTCAAAGCACGAGTATGCTTGTGATATATCTATGTGGCATTTTTAAACAACTTGCAAGCCAACGGTATATCTATATGTAACTATACAGTGTCATGCTTGCTAAATTCTGCTTAACCAAATATTGCTCAGTTCAGGAGTGAGTTGATATTAAGATATAGTATTGGAAACTGTAACTGTATTTAATAAAAATTGTAATGGCGAATGTTATTCCAAATGGCTCATGTATCATGTTTTATTCAAACACGACTGATTTATTATTTTCTTAGTCAATTTGTTCGACAATTAAAAATAATCTTTGTATGTGCGAATGGTGAGTAAATGGTTTCTCTTGATACATAAAACTATACAACTGCATCTATCCAATTATCTTAAGGTTTCAGGCATCAATACTAAATATAAAAACATTTGTTGAATTTTGACTTCTTGTAATATATCTCCTTCCATTGGGCAATTCCCCACTCAAAGTAGAACATTTCCCCAGACTCTATTTTTCATAAGAGTGGGTGAGTTTAGATTTACGCCGCTTTAAGCAATATTCCAGCAATATCACGGCGGGAGAAATGGGCTTCACACATTGTACCCATGTGGAGAATCAAACCCGGGTCTTCGGCGTGACGAGCGAACGCTTTAACCACTAGGCTACGCCCCCGCCCTCAATTCATAAGAAGTGTCGGAATGTGTTTTCTGACATTTACCACTCACTATATGGGGATATTGGAAGTCTGAATATGGTAAGGATATGTGGACTGACTGACTGAAAATGGTTTTACGCCGCTTTTAGCAATATTCCAGCAATGTCACGGTGGGGGACACCAGAAATGGGCTTCACACATTGTACCCATGTGGGGATTCGAACCAGGGCTCCCTCCCAAAAGTGAACGTGCAGTCTGCATATGGGTCCAGGAAGACAGATAGAAAAATCAGACGGCCGAAATCGATTTTTTTACGTTTGTTTTGATTTACCTAACAACTGCAATCGTACAGTTTTATGGTGGCGGTCTGTAAATAACCGAGTCTGGGCCAGACAGTCCAGTGATTGACATCTTGAGATCGATCTAAGCAACTGGAATACGATGACATGTGTCAGCCAAGTCAGCCACTGTGACCACCTGATCTGGTTATGGGTTGCCAAAGATCTGTCACTGGTACCTTTTGTTTATGCTTGATTTCAATCCGTATGTAATGAGTCACCAACATGTATTATAAAAATAAAGTAACAAACAACAATTTGAACAACAAAAATTTATTTAGAAAAGAACAACAATGACAAATGAAAAGAGACTCGTTGATTTTGTTAATTTATTTGCTTATATGCCCCTAAAAAGAAATGTGACATCTCGGAGTATTACAAAATGTCACTTTAAAAGGTCGTTTTTGTTGGAGGTGAAGACTCTTTTCACCAGACGGATGAAACGGGACAGCAAGGCTCTCAGGAAGGATTGGGGTGGGAGGGGTTGTGTGTCGGCCTCACTGCCCAGATCTATCTCCACAAAGTCAGTGTCAGCCACAATAACTTGGCCGGTGATGTTGACAGAAATAGATTGTTGATTTGAGGGTTATTATCAAACACAACCAGAAATCAATTGGCGCGATGTATATATGTTTATGAAACGGCCGAAAATTACAAGTAAGAAAAACTTAAAAAATATGAAGGGATTTTGCCACCAGTCTCAAAATGTGACAAATAAATGTCACTAGAGTTTGGAGACCAGGTTCAATGACAATATCATGAATATGTCACAAGGACCTTACAAATTACGAATTACTGAACTCGCAAAATGCAGAAGGATCACACAACAACGATATGAACTTCAGAAACGAGTTTATTGTAGTATTCTCTGAACTGAAAAATCTTGTAAGGTCTCGAGTTTGGAGACGCGATACTGGCTGTCAACTGTACTGGATACATCAGTCGCTGGGCATTGTCTGTCACATCGTGGATGTAGAACCTGGTACTTGTCTGTATCTCCGACGACTGATATTCCTGGACTGTAAACAAATAAATTGTATAATGAAGTTTGAAACTTTAAAGTATATGAACTTACAGCAACTGGAACTGGACCCATGTAATGTAAATGTATGCAAACCTACGTCACACTGACCAGGTCACAAACAACCTGACCTCGGACCACCCCGAACACGATTACAATCGGCGACTATCAAAATACCTCACTAGACGGTAAACTCTAATACTTCATACCTGCTGTAACTGTAACCTGTATGCTTAATAGGGTTGTATATTGGCAAATAAATTGTCTTGCAATGTATTGCGATTCGGGTACCCGTATTGCAATACGTATTGCGATATATCGGGAACTAAAGTGTTTGCCAGTGAGTGACACTAATTGTGCATGGCAATCTTATTTTCTACATTATAAGTCCCTAGACATATATGTTATGGTTCTGATAGCAGCAATCTCAAAATAAGGTTGCATTTTGTCGTGGATTGTATTTTATAAATAAAATTTATAGCATTACAGTATGCCGTTTTGTCATTGAATAACGAAGGAAAATATTTGTTGTGAATGAAAGTTTGTGTAGATTTTAATTTAAACCATAAAGACATTCACAAAAATTTGTTCTTTACCCAATATACCAGTTCTCAGAAAAAAACTATTGCCATACGTATCATCTGAAAATATGCAATATACCGGTATACCGGTAATACTGTGCAGTCCTTATGCTTAAATCATCACAATCCGTGGGAATGAAGCAGGAACGGCTGCCATATATAATCCGGATGTCAACAAAATGATGTACCTCCTACACCCTGATATGGCCGGAATAATGCTAACAGCAGTGTAAAACACCACTCCTTCGATCTCTAGATTTCAAGGTTTCAATGATTTAAAATGTATTTGGACATCTGATGGCATGAGAAATTAAGAATAAGGTGGTATCTAATGTTCACAACATATTTTCAAATCCCATTCTGGATGTGTATGCGCGAACAAAACGCACCTATTGCATATACCATACGTTTTCGCCATGTCACAGACCTGTGGAGATCTAAAAACGTTTCCCCGACAGACAAATGGGGCTGCAGAATTCTGTAATGTCACTGGAAGCTTTGGGTTATGCTTGACTGTGATCCATTAGGTAACATAAGTAGCGAATACTTCATATAACAAAATAATGCAGCAAACAACAATTTGAACAAAAAACAAACCAAAGTTTACTAACGAAATAACAAACAACTGGAAATTATAACAGGTGTTGTTTGTGACTTATTTGCCACAAATGTCCCACAAAATGTCACTTTATAGGTCGTTTTTGTTGGAAGTGAAGACTCTCTTCACCAGACGGATGAAACGGGTCAGCAAGGCTCTCAGGAAGGACTGGGGTGGGAGGGGTTGTATGTCTGCCTCACTGTCGAGATTTATCTCCACAAAGTCAGTGTCAGCCACAATAACTTGGCCGGTGATGTTGACAGAAACAGAGGCGGGGACTGGGTCGGGGACGGAGATGTAGGAGGTGGGAAGATTGGACAGGGGCTCAGGGTGGAACACACAAGGACGCTGATAAATAATGAGACAAGGGTGATATGAAGGGTGGGTTGCATGCTGGATAAGGAAAGACTAGTCATAGAGAAGGAGTTCATAAAACATTACACATGGACACCATGCTTTTTGTCTCAGACACTGATCTCTTGTGAAAACAAATACTGAGAAAATTAACGTCATGTGCGTGTTAAAAACGTAAGGTCCCAACAGGGGCTGATACAACTTTCAGTGTCAATAGTTTACTTTCTACGCAGTTTGTTTCTAAAACCCTAAGCACACCTACTCGACGTGGCACAGGAGTGGCAACAGGGGTGGACGACTGGTGAAACATGGTCTCTGTGTAAGAGAGAAGTGATAAGAATTCTTGAAATAAGCGTTTGTAAGTCATAGTTATATATAAGTAGGTATGACGATACACTAGTGTGTATTTGTATCAATGCTTGTTATATGCAGTAAAGAATCTCGTAGAGTCTCTTCACTTCGGGGAGGAGGGAATGGTCGTTACACATGTCAAGATTCGCCATTTTAAGAAAACCCCTTTCCCCCTCTAAAACCAGATGTTATACACAGAAGGAATACGTTTCCTGTATCCAAGAAAACGTTTAAGGGTCCGTTTAAGTACGTGTATCAAGGCAACAATGTCAGGGATCTCTTCAGATTTGGAGAACAAATATGTTAACGATGTTACTAACGATACACATCGGCCAGTCGTCATATTTAACAACAGACTGAAACAAAGTCACAAAACTGGGATTCATTGGTACCTTGAACGTAACTGCTGGACTGTATGGGGAAAAACTCAAACGATCGTCAAAATCGAAGATAGATTGACCAAGAATGGCGAGATACAGCAAAAATATTAGCATCAACAATGGCGTCGTTTTGCTGAGATCGGTAGCTACGCAACGGCCGGCACTAACGGAAGGGAGATAACTCTCCCTTTCCTTGTATTTCTTGTACCGCTATTGATGTTTTACTGAGTTTACGCAACTAATATTTAGTGGACTGACTTGTAGCCGAACAGGTGGTACAAATGTGTACTGAGAGTGGCTGTCTTCAACGGCCAGAAGTAACCAGCCATTGCTGTTGATGAAAATGTATATGATAGCATTGTAATTTACATTCAATCGGAGTGAGGCCTATGGCCCCAGTCAAAGGAGTATCATGTTTCAGTTGCCCGCTCGTCCACAGGTTCTATCCCGCGCATCGGACTTGATCCAGCAAGAGGGGTGGGAGGTGTTGTTGTTGTTGTTGCAGGGGTGCGCACCCTCAAACACCCCCCCCCCCCATTGAAACCCTCGTGAAAACGGGTGAAAATAAACTTGTGTCTTTCCCCCCTCCTCCCTCCATCTGATCTGTGCACACCCACATGGAAAAGCAGCCCTCTTTTCTCAAAAAAGCTGTATCCGCCCAGCCAAATTAACCAGCCACTGCTGTTGATGAGACAGGTGCGGATGCAGCTTTTTGAGAAATGGGGGTGCACACTACTGAGAAAAGGGGGATGCACACTTCATTTTCACCCAAGTTTCAATGGTCACTGAACAAACTTTCAGGCCAAAAGGAGGGGTGGGCAACCCTGCACAGCCCCCACACACACACAACAACGCCATCTGGATCCGCCTATGTGAGATTGTAGAAGGTAGTAGTGTATATTTACATTTACATTTAATCGGAGTGAGGCCTATGACCCCTATCAATGCCCACTAGTTCCATCCCCAAAATATATAAGCTGGATTGTTAACCATCAACAGCTAACTATAGCCAGCTTTTCTAATAATGAAACCCAAGAAGGTCCGGGTGAGAATATTAGCCTTCAGTAACCCATGCTTGTCGTAAGAGGCGACTGGGATCGGGTGGTCAGGCTCGCTGACTTGGTTGACACATGTCATCGGTTCCCAATTGCACAGATTGATGCTCATGCTGTTGATTACTGGATTGTCTGGTCCAGACTCGATTATTTACAGACCGCCGCCATATAGCTGGAAAATTGCTGAGTGCGGTGTAAAACTCACTCACTGACTCTAATAATGAAAGTGCAAACTGCTCTTCATGCACCATGCATAACGTGTATGTGTGCACGCGTGCGTACGTGCGTAAGTACGTATTATGGTGGCGTTGGGAAAACTAAAAGGCCTTTATGACTTGTCAATTGCACTGTTGACATCACTCTACTGTAAGTCTAAGAATCGCCGCGAAAAGGGGATTTCGAATACGAAACAAATATATCGAATCTCATCAGGGTTACGATAATCGCAAACTGTCTCCTATTTTAGGTGTCCAATCTGTTTTGTAAATATGAAATCCCCCAACAGCACATGGGTGTAATACTGATTGAAACTTTCCTTGTAAACACCCCTGCACCACCCCCCACCCCCACCCCCATGTTGATCCGCCTATGATCAGGTTATGGAGATCACTCCATTTTCCTAATCTAATTTACGTCCATGGGCATGAAAACGTTATTTTATCCGTTATTAAGCCCTCTTTAAAAACGGGCAGTCCAAGGTTCTTTTCAAACAACAAACGCTTTCAAAGCACGAGTATGCTTGTGATATGTCTGTGTGGCGTTTTTAAACAACAGTGGCATGCTTGCTAAATTCTGCTTAACCAAATATTGCTCAGTTCAGGAGTGAGTTGAGATTAAGATATAGTATTGGAAACTGTATACAGTTTAATACAAATTGTAATGGCGAATGTTATTCTAAATGGCGACTGATTTATTCTTTTCTAAGTTAATTTGTTCGACAATTACAAATAATCTTTGTTTGTGCGAATGGTGAGTAAATGGTTTGTTTTGATACATAAAAATATACAACTGCATTTATCCCATTCGACTTTCATATCTTAAGGTTTCAGGAATAAATACTAAATATAAAAACATTTGTTGAATTTTCATTTCTTGTAATATATCCCCTTCCATTGGGCAATTCCCCACTCAAAGTAGAACATTTCCCCAGACTCTATTTTTCATAAGAGTGGGTGAGTTTAGTTTTACGCCGTTTTAAGCAATATTCCAGCAATATCACGGCGGGAGAAATGGGCTTCACACATTGTACCCATGTGGAGAATCAAACCCGGGTCTTCGGCGTGACGAGCGAACGCTTTAACCACTAGGCTACGCCACCGCCCTCAATTCATAAGAAGTGTCGAAATGTGTTTTCTGACATTTACCACTCACTATATGGGGATATTGGAAGTCTGAATATGGTAAGGATATGTGGACTGACTGACTGAAAATGGTTTTACGCCGCTTTTAGCAATATTCCAGCAATGTCACGGCGGGGGACACCAGAAATGGGCTTCACACATTGTACCCATGTGGGGATTCGAACCAGGGCTCCCTCCCAAAAGTGAACGTGCAGTTTGCATATGGGTCCAGGAAGACAGATAGAAAAATCAGACGGCCGAAATCGATTTTTTTACGTTTGTTTTGATTTACCTAACAACTGCAATCGTACAGTTTTATGGTGGCGGTCTGTAAATAACCGAGTCTGGGCCAGACAGTCCAGTGATTGACATCTTGAGATCGATCTAAGCAACTGGAATACGATGACATGTGTCAGCCACTGTGACCACCTGATCTGGTTCTGGGTTGCAAAAGATCTGTCACTGGTACCTTTTGTTTATGCTTGATTTCAATCCGTATGTAATGAGTCACCAACATGTATTATAAAAATAAAGTAACAAACAACAATTTGAACAACAAAAGCTTATTTAGAAAAGAACAACAATGACAAATGAAAAGAGACTCGTTGATTTTGTTAATTTATTTGCTTATATGTCCCTAAAAAGAAATGTGACATCTCGGAGTGTTACAAAATGTCACTTTAAAAGGTCGTTTTTGTTGGAGGTGAAGACTCTTTTCACCAGACGGATGAAACGGGACAGCAAGGCTCTCAGGAAGGACTGGGGTGGGAGGGGTTGTATGTCTGCCTTACTTCCCAGATCTATCTCCACTAAGTCAGTGTCAGCCACAATAACTTGGCCGGTGATGTTGACAGAAATAGATTTCTGATTTGATGGTTATTATCAAACACAACCAGAAATCAATTGGCGCGATGTGTATATCTTTATGAAACGGCCGAAAATTACAAGTAAGAAAAACTAAAACAATATGAAAGAATTTTGCCACCAGTCTCAAAATGTAACAAATAAATACCACCCGTGTTTGGAGACGAGGTTCAATGACAATATCATGAATATGTCACAAGGACCTTACAAATTACGAATTACTGAACTCGCAAAATGCAGAAGAATCACACAACAACGATATGAACTTCAGTAACGAGTTTATTGTAGTATTCTCTGAACTGAAACATCTTGTACAAGGTCTCGAGTTAGGAGACGCGATACCGGCTGTCAACTGTACTGGATACACCAGTCGCTGGGCATTGTCTGTCACATCATGGATGTAGAACCTGGTACTTGTCTTTATTACCCACGTGGTCAACGTATGGGTAGTTGCATACTAATCTCGTACGTCACACGTGTGTCGTATCGCGTTGACCTGTGTCGTAACGACTTGACCTGAGATTCTAACGATTTGATTGGATAACCGATGACCTCTCAGTTAGGTCACGTTGTGACGGAACTACTTGTTCATTCATAACATACACGTGAATTCATTCATTCTACAGCTTAAATGCATTGTGGGAATGTAAACATCGCGAACGTTGCCGTGTCGCTGTTTAATTGTGAGTCGAACTGAGACATTATACCCGTCGAAAAACGTAAACGCAATGTTTCCACCAGTGATGTTAGCCGAATGAAGCAACTGCAAACCAAGAAACGAGATGCTACGGAGTAGTTTACTGTAGGAGGCTGTACGAGGCGATGACAACTGACATGCATCGTGACGTCGGTTACCAAGGCAGTGACGTCATTACAGTGACGTCATGCAAATATTGTACTACAGTACAAAATTCTTCCGCAACCTCTTTATGAAACCGGTTTCGGTTTGAAACCAAAATATTAACAAAAATACGCTATTTTGTCAACTTTATGCATGTAAGACGTGGGTAATAAATAAAATACCACACTCGGTCTCATTACATACGAATTATACGAAACTCGTGACCTTCCTATGTTATCTGACCTCGCTTTCGCTCGGTCAGATACCATAGGAAGGACACTCGTTTCGTATAATTCGTATGTAATGAGACCTCGTGTAGTATTCTCTATGTATCCTTCCCACGACTGATATTCCTGGACTGTAAACAAATAAATTGTATTATTAACTTTGAAAGTTGAAAGTATATGAACTTACAGCAACTGGAACTGGACCCATGTAATGTAAATGTATGCAAACCTACGTCACACTGACCAGATCACAAACAAGCGGACCTTGGACCACCCTGATCAAAACGACCATCGGCGACTGTCGAAATACCTCACTAGACGGTAAACTGTAATACTTCATACCTGCTGTAAATCACGGACTTGTGATAACTGTAACTGTAACCTGTATGCTTAATGGGGCTGTGTATTGGCAAATAAATTGTCTTGCAATGTAGTGCGATACGTATTGCGATATATCCGGAAACTAAGTGTGTGACAGTGAGTGACACTAATTGTGCATGGCAATCTTATTTTCTACATTATAAGTCCCTAGACATATGTTATGGTTCTGATAGCAGCAATCTCAAAATTAGGTTGCATATAGTCATGGATTTTATTTGATAAATACAATTAATAGGATTACAGTGTGCCGTTTTGTCACTGAATAAGGAAGGAACATGAATGAAAGTCTGTGTAGATTTTAATTTAAACCATAAAGACACTCACAAAAGCTTTATATGTTTTTTACCCAATATACCAATTCTCAGAAAAAACTATTGCCATATGTATCATTTGAAAATATGCAATATACCGGTATACCGGTAATACCGTGCAGTCCTTATGCTTAAATCATCACAATCCGTCGGAATGAAGCAGGAACGGCTGCCATATATAATCCGGATGTCAACAACATGATGTACCTCCTACACCCTGATATGGCGGGAATAATGCTAACAGCAGTGTAAAACACCACTCCTTCCATCTCTAGATTTCAAGGTTTCAATGATTAAAAATGTATTTGGACATCTGATGGCATTAGAAATTAAGAATAAGGTGGTATCTAATGTTCACAACAAATTTTCAAATCACATTCTGGATGTGTATGCGCGAACAAAACGCACCTATTGCATATACTATACGTTTTCGCCATGATGTCACAGACCCGTGGAGATCTAAAAACGTTTCCCCGACAGACAAATGGGGCTGCAGAATTCTGTAATGTCACTGGAAGCTTTGGGTTATGCTTGACTGTGATCCATTATGTAACATAAGTAGCGAATACTTCATATAACAAAATAATGCAGCAAACAACAATTTGAACACAAAACAAACCAAAGTTTACTAACGAAATAACAAACAACTAGAAATTATAACAGGTGTTGTTTATGAGTAATTTGACACAAATGTTCCACAAAATGTCACTTTATAGGTCGTTTTTGTTGGAGGTGAAGACTCTCTTCACCAGACGGATGAAACGGGACAGCAAGGCTCTCAGGAAGGACTGGGGTGGGAGGGGTTGTGTGTCTGCCTCACTGCCCAGATCTATCTCCACAAAGTCAGTGTCAGCCACAATAACTTGGCCGGTGATGTTGACAGAAACAGAGGCGGGGACTGGGTCGGGGACAGAGATGTAGGAGGTGGGAAGGTTGGACAGGGGCTCAGGGTGGAACACACAAGGACGCTGATAAATAATGAGACAAGGGTGATATGAAGGGTGGGTTGCATGCTGGGTAAGGAAAGACCAGTCATGGAGACGAAGTTCATAAAACATTACACATGGACACCATGCTTTTTGTCTCAGACATTGATCTCTTGTGAAAACAAATACTGAGAAAATTAACGTCATGTGCGTGTTAATAACGTAAGGTCCCAACAGGGGCTGATACAACTTTCAGTGTCAATAGTTTACTTTCTACACGGTTTGTTTCTAAAACCCTAGCACACCTACTCGACGTGGCACAGGAGTGGCAGCAGGGGTGGACGACTGGTGAAACATGGTCTCTGTGTAGGAGAGAAGTGATAGGAATTCTTGAAATAAGCGTTTGTAAGTCATAGTTATATATAAGTAGGTATGAAGATACACTAGTGTGTATTTGTATCAATGCTTGTTTGATGCAGTAAAGAATCTCGTAGAGTCTCTATACTTCGGGGAAGAGGGAATGGTCGTTACACATGTCAGGATTCGCCATTTTAAGAAAACCCCTTTCCCCCTCTAAAACCAGATGTTATACACAGAAGGAATACGTTTCCTGTATCCAAGAAAACGTTTAAGGGTCCGTTTAAGTACGTGTTTCAAGGCAACACTGTCAGGGGTCCTTTCAGATTTGGAGAACAGATATGTTAACGACGTTACTAACGATACACATCGGCCAGTCGTCATATTTAACAACAGACTGAAACAAAGTCACAAAACTGGGATTCATTGGTACCTTGAACGTAACTGCTGGACTGTATGGGGAAAAACTCAAGCGATCGTCAAAATCGAAGGTAGATATTGACCAAGAATGGCGAGATACAGCAAAAATATTAGCATCAACAATGGCGTCGTTTTGCTGAGATCGGTAGCTACGCAACGGCCGGCTCTAACGTAAGGGAGATAACTCTCCCTTTCCTTGTATTTCTTGTACCGCTATTGATGTTTTACTGAGTTCACGCAACTAATATTTAGTGGACTGACTTGTAGCCGAACAGGTGGTACAAATGTGTACTGAGAGTGGCTGTCTTCAACGGCCAGAAGTAACCAGCCATTGCTGTTGATGATAATGTATATGATAGCATTGTAATTTACATTCAATCGGAGTGAGGCCTATGGCCCCAGTCAAAGGAGTATCATGTTTCAGATGCCCGCTCGTCCACAGGTTCTATCCCGCGCATCGGACTTGATCCAGCAAGAGGGGTGGGAGGTGTTGTTGTTGTAGGGTGCGCACCCCAACCCCCACCCCCGCCATTAAAACCCTCGTGAAAACGGGTGAAAATAAACTGTGCGCCTCCACCCCACCCCACCCCCTCCGTCTGACCTGTGCACACCCACATCCACGTGCACCCTCTTTTCTCAAAAGCTGTATCCGCCCAGCCAAATTAATTGATGAGACAGGTGCGGATGCAGCTTTTTGAGAAAGAGGGGTGCACACTATTGATGAAAGGGGGTGCACACTTCATTTTCACTTCATTTTCACCCAAGTTTCAATGGTCACTGAACAAACTTTCAGGACAAAAGGAGGGGTAGGCAACCCTGCACAGCCCCCACCACCCCACCCCACCACCCCAACACACACACACACACCAACCCCATCTTGATCCGCCTATGTGAGATTGTAGAAGGTAGCAGTGTATATTTACATTTACATTTAATCGGAGTGAGGCCTATGACCCCTATCAATGCCCACTAGTTCCATCCCCAAAATATATAAGCTGGATTGTTAACCATCAACAGCTAACTATAGCCAGCTTTTCTAATAATGAAACCCAAGAAGGTCCGGGTGAGAATATTAGCCTTCAGTAACCCATACCGGGATCGGGTGGTCAGGCTCGCTGATTTGGTTGACACATGTCATCGGTTCCCAATTACGCAGATTGATGCTCATGCTGTTGATTACTGGATCGTCTGGTCCAGACTTGAATATTTACAGACCGCCGCCATATAGCTGGAAAATTGCTGAGTGCGGAGTAAAACTCAACTCACTCACTGACTCTAATAATGAAAGTGCAAACTGCTCTTCATGCACCATGCATAACGCGTATGTGTGCACGCGTGCGTGCGTGCGTAAGTACGTATTATGATGGCGTTGGGAAAACTAAAAGGCCTTTATGACTTGTCAATTGCACTGTTGACATCACTCTACTGTAAGTGTAAGAATCGCCGCGAAAAGGGGATTTCGAATACGAAACAAATATGTCGAATCTCATCAGGGTTACGATAATCGCAAACTGTCTCCTATTTTAGGTGTCCAATCTTTTTTGTAAATATGAAATCCCCCAACTGCACACGGGTGCAATACTGATTGAAACTTTCCATGTAAACACCTCCGCACCACCCCCACCCCCCTGTGGATCCGCCTATGATCAGGTATGGAGATCACTCAATTTTCCTAATCTAATTTACGTCCATGGACACAAAACGTTATTTTATCCGTTATTAAGCCCTCTTTAAAAACGGGCAGTCCTAGGTTCTTTTCAAACAACAAACGCTTTCAAAGCACGAGTATGCTTGTGATATGTCTGTGTGGCGTTTTTAAACAACAGTGTCATGCTTGCTAAATTCTGCTTAACCAAATATTGCTCAGTTCAGGAGTGAGTTGAGATTAAGATATAGTATTGGAAACTGTATACAGTTTAATAAAAATTGTAATGGCGAATGTTATTCCAAATGGCTCATGTATCATGTTTTATTCAAACACGACTGATTTATTATTTTCTTAGTCAATTTGTTCGACAATTAAAAATAGTCTTTGTTTGTGCGAATGGTGAGTAAATGGTTTGTCTTGATACATAAACATATACAACTGCATCTATCCCATTCGACTTTCATATCTTAAGGTTTCAGGAATAAATACTAAATATAAAAACATTTGTTGAATTTTCATTTCTTGTAATATATCCCCTTCCATTGGGCAATTCCCCACTTTAAGTAGGACATTTCCCCAGACTCTATTTATCATAAGAGTGGGTGAGTTTAGTTTTACGCCGCTTTTAGCAATATTCCAGCAATATCACGGCGGGAGAAATGGGCTTCACACATTGTACCCATGTAGAGAATCAAACCCGGGTCTTCGGCGTGACGAGCGAACGCTTTAACCACTAGGCTACGCCACCGCCCTCAATTCATAAGAAGTGTTTGAATGTGTTTTCTGACATTTACCACTCACTATATGGGGATATTGGAAGTCTGAATATGGTAAGAATATGTGGACTGACTGACTGAGTATTGTTTTACGCCGTTTTTAGCAATATTCCAGCAATGTCACGGCGGGGGGACACCAGAAATGGGCTTCACACATTGTACCCATGTGGGGATTCGAACCAGGGTTTCCCTCCCAAAAGTGAACGTGAATCGATTTTTTTACGTTTGTTTTGATTTACCTAGCATTCTGCAATCGTACAGTTTTATGGTGGCGGTCTGTAAATAACTGAATCTGGGCCAGACAGTCCGATGATTGACATCTTGAGCATCGATCTAAGCAACTGGAATACGATGACATGTGTCAGCTACTATGACCACCTGATCTGGTTATGGGTTGCAAAAGATCTGTGACTGGTACCTTTTGTTTATGCTTGATTTCAATCCGTATGTAATGAGTCACCAACATGTATTATAAAAATAAAGTAACAAACAACAATTCGAACAACAAATATTTATTTAGAAAAGAGCAACAATGAAAAATGAAAAGAGACTCGTTGATTTTGTTAATTTATTTGCTTATATGCCCCTAAAAAGAAATGTGACATCTCGGAGTATTACAAAATGTCACTTTAAAAGGTCGTTTTTGTTGGAGGTGAAGAATCTTTTCACCAGACGGATGAAACGGGACAGCAAGGCTCTCAGGAAGGACTGGGGTGGGAGGGGTTGTGTGTCGGCCTCACTGCTCAGATCTATCTCCACAAAGTCAGTGTCAGCCACAATAACTTGGCCGGTGATGTTGACAGAAATAGATTTCTGATTTGAGGGTTATTATCAAACACAACCAGAAATCAATTGGCGCGATGTATATATTTTTATGAAACGGCCGAAAATTACAAGTAAGAAAAACTAAAAAAAATATGAAGGGATTTTGCCACCAGTGACAAATAAATATCACCAGAGTTTGGAGACGAGGTTCAATGACAATATCATGAATATGTCACAAGGACCTTACAAATTACGAATTACTGAACTCACAAAATGCAGAAGGATCACACAACAACGATATGAACTTCAGTAACGAGTTTATTGTAGTATTCTCTGAACTGAAAAATGTTGTACAAGGTCTCGAGTTTGGAGACGCGATACCGGCTGTCAACTGTACTGGATACACCAGTCGCTGGGCATTGTCTGTCACATGTGGATTTAGAACCTGGTACTTGTCTGTATCTCTCAGACCACTGATATTCCTGGACTGTAAACAAATAAATTGTATAATTAACTTTGAAACTTGAATGTATATGAACTTACAGCAACTGGAACTGGACCCATGTAATGTAAATGTATGCAAACCTACGTCACACTGACTAGATCACAAACAACCGGACCTTGGACCACCCTGATCACGATGACAATCGGCGACTGTCAAAATACCTCACTAGACGGTAAACTATAATACTTCATACCTGCTGTAAATCACTGACGTGTGATAACTGTAACTGTAACCTGTATGCTTAATAGGGCTGTATATTGGCAAATAAATTGTCTTGCAATGTATTGCGATTCGGGTATCCGTATTGCAATACGTATTGCGATATATCGGGAACTAAAGTGTTTGCCAGTGAGTGACACTAATTGTGCATGGCAATCTAATTTTCTACATTATAAGTCCCTAGACATATATGTTATGGTTCTGATAGCAGCAATCTCAAAATTAGGTTGCATTAGATTTTATTTTCAAATACAATTTATAGGATTACAGTATGCCGTTTTGTCATTGAATAACGAAGGAAAAAATATTTGTTGTGAATGAAAGTTTGTGTAGATTTTAATTTAAACCATAAAGACATTCACAAAAATTTGTTCTTTACCCAATATACCAGTTCTCAGAAAAAAAACTATTGCCATACGTATCATTTGAAAATATGCAATATACCGGTATACGGGTAATACCGTGCAGTCCTTATGCTTAAATCATCACAATCCGTGGGAATGAAGCAGGAACGGCTGCCATATATAATCCGGATGTCAACAACATGATGTAACTCCTAAAATTGTACACCCTGATATGGCCGGAATAATGCTAACAGCGCGCAGTGTAAAACACCACTCCTTCGATCTCTAGATTTCAAGGTTTCAATGATTAAAAATGTATTTGGACATCTGATGGCATGAGAAATTAAGAATAAGGTGGTATCTAATGTTCACAACAAATTTTCAAATCACATTCTGGGTATGTGTATGCGCAAACAAAACGCACCTATTGCATATACTATACGTTTTCGCCATGATGTCACAGACCTGTGGAGATCTACAAACGTTTCCCCGACAGACAAATGGGGCTGCAGATTTCTGTAATGTCACTGGAAGCTTTGGGTTATGCTTGACTGTGATCTATTATGTAACATAAGTAGCGAATACTTCATATAACAAAATAATGCAGCAAACAACAATTTGAACACAAAACAAACCAAAGTTTACTAACGAAATAACAAACAACTGGAAATTATAACAGGTGTTGTTTGTGACTAATTTGCCACAAATGTCCCACAAAATGTCACTTTATACGTTGTTTTTGTTGGAGGTGAAGACTCTCTTCACCAGACGGATGAAACGGGACAGCAAGGCTCTCAGGAAGGATTGGGGTGGGAAGGGTTGTGTGTCTGCCTCACTGCCCAGATCTATCTCCACAAAGTCAGTGTCAGCCACAATAACTTGGCCGGTGATGTTGACAGAAACAGAGGCGGGGACTGGGTCGGGGACAGAGATGTAGGAGGTGGGAAGGTTGGACAGGGGCTCAGGGTGGAACACACAAGGACGCTGATAAATAATGAGACAAGGGTGATATGAAGGGTGGGTTGCATGCTGGGTAAGGAAAGACTAGTCATAGAGGAGGAGTTCATAAAACATTACACATGGACACCGTGCTCTTTGTCTCAGACATTGATCTCTTGTGAAAACAAATACTGAGAAAATTATGTCATGTGGGTGTTAATAACGTAAGGTCCCAACAGGGGCTGATACAACTTTCAGTTTCAATAGTTTACATTCTACACAGTTTGTTTCTAAAACCCTAAGTACACCTACTCGACGTGGCACAGGAGTGACAGCAAGGGTGGACGACTGGTGAAACATGGTCTCTGTGTAGGAGAGAAGTGATAAGAATTCTTGAAATAAGCGTTTGTAAGTCATAGTTATATATAAGTAGCTATGAAGATACACTAGTGTGTATTTGTATCAATGCTTGTTTGGTGCAGTAAAGAATCTCGTAGAGTCTCTACACTTCGGGGAAGAGGGAATGGTCGTTACACATGTCAGGATTCGCCATTTTAAGAAAACCCCTTTCCCCCCTCTAAAACCAGATGTTATACACAGAAGGAATACGTTTCCTGTATCCAAGAAAACGTTTAAGGGTCCATTTAAGTACGTGTTTCAAGGCAACACTGTCAGGGGTCTTTTCAGATTTGGAGAACAAATATGTTAACGACGTTACTAACGATACACATCGGCCAGTCGTCACAAAGTCACAAAACTGGGATTCATTGGTACCTTGAACGTAACTGCTGGACTGTATGGGGAAAAACTCAAGCGATCGTCAAAATCGAAGGTAGATATTGACCAAGAATGGCGAGATACAGCAAAAATATTAGCATCAACAATGGCGTCGTTTTGCTGAGATCGGTAGCTACGCAACGGCCGGCACTAACGGAAGGGAGATAACTCTCCCTTTCCTTGTATTTCTTGTACCGCTATTGATGTTTTACTGAGTTCACGCAACTAATATTTAGTGGACTGACTTGTAGCCGAACAGGTGGTACAAATGTGTACTGCGTGTGGCTGTCTTCAACGGCCAGAATTAACCAGCCATTGCTGTTGATGAAAATGTATATGATAGCATTGTAATTTACATTCAATCGGAGTGAGGCCTATGGCCCCAGTCAAAGGAGTATCATGTTTCAGTTGCCCGCTCGTCCACAGGTTCTATCCCGCGCATCGGACTTGATCCAGCAAGAGGGGGGGGGTGTTGTTGTTGTTGTTGCAGGGGTGCGCACCCTCAAACACCCCTCATTGAAACCCCTCGTGAAAACTGTGTGCCTCCACACATTCCCCTCCATCTGATCTGTGCACACCCCCTCCATCTGATCTGTGCACACCCACATGCACGTGCACCTCTCTTTTCTCAAAAAGCTGTATCCGCCCAGCCAAATTAATTGATGAGACAGGTGCGGATGCAGCTTTTTGAGAAAGGGGGGTGCACACTATTGAGAAAAGGGGGGTGCACACTTCATTTTCACCCGAGTTTCAATGGTCATTGAACAAACTTTCAGGACAAAAGGAGGGTGCACCTGCACAACCAACCCCACACACACACACACACACACGCCAACCCCATTTGGATCCGACTATGTGAGATCGTAGAAGGTAGCAGTGTATAATTTACATTTACATTCAATCGGAGTGAGGCCTATGACCCCTATCAAACGGGTATAATGTTTCCCATGCCCACTAGTTCCATCCCCATAAATGTATAAGCCGGATTGTTAACCATCAACAGCTTACTATAGCCAGCTTTTCTAATAATGAAACCCAAGAAGGTCCGGGTGAGAATATTAGCCTTCAGTAACCCATGCTTGTCGTAAGAGGGGACTAACGGGATCGGGTGGTCAGGCTCGCTGACTTGGTTGACACATGTCATCGGTTCCCAATTGCGCAGATTGATGCTCATGCTGTTGATTACTGGATTGTCTGGTCCAGACTCGATTATTTACAGACCGCCGCCATATAGCTGGAAAATTGCTGAGTACGGAGTAAAACTCAACTCACTCACTGACTCTAATAATGAAAGTGCAAACGTATGTGTGCACGCGTGCGTGCGTGCGTAAGTACGTATTATGATGGCGTTGGGAAAACTAAAAGGCCTTTATGACTTGTCAAGTGCACTGTTGACATCACTCTACTGTAAGTCTAAGAGTCGCTGCGAAAAGGGGAATTCGAAACAAATATGTTGAATATTTGTGGTTAATATTATAGTACTATTAACATTAAAGGGTTCTTTACATCAAATAGTTCATTTCCAACTAACAGAATCCGAAGAAACTCCAGTTTCCTATCATTATGTAAATAACATGCACCCACTGGATTATGGAAAGCTTCACAGGGCAGGAGTAACCAATCAATAATTTTCAGCTGTCCCTACAGAGAGCAGACCATTTTGTCATTTTCCGTTGCGTTAGCCATCAATTCGGCTCTCTTTGCGGGAAGTATCAGACAGCCGCGTAAAGCAATAGAAGTGAACTGTGATTATTGTGTTCACTTTTAGTATGTTTAAATATATGATCACCGGTGTTCGAATATGATTCCCATTTTTAAATACACTGTGTTTGTAAGAGTTATCTTTTCTTGATATAGCAGACGAAAACTCCACTGTTAGGCTTGATTCGATTGGATTAAAAATATCTTTTGACCAATGAAATCGGTTCTTTTATAGCGAACGTGTCAGTCCGTCTTACGCCAAAATGTGCAATATCGCAGTCACTGCTATTTTTCATATATGCTCGTCTGTCCTTCACTAGAACATTTAAAAATAACTGTGTGAAGAAGGTAACAACATGAAGCTGATACACAGAGATATTGAGAAACATGGCGAAGGGTAAGTTTAAAACTGAAGAACATACAAAACCGTCACTTGTGTCAACTGTTTGCTGTCTCATGTCACTCGTGTTGCCTCTTATCATTGCAAGACTAGTAACTGAAGTGTTTGTGTTGTACTTTTCGTTTTATGTGATGTTACCTTTTCAAACTGAATTTGAAATTCGATAAAATATCTACATATCTGATGTAAGATCAGCGATTCAGTGTTACATTTATCAGGTCCTGGTGTGTTTTTATAGAAATGACACATTTGGGCGGCTGTTAGTAAATTTGTAACGGAACTAATTCGGAGCCATGGAGAATCTGTACACACTGCCAATTCGACAAAATTCATGGTGGACTCACGGACAAAAGAAACGAAATTAAGACATAGACTTAAATATTGATCAAATATATATCGTCAAATTATATTATATATATATTTTGGGACATGAGATATTTTCGGTTCTCAATTTTTACTTCCTCTATAACAAAGGTAAGGGTTCCTCCCGTTCCCCATCCCAAATGATATTTATAAATTAATATATTCTAAAATTATTAACAAAACCTAACACAACAATTACTAGAGAACTCACAAAAATAACTAAAAGCCCCCAAATTAATTACAATATATAGAGTCGAACCATGTTGTATTACCTCTGTTAATCTGTGGAAGAAAGAAATGGGGGAAGGGGAGGAACTCTTTCCATAACGAAGTTTGATATTGTAAATACTCACATGATTGATGACATCAGACAAAGTTGTCTTTCATAAGTTATTGAGCTGTTGTGAGACAATAACAATTGTTTCGTCACCATTCAAAAAACCATAATACTAGGATATACATATTTAATTATTATGTGGTAAATGTATTTCAAATTTCAACTACAGTAATAGACTGAAAAAATCCTGTCTCCATTCAGAACAAAACAATAGAACTGTAATACCCCACTCCAGTCACCATTTACCAAATGATCCTCTTGTCCTTATACTTACCAGATTATTGATGTGTAATGGGCAATGTTCCCCTTTGTATTTGCACAAATTCTGTGAAAGACATTATGTTGTTCTATTTGACATTATATTCACAACAGAACCTGAAAAGAAAAATTAAATGTTCAGCATAAACAGAAAGTGTAACCAATGTAGATGTGTCATATATTTAGGAAGTGACACAAACAATCATATGCAGTCACTGAACATGAAATGAGTATGTCAATGTAGAAAATTAAATTGTTTCCAATTAGAAGCAAGTTTTGATTGGAGTGTTGTTACTAGTGCTGGAGAGATTAATTGAATAATTTGTCAATCGATCAATCTCGCTTGTGTCAGAAGTTATCAATGACCTCAGGTGACCAATTGATATTCACGAAAAAAAGGAAACATCAAATTAAACTTTATAAAGTATGTTTCTCTTTGTTATATTTGTTAAATTAAGACGGGGCGATGGGATAACCCAGCGGTTAAAGCGTTTGCACGTCACACCGAAGGCCCAGGTTTGATTCCCCACATGGGTACAATATTTAAAGCCCATTTCTGGTGTTGCCCCGCCATGATACTGCTGGAATATTGCTAAAAGCGGCGTAACACCCCACTCAGGAACAAAGGAACAAACGAATGACAACTGATGCGGTTTCCTGACACATTAGACTGCAATGTAAACAACAAAGATTTGTACATGTCTCAAAAGGAAGTATCCTTGATCATCTTAATGGTAGTTTTAATCTGTGCCTGTTTTGCACAATGTTATGATTGTGTCCTGTTATTGCCCACATGACTTTTCTGAAGGGGTTTATGATTACAATTGATTATTGATTGATCAACATATTGCAAGCAATACCAGTGTTAGTTGTTAGCCTGTTGTTACTTTACAGTTGTTATTTCCCTTCAGGTCTGTAACCCTGGTGCCAGAGGAGGCTGAAGACATGTGGCATGCCTATAACCTGGTCCAGGTGTCTGACTCACTGCGTTCAACTACCATCAGGTAATCTATGATCATTTGTTGACATTAAATACAGCTTCTGATCTCCATTCTCTTATGAAAATAATAATGTATACCCAGGATTTGTTTGTTTTTTGTTTATCACCACACTCCATAATATTCCAATATGTCAATAACTCAAACAATCCAGTGACCAACATCATGAGCATGAGCATAAGTAGTGTATAAAATATAGCCCATCCCACTGTCCTTGACGATCTAGTTTTGTGAAGGATGGTCTATTAAATAAGTTAGGCCGTCCTTTGGCCTGGGGAAATATTTGAAAAACAAAAACTTAACTTGGTTTGAACTTCGTCTAGGCAATCATGCTCTTTCTCATACTTGTTTCAGCAATCATGCTCTTTCTCATACTTTTTTCAGCAATCATGCTCTTTCTCATACTTGTTTCAGCAATCATGCTCTTTCTCATACTTGTTTCAGCAGTCATGCTCTTTCTCATACTTGTTTCAGCATTTGTTGATTTTTTATTGTTTTAGTTTTTTGGACTGGCTGTGTTTGTTCAGGACTGGTCACTTTTTCAGACAGCCAGTCCTTGGACATTCCACATTTCAAAACTATTTTATACAATGGCACAAGTATACCTTAGACCCATTTACAACAAATTCAGACCAATTTTAATATTACACAACTCTAAAGCCAACTGTCAAATCCAGTTACTCTTATGAGTAAGTGAAAGTATGTGACGAGTTGGTGGTTTGAGATGTTAAAGTGATGCTTTGGTGGTAGATGGGACCGGATAGTTTAAATGAAGCTGTAGATGATCATGGATCCATATCAAGTTTACTCTTCCCTTGTTTTAGGAAAGTCCAGAATGAGTCTGCAACAGGAAGTGTGAGCGTCAACAAGGTGCGGACAACTCTCACTATCCAAGTGGAGGGTATCGACTTTGACACACAGGCTTGTGTGTTGCGGGTGAAGGGCAGAAACATCTGTGAGAACCAGTATGTCAGGGTGAGTGTAATGGCAGGAACATCTGTGAGAACCAGTATGTCAGGGTGAGTGTAATGGCAGGAACATCTGTGAGAACCAGTATGTCAGGGTGAGTAATGGCAGGAACATCTGTGAGAACCAGTATGTCAGGATGAGTGTAATGGCAGGAACATCTGTGAGAACCAGTATGTCAGGGTGAGTAATGGCAGGAACATCTGTGAGAACCAGTATGTCAGGGTGAGTGTAATGGCAGGAACATCTGTGAGAACCAGTATGTCAGGGTGAGTAATGGCAGGAACATCTGTGAGAACCAGTATGTCAGGTGAGTGAGTGTAATGGCAGGAACATCTGTGAGAACCAGTATGTCAGGGTGAGTGTAATGGCAGGAACATCTGTGAGAACCAGTATGTCAGGGTTAAGCGTTAAGTTTGCTGTTTAATTGATTTGATGCAATGGCAAACAGTGGGCAGCTGTTCTTTTGATAAACCAGATGCATCCTTGCTGAATGAATCACTGTATAGTCATGTCCAGACCAGGTTATAGGCTGGTGTAGAAGAGCTAGAATGTTGCTGGCTGCAACATTAAACAACCTCCAAAGAAACTAACTAGCCTATTCCATATCATTTGTCAACTGTGGATTTCCTTTCAGATGGGAGCCTACCACACCCTAGATCTGGAGCAGAACCGACAGTTTACTCTGGGCAAACATGAGTGGGACAGCGTCAGTTTGGAGAGAATAGGTAGCCTTGTCTTCACAAGCATTATACTTCTGTTATAACCAACTGACATATATTTTACATGCCATCTTTGACAGATTTGATGTTGCATATCAGTTACAAAAATGTTTCCATTTAGGAATAATTCTCAGTAAGATAATCTGCATGATGTCCGGTATCAATTATTGAGAGAACACTGCATTATAATTTTTCTTTGATATTTAATGTCACACTCAGGAAAATTCAAGCTGTTCATGGCAATCTGTAAATAAAGGTCTGGACCAAACAGTCTGACATCATGAGCGTCAAACTACATGGTTAGAATACGATGACATGCATCAACCAAATCATTGAGCCCGACCACCTCATCCCGCTAGTGGCCTCTTGCAACAAGCATGGGTTGCAGAAGACTAATTATGATCCTGATTATCATGGAATTCTGTTATAAAGTTTAGTAACTTGTAAAATACCATTCACCTAACACAAACATAGGATGCTGCCATTGTATTATCTTGACGACTTTGCTGTAGAGAACGCTTGTGACCCGACACAGCATGCTGACTTGGCGGCCGTGGTGATGCAGGAGGGTCTCGCTCATGTGTGTCTTGTCACGTCCAGTATGACGTTAGTCAGGGCAAAGATTGAAGTCAACATCCCCAGGAAGAGGAAAGGGATGTGTGACCAACATACTAAGGTAATACATCTTTCAGCGGGGCAGCCGAGAAATGTTTGCTTATTATCTGGGTACAATTCCTTACATGGATACAAGTGTGTCCAGTCTGTGTGTTTTCTTTTGGGGTATTGTTTGGATCTTGGTAACACATGCTCACATTCAAAAAGGGTTCGTATTTTGTTAAGTAAATCTGAATTGTATTTGACATCATCATGCATCACGATACAGGTTCGTATGTATCTGGGGTGTTGGAGTAGCCTAGTGGTTAAAGTGTTCGCTCATCACGCCGAAGAGGCGTGTTCGAATCCCCACATGGGTACAATGTGTGAAGCCCATTTCTGGTGTTCCCCGCCGTGATATTGCTGGAATATTGCTAAAAGCCGCATAAAACCAAACTCACTCACACACGCTCGGTTGTATGTATCCTGCATGGCAAAAGGGTTCGCTTGGGACTTTTGATGTCTCATTTCACCACCATATTTAGGGCAGATGCAGCCATTTATGAAACTGGTAGTGGACTTTTCAGTGAGAAAAGGCCTTGAATATGTTTGTCTTAAGTCAGCTTCAAACTGTAGTTGATTGCTGATGAAATGAAGTTATTCATGATTCTGCAAAATTTGTTGATAAAATATGTTTGCATGAAAATTATTTTATTTTATTTTATTTTTTTTTCATTTCAGGGTCTTAACAGGTTTTATGACCAGATTGTTCAAGCAATATTGAGACACGTCAATTTTGACAGTAAGTGATAAACCTTTGGTGTAATAGATCTGATTATAAGAGAATTATTTGTTTGATTGACAAATAGTAAAGAGTTCTGGCGTCAACTTTTGTAACTTAAACCAAACTCAAGAAATAATTAATACGAAATAAACAGTGTTATTGGAATAACATTCTAGTAACTGATTGTGTTCTTTTCTTTCAGTTGTGAAATGTGTGCTCATTGCCAGTCCCGGTTTTGTTAAGGTTGGTGTCAACAAGATACATCATCAAACCTTATAAAGTACATGTCCATAAATTGATAGTCAAGTCCAGACCATTACTGATTTATCTGATGGCTCCTATCCCTTGTTACATATTAACATTGATAATCAACTCATGTTACACCCACGAAGATCCAGAAAAAATGAAAAACAACATTGTCGCCTCAATTCAAGCCAATCCAGTACATCACAACCCGTGAAGATCTGTGGTAGAATTGGTCCTCAGTAGCCCATGTTTGTTGTAAGAGTTGACTAATGGGGTCGGGTGGTCAGGCTTGCTGACTTGGTTGACACATGTCATCTTATTGAAATTGCATAGATTGATGCTCATGCTGTTGATCACTGGGGCGGTGGGTTAGCCTAGTGGTTAAAGCGTTGGCCGTTCATGCCGAAGACCCTGGGTTCGATTCCCTACATGGGTACAATATGTGAAGCCCATTTCTGGTGTCCCCTGCCGTGATATTGCTGGAATATTGCTAAAATCGGGGAAAAAACACATTCACTCACTCACTCACTGTTGATAACTGGATTGCAGTGGCTTTGGACAGACTGATTTGTGCTGTTTGCAGAGGATACTTCTGAAGTATTTTCAAAGAATCGAATAATTATTTATTCTGAGTTGAAATTGGGATTGGGTTGATAAGGGTGATGGAAATGGTTATATACACTGTTGAAATACAGATGGATTATTATTCTGAGTTGAAATTGGGATTGGGTGATAAGGGTGATGGAACTGGTTATATACACTGTCGAAATACAGATGGATTATTATTCTGAGTTGAAATTGGGATTGGGTTGATAAGGGTGATGGAACTGGTTATATACACAGTTGATATACAGATGGATTATTATCCCCCACCACAAAGTGGGAGGGGCATATAGGCTTGAGCGCCGTACGTTCAATATGATGGGGATAGATTTTCTCAAAAAACGTTATAGATAGGGAAACCAAATTTGGTATGTGTTTTCAGGACACAAATGCCTTGAGGGAGTTCAAAAACAGAAACCGTGTTAAGATTCCTTACAGAGTTATGGCCCTTATTATGTGTTTCTTGACTTATTGCACATTATCCTCATTATATATAGTAACCATTATAGATAGGGAAACCAAATGTGGTATGTATTTTCAGGACATAAATGTCATGGTGGATTTAAAAAACAGGAACTAAACAGGAACAGAACATTGTGGCGGGGGATGTTGATGACTATGTCTTTTTGTTGCTGTTGATTTCTGTGTCATAGGTGGATTATTGCTGTTGTGTTCTGTCACTGGTTATATACGCTGTACCGGGTAGTGATATAGGTAGAATGTTGCTGTTGTTTCTTGCCAGTTATATGCACTTTAGTCATATACAGTGACTGTTGTTGTAAAAAAGGGGAATTGTGGCCGTTGTTTTCAGTTGCTGGTTGTATACGCTGTAGAGATATGGGTGGAATATTGCTGTTGTTCTTGCCTGTAGAGATACAGGTCAGATATTGCTGACTGTGAAATTGCAAGAACATTGACACACTAGACTCAAGTTTCCACTTCGTCATGCCAAAGACCTGGGTTCGATTCCCCACATGGGTACAATGTGTGAAGCCCATTTCTGGTGTCCCCTGCCGTGATATTGCTGGAATGTTGCTTAAAGCGGCATAAAACCAAACTCACTCACTCACTCATGTTTCCACTTGTTTACTTCAGGATCAGTTCTACGAGTACATGACAGCTACAGCTGTAAAGAATGACTACAAGTTGCTGATTGACAATAAGTCCAAGTTTGTCCTTGTACACTCATCTTCAGGATTCAAACACTCGCTGAAGGGTAAGCAGTAATCTGTACTTGTTTACTTGCTTGCTAAATAAATATCAAAATTTGCTCTTAATTCAACAAATTTTCCTATGCATTCTTCATTGTTCATAACAACTTTAATGACAAAGCTTACTATTAGAAGGAAAAGGAGTTCTCTGAATGGCTTTTATGATAAGTTAAACTCAGTTTCAGAACAGGTGTATGTTGTTCAATCTCATGACACATCACATGATAAATTATGAATAGCATAGGATTTACTAGGGCTGCGCAATATAACCGATTTACCCGGTATTTACTGGTTCAGACAACTTATTGGCTGCTCAAAATAGGCAGCAATGGACTACTGCTAACTTCCTTGCTAACTGACTTGCATTATGATTATTGAAAAACTAAAAAAAACTAAAATTAAGTTAATATTATTGTTGATTTATGATATTTCAGTTAAGATATGAACTGTTATTCTGTATGATTATTTTCGGATTTTAGTTTCATCAAATTATATGTACGTAACTAAGCACCTTTTGTTTTGTGTACAGACTCTTCCAATTGAATGTCCAGTGAGGTATGCTTATCTAGAGTTTATCTGTATTTTAACAAGTAATGTTTCTTGCAGAGGTGTTGTCGGACTCAACAGTGACGTCCAAGCTGGCAGACACTAAGGCCGCAGGTGAAGTAAGGGCACTGGAGGACTTCTATCAGATGCTGCAATCTGATCCCAACAGGGCGTACTATGGGTAGGTCTCAGGGGGCGTAGGATGGAGAGTATCATCACCAGCTGCTTGCTCCTTGCTTAGTTTGTTGGTTTGTTGACTGAGGAATATTTCAGCTACGAGGGGCGATCAAAAAGTATGTAGAATCACCAAGAAAACGATACAAATGCAGTTATTTTTATGTTTTATTTTTCTACATATTATCTGTCAAGCTCAAGCAATTTGGTTTTGCTGTGTTCCAGCCACACGATCTCCATTTTGTTTGACCTTTTATCTTGGTACCCTCAAAAAACGCAAAAATCTACAATAAATGCATCTAAAACTTCAGGAAACAAAATATGCAAGAAATGTTTTGTGTGTTTGAGATTGATAGAAGTCCCCTAGAATCACACTTAGATATTAAAGTTCATAAAAAAGCAATTTGAAATTACAATCGCTTGTTAAAGTGACTCCCCCCTTCATGCTGACTGACAGAGCTTGTTTTGGAGACACTACCCATCCTCCTTTCAGATTACCTTATCATAAGGGCATAGCTTATTTTAATGTTTTCACTTATGCATACATGATGCCAAGGGTTAAAACTAAATACTGAATGGTCACACAAGTGTCAGCTCAAAATATATTGTAAACAGTGCCAGCTTGAATATCTAGACACAATATTTTTGAAAGATTAAAATGGGGGTGTCCTTAGAAAATAGCCCCCGACTAAATATAAATCAGGCAATCCAAATCTTTAACTGTTGATCATGACGGGAAGTCATCCAATACTATACTGAACATATTTTATACGACATGATCTGAGGGCATACCATTATCCAGGAGATACCAAAAGACAAATCGTTTTTCATTTTCTACACTTTTGTTAGAAATATTATACCCCAATGTCTTGTGATGACAAATATCTGGTTAACCACATTACCCACACATGTAAAATTTTGGATGTGGCTTTGCTAACGATTCCTTCAAAATAAAAATGGAAGCTTTTCAAACATTGGACATCAAGAATATAGTTAGGCTACATACTTTTTTATCGATCCTCGTATATGATGGCCGCATGTACATAATCAAGTCTTGACCAGATGTCGAGTCTGTATGTTGGCGAGTTATCAACCAAGTTACTGAGCCTGACCACCTCTGCCCAGTTGCACAAGGTGATCTTAGCGCTATGACCATCTTCAGTCTACGTAATGGAATTACAATCTTAGAGCTAAGATTGTTGGTGTACGATGCGAGTTATCAACCAAGTGACTGAGCCTGACCACCAGATCCATATTGGTCATCTGTTAAAACCCCAAAGACTGGAAGGTTAGAGCCGAGTGCCGCGTACAACTAAACTCACTCACTAACTCACTCAAAACAGTGATAAACACACCTCACTCAGTGTGCATTGAATCAGATTTATTCAACCATGGCTTCTTGAGCAGTGAGGCCTTTACCCTGCCATAGTCTGTAACAAATGTAAACAGATGAGGGCATTACCAATATGTTGCTGATGTGCCACTTGCTTCAAAATACCAGTTGGTTGGTTGGTTGGTTGGTTGTTTAACGCCATACTCAGCAATATTCAAGCTATATGGTGGCAGTCTGTAAATAATCGAGTCTGGGCCACACAATCAAGTGATCAACAGCATGAGCATTGATCTACACAATTGGAATATGATGACATGTGCCAACCAAGTCAGCGAGCCTGACCACCCGATCCTGTTAGTCGCCTCTTACGACAAACATGGGTTACTGAAGACCAAAAATAACAGTCCTCTTTTGTCTGTTTATAGATGTTGCTTGCTATATTGGTCTTTATGCCCCTCCTTCTGTGTCACATTTGCTTTTCACAAATGTTGTATGGTTGAGAGAATTCAGTTTGCATTGGCCAATGTAGTTGTCACCAGATGACAATTCCTCATTTGTTTTATTGTTTCAATCATGCAGATGGAGAAAAACAGTAGTAACATTTTTGTTGTGAGTGAGTATGGTTTTATGCGGCTTTTAGCAATATTCCAGCAATATCACGGCAGGGGACACCGGAAATGGGCAACCAAACCCGGGTCATCGGCGTCATCGGGATGAGCGAACGCTTTAACCACTAGGCTACCCCACCGCCCCCAATTTTGTTGTGAGTAGAAATGGTTGTTAACAGCTGTAAACTGAAGTGTTTGCATTCCAGTGTGAAGCATGTGGAGAAGGCTGCGGACTTACAGGCCATCGAGATGTTGTTGGTGTCTGACGAACTGTTTAGGTAAGAATGAGTCAGTGAGTTTAGTTTTACGCCACTTTTACCAATATTCCAGCAATATCATGGCAGGGGAAGCCAGAAATGGGCTTCACACATTGTACCCATGTGGGGAATCGAATCCGGGTCATCGGTGTGACGAGCGAGCGCTTTAACCACTAGGCTACCGACCATCCCCTTTTGGTAAGAAACGTGCAGCGACAGGTATCATGCTGTGCATGCAATTGAGACTTGACATAGGCTGAGATAGATATGTGCTACACGATTCATGCGTTATCACTACACGTTCAGTGGATACAGTGTACCAAGATGCACAAACTTTCACACATTTGTTCTTGTGTAATGTGACCAATATCGTTGAATCTCTCTCCAAGGATTCAACTGTCAGTGGTAAAAATGCTGTAAATATAGATGAGAAAGAGGTTGTTACAATCTTATTTATCATAATAATCTCTTTGAATCAGGACTGGCTACAAATACAGAAAAGCGATGAATGTGGTTTTCATTGTCTTCAGGTCATGTCTTATAAAACAAACAATGCATTTCTAAGACTACTTTGTACAGTGTTGTATACTGGGACATTGATTTTACAAACACACCAGTAATGGAAACCCCCCAAGTCAGATACATGGCAGAGGCGGTGGGGTAGCCTAGTAGTTAAAGCATTCGCTCGTCATGCTGAAGACCTGGGTTCGATTCCCCACAAGGGTACAATGTGTTGAGCCCATTACTGGTGTCCTTCACTGTGATATTGCGGGAATATTGCTAAAAACGGAGTGAAACTAAACTCACTATCTCACTCACTAAGATACATTGTTGGTAGCAGGCAAGTTAATACTGTAAATGAGACCATGATCTAAGAAACAACCTCAACAAACCTCAATGAAAGGAGTGAAACAGTTGTTTCATTTTTATCAGGTCTTGAGTAAAAAGACAACTGTCTGGGGTGGAGCATTGTAATCTCTGCAACAATATGTCTTAAGAAATAGCACTCTAGAACTCATCCTTCATCCAACATATTGGGTCCCTGATCCCGAGCTTCATATAACCAAAGTCTCACAAATAGGTCTTGTCAACAGGTCCAATGATATACAACAGCGGAGACGGTACGTGAATCTGGTGGACAAAGTGCGCGACAACGGAGGAGATGTTAGGATATTCTCCAGTTTACATGTGTCCGGAGAGCGTAAGTATATGCATGTGCTGTACGTTATTCTGTGGGGCTTCCAGGACAGAAACATCTCCTGTTCCCATTGTGAGTGACCCTAAGTGAGGGGACTAGGTGAAGAACAGGTTGTGCACCATGAGCATGGATCATTGCTTTTGATGTTATACAATTATCGACTTCTAGTGAGGTTGATCAAATGATTTATCGACTTTGGACAAGTGATATTCACCGAGGCGACGTGACATCAACGTTACATCGCTTAGCGTCAAAGCTGTCATGTGACCAAGTGAGCCAATCAGAAGGGTGGAAATCTACCCGTCATATAATAAAAGCCATTGGTTTGCCTTGTCCTGACTTGTCTACTTACACCCTATTGTTGGAATATCGCTGACTTTTGCATGAGACAGCATTCAGATTCTCTGTTCTTGCTCTGATTATTAGTTCAGGTAGGAAATATTGAACTGTGTTGATATTGCTAATAACAATGTTTATAAACACACCCCAAAGCAGTGATAGCATCTTGCCTCAGACTGGCCAGACTTTTTTTCCATTTGAAAACAACACCCTTATTCTGAAATCAGAAGAGAAAATGTAACTACAATGTAGAGCATGCATTCCCTACTTCTTAACTGATCTTCAGTAACCCATGCTTGTAAGAGCGACTAACGGGATCAGGTGGTCAGACCTGTCGGCTTGCTTGACACATGTAATCGTATCCCAGTTGCGTTGATCGATGCTCATGCTGTTGATCACTGGATTGTCGGGTCCGGATTTGATTATTTACAGGCCGCCACCATATAGCTCTGTGTGGCATAAAACTAACTCACTCACTTGTTAATAGTTTTATAAACATTTTTTTCCATCAGAGCTTGGCCAGCTGTCCGGTGTGTGTGCTGTCTTGCGCTTCCCCATGCCAGATGAACGAGGACGATTCTGAGGAGGAGGATTAGCCTTATGTTATGAATGTGAATACAAGCTGATCTGTGATGAGGACATGTCTCTCCAGGGTGGATCATCTGGGCTGCCAGGTCCTGGTTCTGCCTGTGGTGTCCCGAGTGGTGTCAGAGAGGCCCTTGATCCTGCCAGGGTGGTCAATGTGGTTGTCAGGGTGGCTGTTGATTCTTCTGGGGTGGCTCAGGCTGTTGCCAGGGTGGATCGGGATGCTGCTAGGGTGGTCAGTGGAATTGTCCGGGTGGCCATTGAGACTGAAATGTATGTTGACGAACAGAGTAAGTAATGCCTATCTGAGCTGAGTGTCCTTTTAGTTAGGATAAGAAAGTTGCAGAAAGTATAGGACAGGAAAACTTCACTGCAGTTTTGAGACAACAGGATCTTTGTGTATAATCAACACAGTCTGCACTTGTACTGTTTAGTACGTGTCTTACACAAATCTTCAAGACTTGTAGCTGGTCGCTGTGACGTAACTGTCTGCCTATTATTCAATCTCTATACTGACAGGAACCATTTTCAAATCGGTTCAGTAGATGAGACGTCAAGTTAAAGGTAAGAAGACTTGCTGATTTCGACAGGTGCTAGTCTCTTTATCAAGAAAGTGACAAGCAGCTAGAGTGGGCATATTGATATCCTACAGATAATGCCACTCAAAGATATTAGCAAGATAACATTAACTCATCATATCCCCTCCATGCCACATTGAAATTACAGCAAACTGCGTTTATAATGTACTGGGCTTGTTGCTGTGGTCCCATTCTATATATTTTAGTCAAAATGCATATAAGGTACAATGGACACGACAAGCTGAAATCAGCAGTCCCTTTCAGTTTGTTATATCTGTAGTTTGCTGCATTAAGCAGAAACATGGAAACAAAGGACAGTGGTGTGGTGTTTCAGGACTGGTAGAAATACTGTCTGTGAATGTTCCCACTGGGTGATGAAGCCAGCCTGGAAGTCAGTCTTTAGTGAGTTTGTGAATGCTTGTAAGTTATTGTCATTGAGTGATTGAAAGAGTGTGTTTTACTTCTAGACAGACTGTTTATAGTGTGTGACACTGCGAGGAAGATGAGTGGTTGGGGAAACGGTATAAGGAATGATATGGGTTACCTCCCCTCACTACATGGATTGATCTGGTAACCAAGGGTGACCTTATAGTTATATTTGTTCCTGGTTATCTCGGTGTCAAAAGAGCATACATGTCAGCTGAAAATAACTTGTTGTTCCTTTGTAAATACTTATACATACTCTTTGGCACTGAGCCCGGTGTTTGTTATCTGATAGACAGAAATTCACACAAGTATTTTACAGCAATATGCAGTTAAGTTCATGTAGCCAATAAAAAGTATGTGTGTTTCCAGTTTTATGACAGACCGTAATTTAGAGCCCTTAAAGGGAAGCCCCCAACTAGTGCTGGTTAATGCTCACAACATGCAGATCAATAATCGGAGCTCAGTAATCGATCAATAACCAATGGTAATCATGAGCTCGACCACTGAACTCTAGTAAGCAGTAACAGGACACAATCATAACACTGTGCAAAATTGACCTGCTGTCTCCAGCACAGGTACTGTCTGTAAACAGGAGAGGCCTCTATAAGATTATCTGGCTTTCATATACCTCCTGTGACTATAGTTTAGAAATAAACCAATTATTATCTCTGTTTGAAATAAACCAATTATTATCTCTGTTTGAAAAAAAAAGACACCATACCTTTCGAGTAGAGGACAGAATCCTAATCTGGATTGGCTGAAAATGGAAACGCATATGTTTCGGGCCCAAACAAACTGTCATGATGAACTGATTTTGTGTTCCCGCCTAACCTGTTGCTGATGTCCCATTTTTACAGTGTATGAACCATGGCAAGGTGTCTTGACTACAGATGATGTTATTGTTACAAAACACATGAATTGTGTGGGTAATTACAATGTTACATGCTGTGAAGGGTGACAGAAGTTTACTTCACTTTTCATTTAGTGACAAGATTTTGTCATTTCTGTCTGTGATGACCATGCCTCTGATTATCACAGTTTTGATTGCCCATAAATGTATTATACTTACACTTAAAATGTGTGAACTATTCCACCCTGAATAGGGGACCTCTGTTAAAGGCATGTCCCAAGCCAAGAATAGGTCCCGGCGACTTTGTTATAAGAAGTGACTCATTTAGTTTTCATTATCCACCTCAGTGACTTGGATGACCAGGTTTCATGGTACCATGGGATGCTGCTCATATTGTTGACCACTAGTTTGTTTGATCAAGGTTCCATTATTCACAGACAAGCTGGAAATATTGCTGACTGGTGTAAAACAACAAACAAGAATTAAATGCTGATACTGCAAAACATATTTACCAACAAGATTTAGGGGGATGATACTGCAGAACACTGGGATTTACCTTGAGTCCTGTATATGAGGGTCCCTGGGACTCATGCTTATAATTATCAGGGGGTCCTGGACAACAAAATGGGGGTCCCAGACACTTAAATATTATTATAAATGCTGTTATTGTATTGTGTATCATGTTCAACAATTTAAGTTACAGTTATTAAATTGCAAATGATACCATAACCCAGCTAGTAGCAAACTCAGTAATAACTTATTGTTACTTGATTGGAATTTTTGCAAAAGTATTTGGACTTTTCTGCGTCCCTGTGGATGCGCTAATAACTCTTGTTGCATCCATTGTCAATTTTTATGCATATAGGATGCAGGAATTTGCGTCCTGTAAATCCCTGAGAACATTTTTGTCTTCTTCATGTGAGGTTGGTTAAGTATTATTGTAGTAAGTTGTAGTACATCAGTATCCGCTTCACATGTGCTGACTGGCCACAGTGATGCAGTGATACAGTAAACCAGGGATACACAGGGTTGAGGGTTATTGGGAATAAATCATGGAAATTGGTAGGAAACTGTTTTTGAAACCTTTCAGACATTGACATGGCATGTCAAGGTTTTCCGAATCTGGCTAGTCACTGCTTTGTCTCTAAAATCATTGCAGAAGCAATTTAACCTGCAAAGTTGCAAGTTTTAATGGCAAAAAGGATTCTTACCTGTTTGCCAGATTTTTTATGAATGTTTATTTATTCTCAGTATTTCTGGTAGGAGAGGGCGGTGGGGTAGCCTAATGGTTAAAGCGTTGGCTCGTCTCGCCGAAGACCCAGGTTCGAATTCCCACATGGGCACAATGTGTGAAGCCCATTTCTGGTGTCCACCGCCGTGATGTTGCTGGAATATTGCTAAAAGCGGCGTAAAACCAAACTCAGTCAGTCAGTGGTAAGAGAATCCATAAATGGATACTTATTATAAATCCTTATTTGTTAAGCATGTTTGCTTCATCAGAAATGTTCCTCAGTACAATTACAGACATTTTGCTGATGTTGGTGTACAGTTGTTAGGGTATGTTAACAGTAATGTTTCTCCAGTGTTTTGCATCAGTTGCGACCTTGAATATCATTTAAATTAATTGTAGAGATCCAACAAATGTTTTACACATACTCCAAATTTACAACATGATGTAAGATTGTTCATCATTTAAGATGTACTAATTTTCTGTTCTTACAATTGTTTATTCACATGTTGTCCTTCCTTTGTTACCAGTTGTATATAATAGAATAATTAAAAAAAAACACAAGAATGTTTCCTGGTGTACTGTTTGTTTTGTGCTTGTGGAAAAGCTTTATCAAAATATACCAGAGACTGCTGGTAACCAGTAGTGGAACAAACGGAAATGGGCATCACACATTGTACCCATGAAGGGAATAGAACAAGTCTGTACAAGAACACATTTTGTATACAAATATGATACAGTGGGGAAGCCGAGTGGTTAAACCGTTCACTCGTTACGCTGAAGACCCATGTTCGATTCCCCACATGGGTACACATGGCATGGTCAGGTGGCTGGAACATAGTTGTATGCTGTGTGAAACGAGTAACAAGTAGTTGTGAGGGAAACCTCTGCTTGGCCTCATGATCAACAACCGGATATAGTGGGGGTGGTGGGGGGGATATCAGAAATGGGCATCACACATTGTACACCCCATGAAGGGAATAGAACCCGTCTCTACAAGAACACATTGGCTCGCACACTGAATTGTCTGGACCAGATCACACTGAATTGTCTGGGCCAGAACACGCTGAATTCTCTGGACCAGAACATACTGAATCGTCTAGACCAGAACACACTGAATTCTCTCGACCAGAACACACTGAATCGTCTATACCAGAACAAACTGAATCATCTATACCAGAACACACTGAATCGTCTGTACCAGAACACACTGAATTGTCTGTACCAGAACACACTGAATTGTCTGGACCAGAACACACTGAATCGCCTGTACCAGAACACACTGAATCATCTGTACCAGAACAAACTGAATCTTCTATACCAGAACACACTGAATCGTCTGGACCAGAACTCACTCAATTGTCTGGACGAACACACTGAATCGTCTGGACCAAAACACACTGAATTGCCTCGACCAGAACACACTGAATTGTCAGTACCAGAACACACCTAATCGTCTGTACCAGAACACACTGAATTGTCTGGACCAGAACACACTGAATTGCCTCGACCAGAACACACTGAATTGTCTGTACCAGAACACACTGAATTGTCTGGACCAGAACACACTGAATTGTCTGTACCAGAACACACTGAATCGTCTGGACCAGAACACACTGAATTGTCTGTACCAGAACACACTGAATTGTCTGTACCAGAACACACTGAATTGCCTCGACCAGAACACACTGAATCGTCTGTACCAGAACACACTGAATCGTCTGGACCAGAACACACTGAATTGTCTGTACCAGAACACAGAACACACTGAATCGTCTGTACCAGAACACACTGAATCGTCTGTACCAGAACACACTGAATCGTCTGTACCAGAACACACTGAATTGTCTGTACCAGAACACAGAACACACTGAATTGTCTGTACCAGAACACACTGAATTGTCTGGACCAGAACACACTGAATTGTCTGTACCAGAACACACTGAATTGTCTGTACCAGAACACACTGAATTGTCTGTACCAGAACACACTGAATTGTCTCGACCAGAACACACTGAATTGTCTGGACCAGAACACACTGAATTGTCTGGACCAGAACACACTGAATCGTCTGTACCAGAACACACTGAATTGTCTGTACCAGAACACAGAACATACTGAATCGTCTGTACCAGAACACACTGAATCGTCTGTACCAGAACACACTGAATTGTCTGGACCAGAACACACTGAATTGCCTCGACCAGAACACACTGAATTGTCTGTACCAGAACACACTGAATTGTCTGTACCAGAACACACTGAATCGTCTGTATCAGAACACACTGAATCGTCTGTACCAGAACACACTGAATCGTCTGTACCAGAACACACTGAATTGTCTGTACCAGAACACACTGAATTGTCAGACCAGAACATCAGAACACACTGAATCGTCTGGACCAGAACACACTGAATCGTCTGTACCAGAACACACTGAATTGTCTGTACCAGAACACACTGAATTGTCTGTACCAGAACACACTGAATCGTCTGTACCAGAACACAGAATTGTCTCTGTACCAGAACACACAGAACACACTGAATGTCTGTACCAGAACACACTGAATCGTCTGTACCAGAACACACTGAATTGTCTGTACCAGAACACACTGAATTGTCTGTACCAGAACACACTGAATCATCTGTACCAGAACACACTGAATCGTCTGTACCAGAACACACTGTACCAGAACACACTGAATTGTCTGTACCAGAACACACTGAATTGTCTGTACCAGAACACACTGAATTGTCTGTACCAGAACACACTGAATTGTCTGTACCAGAACACACTGAATTGTCTGTACCAGAACACACTGAATCGTCTGTACCAGAACACACTGAATTGTCTCGACCAGAACACACTGAATCGCCTGGACCAGAACACACTGAATAGTCTGTACCAGAACACACTGAATTGTCTGTACCAGAACACACTGAATCATCTGTACCAGAACACACTGAATTGTCTGTACCAGAACACACTGAATTGTCTGTACCAGAACACACTGAATTGTCTGTACCAGAACACACTGAATTGTCTGTACCAGAACACACTGAATTGTCTGGACCAGAACACACTCAATTGTCTGGACCAGAACACACTCAATTGTCTGGACCAGAACACACTGAATCGTCTGGACCAGAACGCACTGAATCGTTTGAACCAGAGCACACTGAATCGTCTGTACCAGAACACACTATTAAACAGAGGCTTCCACATCGTCGTTTGTTCAAAAGAATGGTCCAAAGTCGCCTAAAATAACCCGGGCAAAGAGCTAGACTACCTAGCTTTTCGTTCGTTTCGGATTTAAATTTGCCATGTAATTGTTCCGTGTGGGTCTATTTATCCAGATAGTTTGGAAAAGTTCCTTTGCTGTGGTTAACGGTAACATATGGAGATTCTATTTTCCGTGTGTATAGAAAACGTTGATCAAATACTTGCTGAATGTTTCATTTAATACATGCCTTTTCCCAAAGCAAGCTTAACGGTAGTCACTTCCTTGTGCAAACGTTGAAAGAAAAATATCCAAATACTTTCCACCAAGTCTACAATATTTTGGCAAATCTGAACAAGGAAAAAGGAAGAGATTATTTTGTGTTCATTCCCTTTAGAAACGTAACAAAAACAATTAATCTTGTAATTTCAGACACTATACAAATTTCTAGACCATGGTCGTAGTCACGGATGCCGTTCCCCATGAACACAATACACAAACCATTCAATATTATTTCACTGTGAAACTTTGTCGATTAGACAAGTGCTGAAATTAAGTAATATATTTTGAAGGACAGAGGTATCAGAGCAGGGGTAATTCAAAAAGCATAATTCATGCCCAGTTGAATATTTCTTTGTGAAACTTTGTATACATGGGTATGAAGTCTGTGGGTCAGAATTTATCATGGCCATTACTGGTTCTTAGATTGGTCTGGTGGTAAGGCTTGATGACCTTGGTGGGGTGTCATCTTACCTCAAGGCATGGATCGTTGCTTATGGTATATTCACTGATTTACCTGGGCCAGTGTTATCATGCCACAGACAGTCACTTGGCTGGAATATAGTTGTATGCTACATGAAACAACAAACAGGCAGCAGACATTGGGCCATTGTTTACATGGCACGGGCTGGAACATATTTGTATGCTGTGTGAAACGAGTAACAAGTATAGTTGTGAGGGAAACCTTTGCTTGCTCATGGGTGGGGGGTGGGGGTGGGGGCACATTTTGTATACAAATATGATGCGGTGGGGAAGCCGAGTGGTTAAAGCGTTCGCTCGTTACGCCAAAGACCCATGTTCGATTCCCCACATGGGTACAATGTGTGCAGCCCATTTCTTTTGTCTCCAGCTCTGATATTTCTGGATTATTGCTAAAAGTGGCCTAAAGCCATACTCACTCACTCACCCACTCATTGTATACAACTTGGACAAGTGGTGAAGTGGTACCTTGTAACGTTCTGGATACATGTGTGTTAATATATATATATATATATATATATATATATGTGTGTGTGTCCCAAATATAACATATGTCGCTAAATGTATGGTCTGTGTACAAACGCAATATTTGTCACTGGCAGTTTAAATACACTCACACGCGCGCACACACACACACATTAAATTTTTGGATTGTTTTCTCAGAATATGTGTTTTCCTACTGTTATATTAAAGTACAAAACGTGTTATCTATAACCATGTTGTCTTTCTTTGCGGTTATATACATCAAGCCTAGTATCCATTCCTATTTCGTGAGCGTAGTTCCTACTTTTATTATCACCCAATTCACTTAGAATAGCTTCCGGTTCCTTGAGACGTAGAAGAATAATTATGTTTTGATTGGAAAATCTTCATCAAGTGAGGTTATTTAGGAGTGGGTGAGTACATTCTTGGATCAGTTGGTGTTATAACGTCATGGTGGACACGAAACTTCATATTTACAGTATATGCGAAAGGAAGGTAATGTGACGAGACTATCATTTCTGTCAGCAAACGTGAAACAATATTTTCTTGTCACGGAGAGAGTGGCGTATGTGTGATCAACTCTCTACGCCTACATCAGAAGAAAACAGCTAAATCATAGTACATACACCTACGCATGTACAACTGACATGATCACAGTCAATGTGAGGCATAGTTAGTGAGAAATAATCGCCGTTGAGTTGGGGTGATGAATGAGGCAAAAAGAACTGTAGCGATGGCGTTATTGCCAATCAAGTAGCAATAAGAGAAAACATAAGAAAAAGTTATGAACCCTATAAATTCTTTTTAACTTAGTCGCTGGGATGTCACAAGATCCATATAATAGCAAGTTAAAGTTCACAAGCCATTAATTGTTTCATTCCCTATAAATCTACTGTAAAAGAAACACTCAATAGTCACACAATCAATTATCGTCAAGTCACACAAGTTCGATCGTCATGTAACTTCAATCGCCCATTTTGAATGGTAATTGTCGCAATACGTAGCGATAACTTACAATATCCGCAGCTTTGATCTTCTGGTGACACCACTTTCGTTCGTTTGGACCGGAAAATGTTTCGTGTCAAGTTACCAAATGTAAGTTATAGCTCATTTTCAGCAAACAACTACTTTTTAACCCTGGATCAATAATGTAACTTTATCAGCTCAAATAAAATATGAACAGTATAAATTTCACACGTTGTAAATTGACAGCACCCCTGTCTTCTGTTTGTTTACGTTGCTGGTCTAACTGTGACATGTCCAGACACGTGATATCCTTGTCAAAATTTAAAACTTTGGAAACAATAAGAGCCATTTCTTATAGAAAACTTAATGCTTTTTGAGAATTTCCGTGATTTTGTACCTGATGAAGTTCAAGCTATTGTCTCATTGATAAATACAACCTTGGCACAATGTACCCACCCTACATGTCAGCACAGAACACATTTACGTTTCTGCAAGCCAGTTCGTGGTGTTTGTCTACATTCTGAGGTTTGATGCCCGTCACGATGAGCCTGAAGAATAATTCCTTGCATAATACTTGTATATGAGCTGAATATTTGTGACTTTTCATTGTTTTTAGAAGTATTGAAACATAAAATGAACGTTTCATGGACATAAATACCATAAAATTACTTGGGACTGCTCTAACTCTGAATTTGACACAAGAGATCGTCCTTACACGTCATCCTGTTTACGCGACAAGCCAGCCAATCATATGATCGAACTTATGTGACGTAGCTTTCTGGGTCACTTGTGTTGACAGTGAGAGGGCGGCTATGCCGCGATTGTGAAAAGCAGTAAAAATACCTGGATTTTGGAAATGTTTGACATAAATAAACAAGTTTAGAGGTAAGAGATTTGAAAATAAGATTATATGAATATAACTTTGAAAATTCAGCGACAGTTCTTAAGTGATCGAACTTACATGACACAAGGGTATTTGAGGTTACTGTATGATATAGATAAATGTTATTTCAAGAATGGCATGAGAAATTCTGAAAGGTGATAACTGTTACAGTAAGTTGTGAGAAAACATCTATTTGTACTGCCATGATCCCCTTCCGCCGCGTTATATAAAAACACGATCGGCGGCAGTGAACATATCAGCGAATAGCTAATTAACATGAACTGCCATCATTAATTTTGTTTCATTAATTTAACGAATCGCAGACTAATTTTGTAAATACCGCTAAAATATGGTGATAACTGTTGGGCAGCCAGTATAGACATTTTACATTAATTACAGTAAATGAATATTTTCAACTGCAAGGTGGATGTATAAATATGTTTGTGTGTGGACAGGCAGACACACATACATACACATACATACACACATACGTATATATACACCTATGCAAAAATATGTAAGTTGAAAGGTTGAACAATTGGATACATGAGTACAGGAATAGAAAGCTGGATATATCATTACATAGATGTACTTTAGGTTAAGTGAACTAGTAGAATGGGTAAAGGAGATAATGAATAAATAGCTAGCAGAAAGAATAAATGTGTCAGGTGGTGGGGTAGCCTAGTGGTTAAAGCGTTGGCTCGTCATGCCGAAGACCCGGATTCGATTCCCCACGTGGGTACAATGTGTGAAGCCCATTTCTGTTGTTCCCCCGCCGTGATATTGCTGGAATATTGCTAAAGTAAAAGCGGCGTAAAACCATACTCACTCAATAAATGTGTCAGCGATCAGTGAATTGATACATTTTACCAATGAAATCCATATACATCCAGCAAAATCTGGATCATTCATTGACTGATGATTCAGTCAATCAATCAATCATTTTCACATCAAATCAGGAATCTATCTATCAATATTAAATATGCATAGCAGAAAGAGTATATATGTTAGTGATTGATGGATATATATTGTCCTGGGCCAAATGCTAGGAAGTCCTTATCTTTTAGAATCTCTCAGGACCAGTAAAAGTGGTATCCAGTAATTAGTATGACACCTCCCACCCTCCAAAATATCTTGTTGATATGGAATTAGCCACAGAATGTATTAGGTTCCTGAAAACAAACATGGTTTACCCCATTGTTGTAACAGTGTCCACATGTTCAACAACTGACCAACTGTATGAGTATTGACCACATGGTGTAGTGGACGGTGGCAAGCACTGGTGTTCCAACATGGTTAAGATCGTAGTCGCTATGAATTGTATCGTCAAACTATCATATTACCTGATTTTGATGCTATCTCTACATTTGGCCTAGTAGTATATACATTAAGTTACTGTAATTGATCAAAAATAATTACTCAGATGCAACTGATTAAATCTAAATGTGTCCAAATACACCCAGTTCAATCAGTCAAAAGTCTAATCGGTCAGTCAGTATTCACAAGTCAGATCAGACTCGTCAGTAACTGTGTGAGTTATATATTAAATTGACAGATAATGACTGGATGTTATGTAAAATACAGATTAATATGTTACTGTTCAGACAAATCTTTTTGGAGTTGTTTTTAACTGTGAGAGTAAATGCCATTTAAGTAGGTATACATGTACGGGGTAGAGTAAGTGAGAGCATAGTGCATATTTGGTATCAAATGGGTTTGTACAATTTTCCCATTTTAAGCTAAATCGTTCTACAGTGTTATTTTTCTTGGCAATAATTTTTCCGTTTTGTATTGATCACAAAGTGTTTTGGTGAAAGTATTCATTGCAATTCAAATTTGGATGTTCATTTTTAATTGCAATGGGAGTGATATTGTTAGCTCGGGCCTGTTTATTAAACCAAATAATATTGACTGTGAATTAATTCTGTGTGCTGAATTAGCATAGTATTGTTCAAGCTGGGCTTAGTTGAGATAAAATTGTCCAGAGTATAGGTCTCTGTCACTGGTTGAGCTTCTGGACTTTAGGTTTATTTTGCTAATTTATATTAGCTTGTACTGGATAGATGAGAACAACTGTTGATCAACTGACCTGCATGGGTGTCACCACCAGATGCTAAAACATCCCTTGACATGATCATTTACCATTCCTTTTCTGGTAGGCATTATTATTATATGCAATGATTAAGGCTATCATGTGTATTTTCTCAAGAGCTCGAGCCCGTCTCAAGTACAAGTTACGTTCTCTACCATGTCTACTGAGTACACTCCTTTTCTCCAGATCTACCGATAATCATGGCTATTTATTTTGATAATACTCAATAATATAATTTAAAAAAAATGGATTATATTTACACAGTACTGTCAATAGCTGATACTGATTTCCACACTGTCAATTGTGTTTCAGGCTTACTATCACTGTATTGTCATCAAGGCACTTAAAGTTGTGATCTGTTGGTAATGTGATCTATAGTAATACCTATCATACATATCAGCAATAGACAATAGATGTGACTATGAAATACGTAAAGTATAATATCTGTTATTTTAGAATCAGATATTTTCTGATCCGAAAATAGTTGAAATTTGACAAGATAATACAGTCAGCTCTCGTTAATCCGACACTTGTGGTTGCAGAGAAATATGTCAGATTACCGAGAATGTCGGATTAATGAGTGTCGGATTAACGAGAGCTGACTGTATTTGAAATTCTATGTCACTCACATTTATCATACACCTCAAATCATGCAAAAGTACAAAGGCTTTCAGAAATTCAACTTTATTTCCAGGGATTGAAGTAGTGCTCAATTTGCTTGCCAAGGTACAGATGAAATATATTCACTGTGCTCTAGTGGCACAACTAAAAATTGGAAAAATACCCACCATGATTCAATTGATGGAAAATGCGATAAATTTTACCAACGCAAATAATTCAGAACCTATTTATGCACTCCATCCAACTGTTTATTGGTATCACTCTCTATCTCACAGCTTAACATGGGTGTGGCAAATTTGAATGCCAGTGTGCATAACAGGAAATCAAGTTTTGGATGATAACATAGTTTGTAGGTTAGTTTATGGGTCATGGACAAATGAATTAATTGATTCTTGCAGTCATAATAGTGTTCAGGAAATCTAGCTCTCAAACCAGGTTAGAATTGGTGTTCAGTAACCCATGCTTGTCATAAGAGGCAACTAACGGGATCGGGTGGTCAGGCTCACTGAATTTGTTTGCCACATGTCATCATATCCCAATTGTGTACATCAATGCTAATGCTGTTGATCACTGGATTGTGTGGTCCACACTATTATTTACACACCACCATCATATTTACATGATGTTTACTGATTCATTAATTGAAATAACATAACTGTTGTGATTGTAAAAGATAAATAAGTTGTGCCAGTAATAGTATAGTATTTTGAGGGTGCTCTTCCTTGTTTTCAGCCGTAGCATGCTGTTAAGGACAAGTGGCCCAGCGGCTCTCCCTTCATTCCAATGTTAATCTACATGGTTGTGTTCCGTCTGGAGATCTCGGACGACTTTGATTTTCCCAAGGCCTTTCAACACTACAGTGGTGAGCTATGTATCATTATATGTTTCAGTGATCAGTCCTTGAGAGTCAGAGAACAACCAGCCAGCTACCACAAATCATGGGTTGTCTGTCACTGAAGAATAAATTGTGTTTATTGCAGGCATCATGCTGTTGATCACTGGATTGTGTGGTCCTGATTCAATTATGTACAGGCCACTGCCATATAGCTGGAATATTGCTGAGAGCAGCTTAAACAATTAACGAAAGAAAGAAATGATGCCCACAGACTATTTTGAGGCCCACATTCACAAGTGATTGTAGCATTGCAACTGTTCCTGGTATTGTAAATTTGTTGATTAAAACATGGTTAATTATGGAAGTATTCAATTGGCCTTTAAATGGAAATGGAATTTAACTACACATTCTTTATTTGTTCTTAACCTAGGGAAGTCACAGGAAAAAAAGTCTAGGAAAAAACGTCATAGGAAAAAAGGTCATAGGAAAAATAACTATTATAAAACATCATGTTCTCCAGTTATTTGTAAAAAACTAATTTCAACAACAACTTTTATAAAAACATCCTGTTTTCCATTTACTTTGTTTATACTATTTCACTTTCAAGTTAATTATTCCTTTCAGTGTGATGCTGTAGGCAATTGGTTCTTATCAAAACAGGAGAAATGGACATATTATTATTGGTTTAGTTCTTAAAGCATTATGGGATTTAAGGTCACAAGTCATATGATTGTTTGTTTAACTTGCTTTGAGCTTGACGATATCACACCGATTAATGAAATCATGGGATTATCAGTTAATGCTTTTACTCAAATGGCTTTCTTCTAACAGCTAATATAAGACATGCTGGCCGTAAGACTCAAACTCTTCACGGCATTGGCTGGAACATTCGGTTAAATAAAATATGCTAGGACAACTGACTGATGTAGTGCTGTTGCAGATGAATGTGTTATGATGATAGTGCATTTTCTGATGTCATGTATTTTACTTGAATGATTACATTATTTTATAAGTTAGGTTCAAATGTGGTAGTGCTGTTGATGATAATATTGTTATGACTTGTTATATAAATATGTTATCAATACTGACCTTTTTGAGTTTATGCCTTTTTTCCATGCCTTTTTTCCTATGACTTTTTTTCTATGACTTTTTTTCCTACAACCTAGTAAAATATTGACAGGACAAGTGCAACTTTGATAAGTGCTATCCTGGCGGTCCCTTAGCAGGACCAGTAGGAATCTGTAAGGACCAGTGATTTTTAAAAGTTATTGGTCCTGTGGTCTTGTTCAGGAATTTGGGTGAATGTCTAGCCCTGTTACCCTGTGTTAGTGGTGTAGTTGGGGCACATATGTCTTGGACTCAGCTTTTGGCAGTACAGAGTTGCTTCCCTTACCAGAAACCCATCGTGATGATGTCACAAACCAAAAAATCATAGCTGCATTAAGCATGTTAAACCACGCACCCACCCACCCACGCACGCACCCACCCACGCACCCACCCACTCACTCACCCACCCATTCACCCACTCACTCACTGTTGCAGCTCCAGGCTACAAAGAGAGACAGGACACAGCAGAGACCAAGCTGAGCTATGCCTCAGTCCTGTCCACGGCTGCTGTAACATCCTCCCAGGAAGAAGCCACCAAGTTCAATTCAACAGAACCAATCCAGGCCCAGGTGGCCGAACATCGTGGTCTCAGGGTCCTGGATGATATAACACTGGAGAGTCTGGAATTCAAAGGTGAACTTTCAAACATGGTATCCATGTCTTGGTGCCTTTTGTTATTTAGCAACATTTGTTCAAACCTTAGCATGCTTATTTAATGTTATGACGTTTACTATTTATTGTCAGCTTATATTCTGTGAATCTACATGCACTAAAGCCTTGTCAATCAAATTCAAAGTTTTAAGTATTTTTGGATGACAAACAGCATATGTTTTTGGATGTCATGCCATGTTTGCTATGGTTTAGGGTGTGACAGACACATTATATATTAACAGGTGAGTGGGAGGTTTTACAGCTGTTTATGTTTTCTACCCATCAAAAGTTTAGACTCACTAGTGTAAACGTAGCCACTTACTTCAGTCAACTGTTCTAAACTCGATTTTGCAAAATATTCCATACTGTTTAAAGGTACTGTTTACACAGTGGATCTTTTACAGTTAAATCAGTAATCTACTGTCATAACATGTAAAAAGCTCGCGCCTGTGAAATATCAACAAAACATTAGAAAAATAGCTCACACCAAGCCTTCACCGAGTATTCACCACCAGCGAAGGTTTTCTGTCTTGAAATGTCGAACGCCTCACTGGTTGACACATAGTTGAGTAGATCTGGATCCTAACAAGGTTCTTTTATGTTATGAGTAGATTGTTTACTATTTGTTTTGATTAGACTACTCCTGCTCATGACCTTATAATCCGGACAACCCGCTTCCAAGTTGCGCGAACCTATTTCACTGGGCATGTGCTATGAGCGCAGCCCAGCTGTTGAAACCAATTTTCCCCCAAGTGCTGGGGGAAAATTAGTGAATCATTTGAACTCCGATTTTGCGGTGGGTTTTTCATCGCGTTATTTTTCATCATTATAAGTTGAATTTGCATTTTTGATGATTTGTTTCGGTAAGTCCATACCGAAGGGTATCAGAATCTGCAAAGTTGTGTTTTACGTTGCACGAGTCAAAACTTTTGATGGGTAGTATACTTAGTGAGAAAACTAATAAACTTTTATGTGTCTGAAAGCCTATAATATGAGGATACATGTACATAGACATACCTGATAGTGATTGTCTGAAAATCTGGGTCGGACTGCCAAGGCAGTATCACTGTCAGAAAGAAAGGAGTGCTTTAGTCCTAGTTTGATGTCTTAGTATTTGAATCTGGAGACACTCCAAACTGGAACTTTTAACATTTTTAGAACCTTGGACTTTAGTTTGTAATTTCTAAACTGAAATGTTCAGAAAATGAATGAAACCAATCAGTGCTTAGTGAATAGATTACTGTCATTCGCAGACTTATTATTGATGGTGAAGAAACTGTTCCATGTGTGGCAGTGGGGTAGCCTAGTGTTTAAAGCATTCACTTGTCATGTCGAAGACCTGGGTTCGATTCCCCATATAATTACTATGTGTGAAGCCCATTTCTGGGGTCCCTTGTCGTGATATTGCTGGAATATTGCCAAAAGCGGCGTAAAAACAAATTCACTCACTCTATTTCAGATATACTGTTAGCTGCGGCAGACATGGAGGTCATCAAACAAAAGTCTGGTAAAGAAAAAGAGAAGACTCCCGACATAGAACCAAGTCCCGGACCTTCCAAATGCCTAAACGACAGCACTGAGACACCATATAAACCTGTACCCTCATGTGATGCCAAGCCAGTGTTTGAGCGGGCCGGAAGCGCCAGACCCAAGAGTCACAGTCCGACCTCCCACATGCCCTCCGCCATTCACTTCTTCAGCGGCAACCCATGTGTGGAGGTCACTAAGGGGATCCTGCATATATACAAGGACAGGTAAGGCTCTCTGTGTTCTGGCTTTGATTGGTTATTATTGTCTCCCTTCGAAGGGCCGGGAGACATATTGTTTTTGGTTGAGTTTCCGTCAGTGCCGGCGTTCCCATTGTTTCCGGAACATAACTCTAAAACTACTCGAACAATCTTCACCAAATTTAGTATACTGCCTCTCCATATCATGTAGCTGTGGCTTTTGGGGGTTTAAGATTTTTTTATCCCCCGCAACACGTTTTTTGCGGGGGTTATTGAAATGGACTCCGTCCGTGCATGCGTCCGTCTGTCCATCTGTGCACATTTGTCTTTTCCGGAGCATAACTCTAAAACTGTTCAATATTTCTTCACCACACTTGGCACATAGATAGATCTGGTGGTCTACTGGTGCCTTTTGGTAGTTTTGGTTTTCTGAATAATTTTTTTTGGGCGTATCCATGGCAACAAGTTTGACTTAGACTGAAATTGGTGGTTGTACTCTTTTCCGGAGCATAACTCTAAAACTGTTCAATGTTTCTTCACCAAACTTGGGACATAGATAGATCTGGTGGTGAACTGGTGCCTTTTGGTAGTTTGGGTTTTCTGAATAAATTTTGTTTTTTTGCGTTGGCAGAGCCAATGAAACCCTGACCCACCCCATCCCTTCCATGTGTGTGTGTGTCTGTGCATGCATGAGTGAGTGTTTGTTTTCCTCTGCTTGTGCAGAGGCCTAGATAAGCTGCGTATCCGGGTAAAATACGCATAGAAAATTTCCAATTACGCATTGCTAAATAATTGTTGCGTACCAATTACGCATTTAAAATGTTAGATACGCAAAAAGTTTAAAACAAATGCCTATGAAATATATTTATAAAAATTGCTTGCGTAATGAAAAAGACATCGATTGCTCTCAAGTTGTACTGTCAGTATAGGATGAGTGATTTTTTATGAAATCATTTCCATTATATTTAAGTTGGTTTTTATTAGGTATGACATAAAGCAGGACATACCTGCTTAGTAAACTTACTCAATGACATAACACTTAGGTGAGTAAAAGGACTGAAATACGCACATATTTGAAAGCAGTGGGTAACGGAAAATGAAATACCCACTCAACATTCATAATGCCCACTCCCCAAAAATACAGTGGGTACAGTACCCACATGAGCTAAATCTTATCTGGAGCTCTGCTTGTGTAAGATTTCTTTTCTCTAATGTTTTGTTTTACACAAATATTTTGAGCATATAGGTCCTGTCTGAAATTTGGTGTCATCACTGATTTTCAGAGATCCATTCACTTAATCTTCACCACTGTTTTGCCGTTTACGTTCATTGGAATATGTTTGGGTAATTAGAAGTCAAGACTCATCATTGGTGTTTCTGATGATGGATTTGGTTGTTGTCTGTAATCCTGGCTTATGGTCAGGGGCACAAGTAGTGATTCGCTCTCAAAAGTAGGTTTGAATGAGCAGAGCAAGTATATATCTCTGTATTTATTATATGACGGTTAGTTTTCCGCCCTTCTGATTGGGCCACATGGTCACATGACAGCTTTGGCGCTAAGCGTCAACCTCGCCACGTCACGAGAGGTTGGTATCACAATCCAAGCACCTCCCGTGGCTAAAAATAGATTTGGGATATTCCAGCTGTGAACTCCGCACTATGTGCGTCACGCTAGATAAGGAAGCATCCCTGTGACTGTGTTGATTTAGAGTTACGTCCCATCTGTATCAAAATGGCAGACACCATGAATATTCATGACTGTCTAAGAAGAGGAAATAAATCGTCTGTGTCACAGAAGAACAGGTATTCAGTACTTTTGTCATATAATAAAACAATTATTAACTTGAGTTCAGTTGATCCAATGATTTATCGACCTTGGACATGTGATATTCACCGAGGCGAAGCTAGAAGTCAATAATTGTATAATGTCACTGATGAGATACTAATGCAGGTTTTTCTCTGGAGATTGTTCAGCTACCTTGGTCTTATTGCTTCAGTGAGCGTACCTCCCTGGATGAGGGTGTTGCTAGGAGTGAGATGATATGCTTGCTGGGAGTCCCGGCCTCACACACCATACACGACCTGCTCATGTTTGCCGCTCCCATGAGGTGAGTGCTGTAAATACACAGGGAACAAATTCTATAGAAGATCATGGAATAGTGCAAAATGTTCCTGAATTATCCTGCTATTTTAAAAATAGAATGTTAATTCACTTAACAACTTCTAAGTGGTGCCTTATTCTTGTGGACATGATTATGAGCTAGTTAATATGATTTTAATGTATTTTCTGTGGAAACATTAAGCTGATATGACCCTTCTGACAAAGGTTCTTGTTTAGCAGAACTTGGTCATGCATCATTACAAAGCTATATGAGCATGTTTATTTTCAGCTCATCATCTACAATAGAATACATGAGGATCATTCGCTGTTCCATTCCAAACCAGTACATGGTGTTGCTCAAGTTTACTGATCAGGTGTGTTACAGTCAGCAGGTGCTGTATAACAGTCACTCCCTCCCCAGTTACATTCAACAGGTGCTCTATTGCAGTCAGATGCAATGTTGCATTTAGTATACTTGTTGAGGTCTCCCAATTGGATCAGTTGTTGTGTATGTTGTTCACCGCTGATCCCAACTGGATTATTTTACCAACTGCAATATTACTGATTGTCGGATAAATTATAGTCTTATACATATTTGTCACCTTGTGGTGTAGTGTTGGGAATTGGTAAAATCTCAAAATTGATGATTGGTTCGTTACAACCAATGAATCATCGAAAATGATTGGTTAGCGTCATTTATCAAATTTTCCTGGTAATGTTTCTTAATGCACCAAAAAATAAAGAAAAAAACATGTAGTTCTTACTGGGTTCTTTTTTCAAATTGCACATCTTTAAGAGATGACTAGTATGTTTGGAACATTTTCCTGGAGTCTTTCAGATAAATTCAATCATGACATGGAACGAGCTTGTAGTGCTTCTGAATGTAACAGACAAGACCCACCTTGTGAAAAATATAGTTAATGCAAACAAGAGTTCCAAAATTGTTTATCTTCGATTATGAGAAAACATGATCGATTGCTTGGTCGTTTAGTCGTTGCGACCAATCTTTGATTATTTCAATAAATTGGACCACCACTACTGTGTTGACAGAAATCAGCTGATGAGTTCTACACCCACTTCAACAACCGGCCGTTCAACTCCATCGAGCCTGACATCTGCCATCTTGTTTATGTAGCTAAGGTGGAGATTATGAAGGAATCAGAGGTAACCTTTAGAACTGCACTGTTCCTAGTATGTCGGTAGTCTGCAATATGCTTTTCAAATAATAAGTATGACAAACGTTCCTCTATTCTGGTATCTGGTAAAAAATCCATCCTGTTGTATTTTGTATCATTATAATCTGATATCTGAAATGATGTTTTACTTTTGAAATTGACAAAATGGCTGAGATGGGGACCCGTGAATGTTCGGGTTAGAATGAGCCTTCAGTAACCCATGCTTGTTGTAAGAGGGGACTAACGGGATCGGGTGGTCAGGCTCGCTGACTTGGTTGACACATGTGATTGGTTCCCAATTGTGCAGATCGATGCTCATGCTGTTGATCACTGGATTGTCTGGTCCAGACTCGATTACTTACAGACCGCCGCCATATAGCTGGAATATTGCTGAGTGCGGGCGTAAAACTAAACTCACTCACTCACTCACTCACTGAGATGGGCAAATGACAAAATGGTGGCGATTGACCATGCTAAGCAGTACCAACTTCAGTGTATCTTGTAGTAGTAGTAGAGTGGGTCTGCAGTTACAATCAGTGCCAGGTACTTGCTTGATTACGGTATTAGCATCTACACTGAAAAGTCGCATATATTGTAATAAAGAAGTTGTCTATCCATAGAACTATCCCCTTTGTTTATCACACCAACTTCTATATGCCACCCAAAGAAGTGACTCATGTTTAGACAGGTCCATGTGTTCTAATATATAGTCAGCTGTACAGAGAGTACCATGATGTTTCAGGGTGCCACACTTCCTGTACCAGGTCTGCTGGAACTGCCCACCTGTCCAGTCTGTCTGGAGAGAATGGTGAGTCACCATAACCAACACAGGTCATTTTGCAGCTGCTGTTTGTAGGAGACTTTGTTTGCTGAACAATCTCTTGAATACGACCAATATCGGGCTGCCATTTATTGTTTCCAAATTTCAAGCTCATGTGATATATAAAGAGGGCACAGGTGGCCCACTTGTGAAAGGCACTTCAGTTCACTGTGCAGCTTTGCTAAGCTGGGTTTCTCGCCATTATATTTCTACATTTGTCAGAGTCATACGAAATTTGTCAGCATCACTTTGAAGTAATAGTAAACAAGTGTTGACGAAAAAGGTCAAAGTCATTGATTATGAAATAAACATAAACAATCATTTTCATACTAAGCAGTGTTTTGGTGTTTTGAAGATCATTGCTACATGGATAGATTTGACTTTAGACTAGAGAAGTCACTAAATGCCAGCACATGAGTCTAGTGTGTATTATATCCTTTATCCTTTGTTCCAGGATGAGTCTGTGGACGGGGTGCTGACTGTGCTGTGTAACCACTCCTTCCACACCTCCTGTCTGGCCAAGTGGGGAGACACAAGGTAGGCTGTCATACCACGATAACAACTTGCAGGATAACCCAATCTTAGTTAATCAGTTTTAGTCAGATACAATAGTTCTGTTCAGGTTGGTACAGTCAGTTATGTTGTGTTACATCTGCCTAATATGTTGTTCCAGTCAGTTGTGTTTCTGTTACAGCTGCCATGTATGTTGTTACAGTCAGGTATTATTGTGTTACAGCTGTCCAGTGTGTCTATTGTGTTACAGCTGTCCAGTGTGTCAGTTGTGTTATTGTGTTACAGCTGTCCAGTGTGTCAGTTGTTGCGTTTACCCCAGGATCCAAAACGGCAGGGCGACAGAATTTCAAAAGGGGGCATACAATGAGAGATTTCCAAGTGTCAAGTTATCCAAATATATGATTCTTAAAGGCTCAAAGAGTGCAGTTATTTCACTTTCTTCAACATTAAATAAAAGCTAAAAACAACCAAGTGTTGATATCAATTATTGTATTCTTTGTACAGAAATCTTTTGAAGAAAACACTGTAAGAGCTCAGTCTCATATTCTTCTGTTCTTCCTGGACAGGAAGTTTGTCAGAAGGGCAGGGTGCAAAATAAAAAGACAGGGTGCCTTAGAAAAAGGGCAGGGTGCCTTATAAGAAGGGCAGGGTGCAAAATAAAAGGGCAGGTTGCAAAATAAAAGGGCAGGGTGCAACATAAAAGGGCAGGGTGCCTTATAAAAAGTGCAGGTTGCAAAATAAAAGGGCAGGTTGCAAAATAAAAGGGCAGGGTGCAAAATAAAAGGGCAGGGTGCAAAATAAAAGGGCAGGGCGCTGTGCCCTGCCAAAAATGCCTGGGGGAAACCCTAGTTGTGTTACAACTGCTTAGTGTGTTAATTGTCCTAATTGTGTTACAGCTGCCCTGTGTGTCGGTACAGTCAGACCCCAGAGGAGGTGGCAGACAACCATTGCATGAAGTGCGGATCAAACGAGGTGAGGCACTGACTTAAACATCAGCAGTTGGCAGGAATGTACTTAGCTGCTCCCTGTGTTAATGCTGTTGAATTTGTCATGTGTGTCATGTTACTTGTCTTACAATAGGGATGTATTCAGTTGTTTAGCAACTTACTGTACGGGTATTTTAAGGATTCCAGAAAACACGGCTGCAGCGTCTGTGTCTAGGAAACAACTACTTGAATTGGTATGTTTTAACATATAAATTTATGAACTTTGCATTGAAGGCTAACAAATATGGCTTCCTGTGATGGCAATATGAAAGAAATAATGTGAAATTAACAAAGGCATATATGCTGACATCCAAACTGATAGTTAATCTGATTGTGATTTAGGCTATTTGTGGTTTATTCAATCTGTCATTCTTGTACAGTGAATGTACCTGTGATATAGCATTTCTAAAAGGCTAGTCTGTTTTCTTCAGGCCACTGTCATGAAACTGGCATATTGTTGTTTATATCAGGTCTCAAATTAAAACACCCATCAGAGTTACTTCCCCTGTTGAGGTAAAATTATGCAACCAAGTCTGGGTGTCCGGCTGTTGTCATGATGTATTGTTTAAATATGTGAAAAGCAGCTTAAAATATTTTCCTCACACAAAAGATGGCACACTGGCAAGTGATGGATCCAACTTTTTAAATATCTTTCCAAACTTGATTTTCTTTGGTGTGTGGGCGATGGGGTAGCCTAGTGGTTAAAGTGTTTACTTGTGACACCGAAGAACCGGGTTCGATTCCCCACATGGGTACAATGTGTGAAGCCCATTTCTGGTGTCATGATATTGATAGAATATTGGTAAAAGTGGCATAAAACTAAACTCACTCACTCACTCACTCACTCACTCTTTGGTGTGTATAACGTTTGCATTTGAGTGTTGACACTTGCTTGTTCCCCCACAGAGCCTGTGGATCTGTCTCATCTGCGGCCATGTTGGATGTGGGCGATATGTTGGACTTCATGCCTACAGGTAACAATCCTTACAGCCAGTCGGTCTCTTTTATACTTGGAAAAGCCTGTGGGGATTCCCGGTTGGAATAGTTGCCAAGCAAACCATGCTTGTAGTAACAAGTAATTGATGGATAAGGTGATCATACTCGGTGTCTTGGTTGGTAACATAACATAACATAACAGTCCATTTGTATAGCGCTAGTTCCATGCTAAATGCATGCTCAAAGCGCACAGTTGAGAGAAGATTCAGGGAAGCAAAGCTAGTCTGAAAAGATGGGTATTAAGGCTTGTTTTGAAGGTTGATAGAGTTCCTGAGAGACGGATCATCTGAGGAAGAGAGTTCCAACATGAGGCGGCAGCAAAGGCAAATGCACGTTGACCATAAGTTGTCGTTCTCACTTTAGGCACACTAAGGAGTTGCTTTGATTCAGAGCGCAGAGAACGGCTAGGGACATAGTGGTTGGTAGAGTGTCATCATGTGCTGAAGGTGCTGATCAATGCTTACAATACAGTCACTGGATTGTCTGGTCGAGACTCTATTATTTATAGGCTGCTGTCACATGGGGAATATTGCTGAATGCGAAACAACAAACATTTAAAGAAAGGAATAGTAAGAATTTGATGAGGAATTATTCGTATATATTTAGAAGGGCATGTCTTTGCACATCAGTTGTAAAGAGGTCCTAGGTCCTGATCCTCAGAGTGTTCGTAACTTTATGACCTGTTGTAACTCTATAGTTAATCATAGGCTTAGGAATGTTGTAACACTACAAACGTTTTGTGGCTTGGGACTCAGTTTTATATGGTTGAAATTTGGTACAATATGAATGATTATTTGCAGGAAATGAACAGTTCGTATTTAACTTGTGAAAACTTACTGTATTTGAGGACATTTTTCCAAGATTAACCAGACCATAATTTGTACCCACTTTTTCACCTGCCAGTATTGTGAATAATGTCTTCCGTGTTTTCAAATGATCCAACAGAACGTCTGTTTTGACATCTAGCTATTTATCTCTCAGACATTTCCAGGACACTAACCATACCTACGCCATGCAGCTTGGTAATAACCGTGTGTGGGACTATGCTGGTGACAACTACGTCCACCGTCTCGTACAGAACAAGTCTGATGGCAAACTGGTGGAAGTGGACGAAGGTGGAAATGTAGTCCAGGATGAAAAACTCGACTCCCTTACGCTGGAGGTAAATTTTGAATGGAACATGTGTCAACGTTAGGCACAGTTAAAAGCTGACCAGAACTCGGCTTTCTTTCATCTGACATGCCATACTGACTACATACAAGTTCATGCTCAGAATGTCAGTTACTGGATTAGTCTTTTGAGTGGCATTTAGAAGTTGTTGTGATGAACAGGGGATAGTTCTATAGATATACAACCTTTTTATAACAATATATGCGACCTTTCAGTGTAGATGCTAACACCTGTATCAAGCAAATCATCTGATTCTGATCATACCACTGTAATATTGCTGTTGGCTGGGTTAAACCAAAAGAAACCACATAATGATTGACACAATATTTAGGTGATCTTGATGCTGTTGCACTCAGCGTGCTCAAGGTGAATAATGAATGGAACATCTGTCCGTATTTGACTCTTGTAATTTCACCTGAACACAACTCTCTTCCACTCAAAGCTGGGCGGTGGGATAGCCTACTGGTTAAAGCGTTCACTCATCACGCCGAAGACCCGGGTTCGATTCCCTACATGGATACAATGTGTGAGGCCCATTTCTGGTGTCCCCCATTGTGATATTGCTGGGATATTGCTAAAAGTGGCGTAAAACTGAATTCACTCACTCACTTCACTAAAGGAGAGATCCTTCAAATTTCTATCATCTAACATGCCATACTTGCTAAACACAATGTTTGTCTAGTACCTATGTTGTATTTGTGATTATAGTACACATACCTTCTGACAACCCAACTGGAATCTCAGAGACAGTACTTTGAGGAGAAGATGGAGGAGACAATCAAAGAAGCAGAAGAGAGGGTGAGTGTTCAGCATTATTCAATACTTGTATTCAATGTATTTTCTAGAGACTCATACTTATTACTTTATCTCCCTTTCCTCCGAAGGTTGAGTGGAAACCTCTATCCCTATGTTCCCAAGAACAGTCTAAGTTTACTCACCCAAAACTTCCCGTCAAAAGTCATGTGACCGGCGGCCATATTGTCATTCTCTCCTTCATCGCCCACCCAGACGGTTGGGCTGACACTTCGGGTCCCTTCTACGGCCTAATACTCATTTATCTTTAGTCCAAAATCAAACATTTTGCTGTAGATTGATTCCTATAACCTTCTAGAGACTGTTTAATGCTTGCAGTACACACTAACACTGACTATCACTGTCTGACTTTAGGTCCATGGCACACATGAAGGTCCGGGTTCGAATATTGGTCTTCAGTAACCCATGCTTATCATGAGGCGACTAATGGGATAAGGTGGTCAGGCTTGCTGGCTTGGTTGACACATGTCATCGTATCCCAATTGTGTAGATTGATGCTCATGATGTTGATCACAGGATTGTCTGGTCCAGACTCAATTATTTACATACTGCCGTCATATAGTTGGAATATTGCTGAGTGCGGCGTAAAACTAAACTCACTCACTCACTCTGGTCTATGGAGATGATAATTATTTTTGGAAATAGTTTGTTATTTATGTAAACATCAATATACTCATGGATTGTGTGAAGATGAAGAAGTTGAACACCCACCCTGGTTGTGATGTGTCCTAGGTCCTGGAAGCCAAGGAGAGATGGAAGAAGGTGAACTTTGAGCGGGAGGTGCTGGCCAGACAACTCACAGACATCAACAAAGAAAAGCAGAGTCTCGACAAGAAGTGTTCTCATGTGAGTTGAGGGCCAGTTGGCTTTGTCAATAATGAACCATACAACTCTATAGACAACATGTAGATCCTCACATCATTATGAAGCTAAACTCATTTTAGCATGATAACAGTGTAAGAATCGACATTGAAATGTCGCCTTCTGCAATAAACAAGAAGTTTTTATCCATTAAGTCGTATGCTTGATTATTGACTCACCAATTTCTAGAATGCCAATCAAACAATTGGCTTTGTCAGTGGTCGTAATTAAGCTACAAAGTCACAGTGTCCTTTTCATAAAGAGACCTTCTGTACAGTGTTTGCAATACTTTAATTGGCCAGTTGGCCATCAGGGCCTGCTGCCGCCTGCAGGCTTTAAAATCTATAGGCCCTGAATGAAATCTGCCGGCCCATTTGGTTGAGGTGAAACCAATAAAAACAAGATAGACTACACTGTGCACAGTATCCACACTGTTTTCTACAAAATACATTAGCGGAGCCTATGGCGTAGAGAGAAGTTTTTATTAGTTCAAGACTGATGTTGACGTTCCATGCCAGGAAGTGAAACTGTAAGTTATCGTAACATGATGGAACAGGGCTGATTCCCAAACGTGAATAAAGGAAAAAAATTATGATAAAGATTCTAGTTGGAAAAAAAACGACAGATAGTTTACCGAATGCCACAAGGCCACAAGGGCTACAAATATTTGAAACTGCTGGCCCGATACAATAACAATCGGCGCTGGGCCTCCAGGTCAGCGATTATTTCGAATGCTGCTTCTGTTCTTAGTGACAAAATATGGAGGTCCCTGGAATGAAACACTATAGCAGCAAACATCACCATGCTTTAATTCCTAAACTACCATAATTTGTAACACCAATTTGGGTTAGTGTATTTCCTCACTTGTCATTGTTTGAGGTTTTGACTGCATTTCAAGTTGAAGAACATTATTCTGTTAAAAATGTTGATATTTACAGACCTTTCATGGACAAAGTTTATTTGAGGTTTAAATTGTCATGGTTGAGGTTTGCATTACAAACATAAATCTTTCCCGGCCACCACATGCCAAGAAAAGGTGCAAAATTGCTGATGCTCACTCACTCACTCATTGCCAGGCTATCCTGTTAGCTCACATTAAAATCTGCTGCTATTGTGGTGTACACAGTGAGTCAGTATGAGGGGCATCCGTGAAGGTCCGGGTTAGAATATTGATCTTTAGTAACCCATGCTTGTCGTAAGAGGTGACTAACGGGATCGGATGGTCAGGCTCGCTTACTTGGTTGACACATGTCATCGGCTCCCAATTGCTTAGATTGATGGTCATGCTGTTGATCACTGGATTGTCTGGTCCAGACTCTATTATTTACAGACCGCCACCATATTGCTGGAATATTGCTGAGTGCGGCATAAAACTAAACTCACTCACTCATTCAGTTAAAGGGGCAGTGGGATAGCCTAGTGGTTAAAGTGTTTGCTCATCACGCCGAAGACCCGGGTTTGATTCCCCACATGGGTACAATGTATGAAGCTCATTTCTGGTGTCCCCTACTGTGATTTTGCTGGAATATTGCTAAAAGCGGCGTAAAACTAAAACTCGCTCACTCAGTCAGTATGAATATTACCTTAAATTGGTATCACGTTGGGTCACATTATTGTACATCTTAATGCCATAACTTGTTAAAAAATTAAATAAATTTTTGGTCATAATTCCTTGGCTGACAATTTAGCAAGGTCAGAATAAACTCTGCTGAAATGATGGATGAGATTTGTTGATCTGTTGGCAGTACCACGAACGACTGTCCAAGTCATTGTGCCAGCTGAAGGAGGAGCAGCAGATGAACACGTGTCTGCGGGATAACCAGCAGCTGTGGCAGAACAAGGTCACTGCCCTGGAGAACAAGCTCAAGGACAGTCTGGCTGTCAAGGACAAGGTATGACTCAATCACAATCAGGCTCTCAGTTCACTCCTTATGTCATACTTGATGGGAGAGCTGTCTGAAATGGTTCCTTAGTTTATGAGGGTATAATAGGAGATGCATAACAGAGAAACCCAATGGGTTTAATGAGCATACGCTCACAAGGGTTTTAAAAGTGTACGCTCATAGACTAGAGGTTAAACAAGTGTACACTCACATACTAGTGTGTAAAACAGCATATACTCACAGCATAGGGGTTTAACAAGAGCACACTCTCTGACTAGGGTACGCTCACATACGCTCACCGACTAGCGATTTTAGCAAACATGCACTCACTGATGAGGATGTTAAAACCTCATTCACTTGGGGGTTTAACAAGACAGACTCTGACTGGGATGTAAAACAGCATAGCAGCATAGGTTTAACAAGAGCACACTCTCTGACTAGGACTTTCTGGAGTAAAACAGCATAGGGGTTTAACAAGAGCATGTATAGGGTTTAACAAGAGCACACTCTCTGACTAGGATGTAAAACAGCATAGGGGTTTAACAAGAGCACACACTCTCTGACTAGGATGTAAAACAGCATAGGGGTTTAACAAGAGCACACTCTCTGACTAGGATGTAAAACAGCATAGGGGTTTAACAAGAGCACACTCTCTGACTAGGATGTAAAACAGCATAGGGGTTTAACAAGAGCACACTCTCTGACTAGGATGTAAAACAGCATAGGGGTTTAACAAGAGCACACTCTCTGACTAGGATGTAAAACAGCATAGGGGTTTAACAAGAGCACACTCTCTCACAAGAGACTCTCTGACTGATGTGTATAAAATGGACATATGCTGTTTAACAAGAGACTGACTAAAACAGCATAGGGGTTTAACAAACACACTCTCTTAGGATTCCTTGTAGTATAAAATGGCACAGACTGATGTGTAACACATTAGTCACTCACAGACTGATGTGTAAGACATTCAACACTTTTCAGATTTTCCCCAAATGCCTATTGTGTGTTCTTCCTGCAGGAGGTGCGAGACCTACAGGATCAGCTGAGAGACATCATGTTCTACCTGGAGGCCCAGCAGAAGCTGTCCAACAACACCGAGGTCTCCCAGGAGGAGATCCAGGAGGGGCAGGTCATCGTGGGGGCCGCAGCAGCGCAGGCCTCGCCCACAGGGAAGAGGTCCCGGAAGAAGCAGAGGTAACAGAAGTGATCACCACCAAACAGAAGATGCTGATGCTGCTTCTAGATGTGTGTCTTGTCCTACTGCTGGTGCACTAGTGTTGGCACTTGTGTCTTGGGAATATTCTGCTTTAAAAAACAGGTGCACGTCAACCAAAATCTTTTGTAGCACACATGTGTCTTCAGAATCTGTTGTGGGACAGATGTGTGTCTTCAGAATATGCTGTAGGACATATGTGTGTCTTCAGAATCTGCTGTGGACAGATGTGTGTCTTCAACTGCTTCTAGCAGATGTGTGTCATCAGAATCTGTTGTAGGACAGATGTGTGTCTTCAACTGCTTCTAGCACAGATGTGTGTCTTCAGAATGATCTGTAGGATAGAAGCATCTTTTCCAAATCTGCTGTAGGACAGATGTGTCTTGTGTGGCTTCAGAATCTGCTGTAGGACAGATGTGTGTCTTCAGAATCTGCTGTATGACAGATGTGTGTCCAAGAATCTGTTATCAGCATTGTATGTGTCTTGCAGATATCTGCTTCTAAGAGAAGTTTCAAAGTCTGTGATATTGATTATTCAACTGGCCAAATATTGAAGCATGGAGGAAGCGTGGTGCTGTTGTGTCCTGTTATATGGGCCTTCAGTCTGAGGTTTTTCCAGCTGGACATTTCTCTCTTTGTTACACGTGTACACATGCTAGGCTTATGTGTGAACCTATTGTAATGTCAGCAGGGTGGTAATTTATCATCAGCCTTTCACCTTCATCTGATTTGATTGTGCACAAACAACTTCAAAATGACTGCCTAGCCAAAATGGGATGTCAACATTTTGAGCCAAACTTCGCTGGAACAACATCAGAGCATATTTGCAGCCAAAAATGAGTAAATGTGTCGGCTTCATTCAGTACTTCCATTAATACATGTGATAAATAATAGATTGAAACATGGTAAGACATCATTCTTAAAGAAGTGTAATGAATCAACTTTTAGTGTTTATGTCATGTTATGTGTAGTGACAGCAAAGGCGTGTCACAAATATTGCAGAAAAATTCCCTGTGGTTGGCAAGGCAACTGCATTCAAGCCGGAATGTGAGAGCTACAGGATCAGATAAACACTAATCTCCCAAAGAGACTGATGACAGGAATGAAGAAAGAAGTGTCAGGGATTCACAAGGCGAGAGATTCTAGTCAGAATGTCAGTCATTGTTATAGCAGATCATGTTTCTACCATGAACTAGGGTTGACTGAGCAGATACAGACCCAGTTCTACAGACAATGTCAGCAAATATGCCCAGATTGGAACTAGAAATATTCAGATCTGTGTTCTTGTTTTAATAATTAACATATGGGCATTACAATCACTAATAAAGCCTTATGGACGTAGTTGCTGATGATCAGACTTTATCCATTGTCATTATCCTCTTGGTTTGAGGAGCAATGTACTAGACTACATGTGAAACTGTTCTAAATGGAAAAGCCTGGAGGTTCATGAGAGGCATTTAAAAGTTGGTATTCAAGTAAAAGCAAATATGGATGTCATCCATAATATTTGCTTATACTGGAAAAGCCTTGACTTTAACTCAGTGGGAAGATTGTGACAAGTGTGAGGTTCTGTTATCCAGTTGATGTCCTTTATGTAATGTTGATGTTAAGAGGATTTAGACATGGTGGAGTGTTGTGTCTGTGATATGTTTTATGGAAGTGATGGGCATTCATGTAGATATTGGATCAGAAAAGCAGGTTATGTTATGTCTATATTTGATGGGTTTGTGTATTGCCTACACCCAGGAATACATTGGCTGCTATGAGGTGTGGTCGCTATTTATCACCAATTGATGAAGCCATGCTCTGGGCATCTAGCCATTGAACATTGAAACCAGCTTGTACTCAGTGTTAAGAGTGCTCCGGTTTCATCACATAGCACACGCAATGAATTGCTGCATGATTGCTGAAGCGATGTTAAACAATAATCATTCACGCTCTTATTCACTCATTGTCATTTTTTTACCTCTCGGGGGGGCGGTGGGGTAGCCCAATGGTTAAAGCGTTGACTCGTCACGCCGAAGACCCGGGTTCGAATCCCCACATGGGTACAATGTGTGAAGCCCATTTCTGGTGTCCCCCGCCGTGATGTTGCTGGAATATTGCTAAAAGCGGCGTAAAACCAAACTCAGTCAGTCAGTCAGTCAGTTTACCTCTCGGAACCCATATAACCCTCAGCTGCCAAGGGGTGGTGGAGTAGCCTATGGTTAAAGTGTCCGTTCGTCACTCTGAAAACCCAGGTTTGATTCCCCACATAGGAACAATGGGTGAAGCCCATTTTTGGTGTCCCCTGACATTGCTGGAATATTGCAATCTACGCAATTGGGATACGATGGCATGTGTCTGAGCCTGACCATACGATCCTGTAAACCCCATCTTATGACAGTCATAGGTTACTGAAGACCAATTCTAGCCCTTCACAGGTACCAGCTCATTTGAACTTAGTGAGGCCTCATTTTATTGGCTGACTAAAAATAAGATTTTTTGTATTGACAGGTTGTATTCACAGTGATGGGTAGGTGTGAAGATCCGGGTTAGAATTGGTCTTCAGTAACCCAAGATGTGACTAACGGTATCGGGTGGTCAGGCTCGCCGACCTAGTTGACACATGTCGTCGTATCCCTATTGCGTTGAGCGATGCTTTTGCTGTTGATCACTGGATTGTCTGGTCCATACTTGATTATTTACAGACTGCTGCCATATAGCTGGAATATTGCTGAGAGCGGTGTTCATCAATAAACCAACCAACTAGCCACAGTGATGGAGGAACGTAGCGTGTACAAACCCTTCAAATATTGTCAGTGCAGTCTGTTTTTCCTTGTAGGATGGATTGTGGAACTGTTATGACTCACATACTGTACACTATAGTACAATGGGAGTTCATGATTCACAGATGTATCAATATACAGTGTGGTACAATGTATGATTTGTTTACCCATGTGTTTATTCAGTTTTCAGAAGTTAATATTTGCTTCATTCTGCTATAACCTGGACTGTTTATCCAAGCGTAAACTGAACTTCACAAAACAAAATGCTAACACAGATTGACAAGCTTGCGTGAACCATGCAAATAATACAAATATTTCATAGAGCAGTGTCTGTCTGGTCATTTCATGCAAATCACATTTCAAAATTAGTATCGCAATTTTCATCATTACTCAAATGTCCAAATATGTATCAGTATGTTAGTCAGATATCTCAATTATACTGAACACAGGGTACAGGTGTCTGTGCTATGTGTACATAGTGTTATACACAGACTGATATATATTAAAATTTCTGTTGCTTTATGTTATTAGTTTTTCATCATGTATTTTTATATTTTTCTCAGTTGTGAGCCTGGGTTAAAATTAGTCCCCAGCTGCCTATGCTTGTAAGAAAAGATTTGGTGGTCAGATGGTCAGTTTGGTTTGGTTGTTTTTTAACGCCACTCAGCAATGTTCCAGCTATATGGTGGCGGTCTGTAAATACTCGAGTCTGGACCAGACAATCCAGTGATCAACATCATGAGCATCGATCTCAAAATTGGAATCCCGTTAGTTGCCTCTTACGACAAGCATGGGTTACTGAAGATCAATTATATCCCGAATCTTCACGGATTGGATGGTCAGTTATGGTGACATGGCTAATATACTGATGGTGTAGACTGTTGCTCTTTATATCAACCCCTTGTTTGTCAGATCCAGACTCCATTATTTACAGGCTGCTGACTACTGGAATATGCAACAAACAAATAAACAATCTTATGTTTTAGAAACATAGATCAATAAACGGGGATGCGTAAACAACATTCTTTGTTTGGGAGAGGAGCGGTGGGGTAGCCTAGTGGTTAAAGTGTTGGCTCGTCACGCCGAAGACCCGGGTTCGAATTCCCACATGGGTACAATGTGTGGAGCCCATTTCTGGTGTCCCCTGCCGTGATGTTGCTGGAATATTGCTAAAAGCTGCGTAAAACCAAAGTCAGTCAGTCAGTGTTTGGGGGAGCATGGTGTGAGTACCCTGACTCACCACAAATGCAACAATTTTGTTCTGACAGGGTGACATTCTGTGTCATTGATCTGTACGCTAGTGAATCATTGTGAGGTTTGTATGGCCAAATCAAATACACAATCAAACCAACCCACCAGAAATCTACCACAGCGTGTGAAATTATCACTTTTTTTAAATTCTTAAATAGTTTAAGACAGGAAATCTATAAAATCTATAAAAAAGCAGCATGACAAGTGCTGGTTTGTCTATGTAGATTGCGATATCTTGAACAGAGAACAGGGAGGTCTATCTTCACCATATTTCCTTTACCAATAATTCTCAAATGTTGTATATTTTCTGTGTTTTCAATCTTTTCTGCACAATCGTTTGTAATATTTCCAATAAATATGTAAACAATCAACATTCCAAGCAAAGATAAATGATCGCATGGTCCTGTGATGGAGCGTTTCTTTTTGTCCATAAATGCTGGAGGTGGAAGGTCAGATTTGTATATTTTGTTCTAATACTTATGGGCCAGTGGGTCAAGCTTGGTTCAACACATCAAAACATGAAATGCTGGGTTTGATTCCCCCACTAAATCTCAATTGGTGTGCGCTGTTAACATTAAGCTGGAATAATGCTGGGAGCAGGGTAACACCTTGTCTTGAGCCAGGACTGGAATCTGTATATTTAAAAAGTTTCTTTACCCTTAATTTCTACAATCGGAAAGATCACAGTGTGGCTTTCTTTGAAACTAGGCTTATTTTAGTTCTATCAAGATTTGCCTTGGTGCTTAGCAAAAAAATTATTTTTTCATGTAAATGATTTCTATAGGGATATTTTACAACAGGAAGGTTTCAAACCCGTACACTGACTTATTTGCCTACCTTTAATATTTATATATCACGATATGTTTAAAAAGGTTTATAAGAAATTCAAATCTGATTTTGCATGTTTGTTCATTTACTCACAAGAATATGTTGATGTAGTTTTGTTTTTAGTTCATGACGTAATGTTATCCCTGTGTTATCTACCCGATCCCATGCGTATATCTCCCAGCTGTTAGCTTGAGTTTATTGTCTTCATTATCTGTTGTAAGATGAAGTAGAGTCTGTGGCTAAGCCAGAGGTATCAAATGATAATATTCCACAGACAAGTACACTGAAACAATGTAGGACATAGAGTGAGATGTGAAAGAGAGTACTAGTACTGTACAATGGGAAGTATCAGTCAGAGGTTTCAAATATGAATATAGCCCATACAAGAAAGTACATTGAAAAAAATGTAGGACACAGAATGAGATGTGAAAGAGAGTACAAGTACTGTACAGTGGTAGGTTTCAGCTAAGAAGGAAACAATTCAGGGCCTGGAAACAACAATGGCATGAGTAGAACTACTTTATATTGTAGTGTTGGGATGAGTTAAAATCTCACAATTGATGATTGGTTCATTACAACTGATCAATCTTCGAAAATAATTGGTTAGCGTCATTTATCAAATTCTCCTGGTTATTTTTGTTAATGCACAAAAAATATAGAAAAAATGAAGTTCTTTCAGGGTTTTTTTGCAAATTGCATAAAATGCATTACAAATTTCACATCTTAAAGGATGTCCAGTATGTTTGGAACATAAATCTCTTGGAGTCTTTAAGATAAATTCAATAATGACAAGGAATGAGCTTGTAGTGCTTATGAATTGTAACAGACAAAACCAACCTTGTGAAAAATGTTGTTAATGCAAACAAGTGTGCCAAAATTGTTAGTGTTCAATTATGAGAAAACATGATCAATTGCTTGGTCGTTTATTCTTTGTGACCAATCTTCGATTATTTCAGTTAATCGGACCACCACTAGTATATTGGGAGTTCATATCTAGCCCAGAGGTTTCAAATGTTAGTATTTTCCAGACAGGAAATTAAACAATCATTATAGGACACAGAGAGACGCATCAAAGAGTTTGTAGCACTACTTGATGAAATAATTATCCAAGATCATGCCATTTATTGTAAACTGTAGCATAATCTGTATTTGCATTGTGCAATCAGTATTAGATGTTGAAATATATCTTCAACATTCTCAATGTTTTAGTGGTTATTGTTTGTGTTTTATGATGATTATCATGTGATGTTGACCTGTATCAAAACAAATGCCATCCACTCGTTTGTAAATGTCAGCTTAAGAATTAGATGTCAAAGATGCATTTAACAGAACTTGACAGTGGGTATACAGAACAAAATGAAGATATACTGAACTAAATAAGTTAAGGACCATGAATATATTTAGGGATATTTTTATCAAATTGTGTTGATTTCACTATGAAAATAAATCCCCTGAAATATTCATGGTGCCTAATTTTTCCTGTTTGATATATGTTTAAAGAGCACCGTTACTTGCCACTACTTCAGGTTAAGAATGTTTGAGAAGGTAGTGACACTAGCCAAGACCCACACAGCATAGTTACCAACCTTAACCATACCAGGATCTGCTGGGTTTGAACCTGATTATAACATTTTGGTTTGTCAGCATCTTACTGTGAATACCCAGACTGGCTAGATTTCTGCCAGACGGTCTAATTTTACAGTTAGCCAGCCCGATGGACGGGTGAAAAAAACATTCAGATAACGTGTCCACGGGCACTGTCTATTTAGTATTTAAGAAGGACTGGTTAAATCCCTTCTGGGCAGGTAAGTTTTTAAAGTTACCAGCCCAGATGTCTGGCTGGGTTTTTGGCTTTTTTCACACACTGTTGTAAGACAACAATGTGGATAATTGCTGATAATATCAGTCACTTGATTATCTGGTACAGACTGTTTCCAGGTCACCATCATGTTGGATTAAGTGTCTCCTCTGTTAGTGGGGTGGATGTTTTTGGGAGAGCGTCTGACCTAAAGGCTGCTCTGCCTGCATCTCCACCTGAGTCAGACATAGAGTTCACCAAGGGAAAATATATGTAGTCACTGTTGCACGTTTTTTGATGTATATTTGTTTCTCAGTGAGATATTTTATATATGAATGTATATACACATAGCCAGATGTATCTTGTGGATCAACCTTGTTGTTTGTTGTGTACATTTCTCAATAAATTATGAGAAAACATTACTTATGTGTTGGGTGTTACGTATATGATCCTACAGTTTACTTGTACTGAAGACAGGATTTCAACATATTGTTTCACTGTCACAGGTAGTTGTTGGTGATTGAGAGTGTGAATGAATGATGGTGTGAATTGTGAGGTGAGGTGAGGTGAAATGGGGTTTAATATATGACCATGTGCATGCGTGTGTATGGGTGTCGTGCCGGGAAGGCTAAAATATATTTTTCAGATGTCCCGGGAAGGCCAAAATTTATATTTTGGATTTCCTGGGAGAGCTAATTTCAAAAGGGAGTAGGGGAGTACCGCCAAAGCTAAAGATACGGTGCCGCGAAGCATAATCCATGTCGGGATTAGACAGATTTCTTTTCAAAACATTGTTATAGTAGAGTGGTTATGTTCTTTGCTTGTTTAGAACTTTATTTAAGTTGCATTGTATTTCGATGCATTTAATTATAAAAAAACATTAAAATAATAGTCGCTAGGCATAATCCATGAGTAGATAGATTTCTTTTCAAAGCATTATTATAAAAGCGTATTTATCTTCTTCGCTTGTATAGAACTTTATTTAAGTGGCGTTTGTATTTCAGATGTATTTGATTAGAAAAAAACATCAGAGCACAATAATTATCGGGAAGCTTAATAAATGTGGGGAGTAGATAAATCCAATATAACTCTCCAATGTAATATGATAATGCCTGTTTCCTTATTTATGGACATGTGTCCATCACGTTCCTCCATGCATGCATATTGTGTCCCATTACCAAGATCATTTGACACCAAGTTGGGTATTGGATGAGGTCTATATGTACATTTAAGGGTCGGTCTTTGCAATTAAACACAGTACATTTTGCTTGTGCTATGATGTTAAACACATTTGCCAAGTCACGACACGTTTCTGGTTTTGTCTTTAAAACACCCATTTTGTGTGAAAGGAGTAATTATTTGGTCTCTTCGAACCTTAGGACAAACTGATGTATTCCCAAATTCTGAACATTGTTTTTCGTTGTAAAACTGTGATGATAGGTGCATGAAGAGTGGTATATGAATAATGTCTTTGAAGAGAAGTCCCAGCTCAGTAGCCATAATTACTTGAGTTTAAGCAGCAGTCTCCCTGGTCATGGCACCACAGGGCAGAAGGAAATATGTTTCTGGTTTATTGGTCTGATCAAAAGTGTCGCTTTTCCCCTTTATTGGTATTATCTTTGTATTGTGGATTAAAGGCGTAGTTGTGCCGTATTCGAATGCCCCTTTTCGTAGACATTCAAAGACTTTCCGTAGAGTGATGGCAAACGTGCACTTGACCAGACCAAAGGGGTATTAATCTTCAGCTATACCCAATCAAAACACGCTCGCACGCACTCACGCACACACATGCATGGAGCGTCAAGTGCAGTTTGTACTTTCATTTCTAGAAAAGCATGTTACCGTTACACACAGTTTACAGTCCAGTTTACATCGAAAGTCCGGACGCTCGTGATAGAACTTGGGCGGACATCTGAAACATAATACTCTCTAAACTGGGGCCATAGGCCTGTCCACGGCTGAATGTCAATACGGCCAAATGTAAAAATATTCATGTTTCACATTACCACCCGACCCAACGATTTGTTATCTTTTTTCCACTAGAGAAAATGCAACTTTGACTCTCAAAATGTGCATGGATTTTTCACACTTCTAAGTTTTGATTTTCTATCGGGGAAAAGGTGTAAATATCCACAGAAATTAAGTGGTTTGGGACATAAAAGAAAATTAAATAAATGTGCACGCTAACTGAGAATGAGTGAAATACCGGTTGCGCTACACCAGTGACACCAGTTAAGCAGATCAGTAGTGGTACATGAAACACAAGGAAACTGAGAGTTATCTCCCTTCCGATAGTGCCGGTCGTCGCGTAGCTACCGATCTCAGCAAAACGACGCCATTGTTGTTGCTTGTATACATCTGCTGTATCTCGCCATTGTTGGTCAATCTATCTTCGATTTTGACGATCGCTTGAGTTTTTCCCCATACAGTCAAGCAGTTACGTTCAAGGTACCAATGAATCCCAGTTTTGTGACTTTGTTTCAATCTGTTGTTAAATATGGCGACTGGCCGATGTGTATCTTTACTAAGTAACTAACGATGTTAGCATTTTTGTTCTTCATGTCTGAAAAGACACCTGGCAGTGTTACGTTGATCAATATGCTTCCTTGGATACAGTAAACGTGTTCCTTCTGTTTTTAACTACTGATTTTAGAGGTTTTCTTAAAATGGCGAATCCTGTCATGAGTAACGAGCATTCTCTCAGACCGTATTACACTCGAGAGAACAGCTTATATTACTTGTACTTAACTATGACTTTCAGTGTATTTTTTATTTCAAGAATTTTCATCACTTCTCCACAACACTGAGGTCATGTTTCGCCAGTTGCTCACCACTGCTGTCACTCCTGTCCCACGTCGAGTAGGTGTGCTAAGGTTTTAGAAATAAAACTAAATTATTGAAACTGAAACTTGTATCAGCTCCTGTAGGGAACTAAAATGTAAGTCAGTCAGTATTTGTTTTCACAACAGGTCAATGTCTGAGACAAAATGCCTCGTGTCCAAGTGTTCATGTTCCATAACCTTCCATTCTTACCGTCTTTCATTACCCAGCATACAACCCGCCCTTCATATCACCCTTGTCTCATTATTTCTCTGTTCCCACTTCCCTCCCCACTAGCGTCCTTGTGTGTTCCACCCTGAGCCCCTGTCCAACCTTCCCACCTCCTACATCTCTGTCCCCGACCCAGTCCCCGCCTCTGTTTCTGTCAACATCACCGGCCAACTTATTGTGGCTGACACTGACTTTGTGGAGATAGATCTGAGCAGCGAGGCCGACACACAACCCCTCCCACCCCAATCCTTCCTGAGAGCCTTGCTGTCCCGTTTCATCCGTCTGGTGAAAAGAGTCTTCACCTCCAACAAAAACGACGTATAAAGTGCCATTTTGTGGGACATTTGTGGCAAATAAGTCACAAACAACATCTGTTATAATTTCCAGTTGTTTGTTATTTCGTTAGTAAACTTTGTTTTGTTTTTTGTTCAAATTGTTGTTTGCTGCATTATTTTGTTATATGAAGTATTCGCTACGTATGTTACATAATGGATCACAGTCAAGCATAACCCAAAGCTTCCAGTTAACCTGGGGCGGTTGGATAGCCTAGTGGTTAAAGCGTTGGCTCGTCACGCCAAAGTCCCGTGTTCGATTCCCCACTTGGGCACAATGTGTGAAGCCCATTTCTGGTGTCCTCCGCCGTGATATTGCTGGAATATTGCTAAAAGCGGCGTAAGTCTAAACTCATTCCGGCAGTCCAGTTAACCTTAAGCTTCCAGTGACAGTACAGAATTCTGCAGCCCCATTTGTCTGTCGGGGGAAACGTGTATTCTTTGCGTATACACGTCCAGAATGGGATTTGAAAATTTGTTGTGAACATTAAATACCGCCTTATTCTTAATTTCTCATGCCTTCAGATGTCCAAATACATTTTTAATCATTGAAACCTTGAAATCTAGAGATCGAAGGAGTGGTGTTTTACACTGCGCGCTGTCAGCATTATTCCTGCCATATCAGGGTGTAGGAGGTACATCATGTTGTTGACATCCAGATTCATTCCGATGGATTGGACTGTACGGTATTACCGGTATACCGGTATATTGCATATTTTCAAATGATACGTATGGCAATAGTTTCTTTTCTGAGAATTGGTATATTGGGTAAAAAACATATAAAGTTTGTTTGAATGTCTTTATGGTTTAAATTAAAATCTACACAAATATTTTCCTTCCTTATTCATTGACAAAACGGCACACTGTAATCCTATTAATTGTATTTAAAAAATAAAATCTATGACTATGCAACCTAATTTTGAGATTGCTGCTATCAGAACCATAACATATATGTTTAGGGACTTATAATGTAGAAAATAAGATTGCCATGCACAATTAGTGTCACTCACTGTCACACACTTTAGTTCCCGATATATCGCAATACGTATCGCACTACATTGCAAGACAATTTATTTGCCAATACACAACCCTATTAAGCATACAGGTTACAGTTATCACAAGTCCGTGATTTATAGCAGGTATGAAGTATTACAGTTTACCGTCTAGTGAGGTATTTTGATACTCGCCGATTGTCATCGGGATCAGGGTGGTCCAAGGTCCGGTTGTTTGTGATCTGGTCAGTGTCGTAGGTTTGCATACATTTACATTGCATGGGTCCAGTTCCAGTTGCTGTTAGTTCATATATTTTTAAGTTTCAAAGTTCATTATACAATTTATTTGTTTACAGTCCAGGAATATCAGTCGTGGGAGGTATACAGACAAGTACCAGGTTCTACATCAATGATGTGACAGGCAATACCCAGCGACTGATGTATCCAGTACAGTTGACAGCCGGTATCGCGTCTCCAAACTCGAGACCTTGTACAAGATTTTTCAGTTCAGAGAATATGTAATAAACTCGTTTCTGAAGTTCATCTCGTTGTTATGTGATCCTTCTGTACAAGAATTGTTACAAGAATTCCGGAGTGTTATGGGGAATACAACGAATTGTTATGGGAATTCCAGAGTGTTATCGAGAATACAACGAATTGTTATGGGAATTCCGGAGTGTTATGGAGAATGCAACAGATTGTTATGGGAATTCTGGAGTGTTATGGGGAATACAACGAATTGTTATGGGAATTCTGGAGCGTTATGGGGAATACAACGAATTGTTATGGAAATTCTGGATTGTTATGGGGAATACAACGAATTGTTATGGGAATTCTGGAGTGTTATGGAGAATACAACGAATTGTTATGGGGAATTCAACGAATTTTTATGGGAATTCCGGAGTGTTATGGGGAATACAACGAAATGTTATGGGAATTCTGGAGTGTTATGGAGAATACAACGAATTGTTATGGGAATTCCGGAGTGTTATGGGGAATACAACGAATTGTTATGGGAATTCAACGGAGTGTTATGGGGAATACAACGAATTGTTATGGAAATTCCGGATTGTTATGGGGAATACAACGGATTGTTATGGGAATTCCGGAGTGTTATGGGGAATACAACGGATTGTTATGGGAATTCCGGATTGTTATGGGAATTCAATAAGCATGCGTGTTTCAAATTTGTCTCGTTTTAGTGGTAAGTATTGACATTTCGCTACCGAACGACACCATTGTTGTTGCTAGAATACATCTGCTTTATCTCGCCATTGTCAGTCTATATCTTCCTTCGATTTTGAACTACGCTTGAGTTTAGTAACATGCAGTCAAGTAGTTACTTTCAAGGTACCAATTATTCCCGGTTTGAGGACTTTGTCCCACTGTTCAGTGTGGTTGATGGGCCGATGTGTAGCCTACTGCCAGCATTTTTGTTCGCCATCAGCTGATGAAATACCAGCGTCTTGAGCATGCACTAGTTGCACTAGTTGAACGGATTTCGTATATCAACATTTAGGTGTGTACGTTGACAAACGTAAGGGGCCTACTAACGTTCATTGATTCATTCATTCATAGGATATTTATATATAGCGCACATATCCTCACAACTAGTGCATGCTCAAGGCGCTGGTATTTCATCAGCTGATTTTAAGCAGCAGTCTCCCTGGTCATGGCACCACAGGGCAGAAGGAAATATGTTCCTGGTTTATTGGTCTGACCAAAAGTGTCGCTTTTCCCCTTTATCGGTATTATCTTTGTATTATGGATTAAAGGCGTAGTTGTGCCGTATTCGAATTCCCCTTTTCGTAGACATTCAAAGACTTTCTGTGGAGTGATGGCAAACGTACACTTGACCAGACCTAAAGGCTATTAATCTTCAGCTATACCCAATCAAAACAAGCTCGCACGCACTCACGCACAAACGCATATCAGCACACACATGCATGGAGCGTCAAGTGCAGTTTGTACTTTCATTTCTGGAAAAGTATGTTACCGTTACACGCACTTTACAGTCCAGTTTACATCGAAAGTCCGGACGCTCGGGACAGAACTTGAGCGGACTTCGGAAACATAATACTCTCTTAACTGGGACCAAAGGCCTCTCCCCGACTGAATGTCAATACGGCCAAATGTAAAATTATTCTTGTTTCACATTACCACCCCACCCAAAACTTCGACCCGACCCAACGATTTTTATAAAAAATTTACACTAGAGAAAATGCAACTTTGACTCTCAAAATGTGCATGGATTTTCACACTTCTAAGTTTTGATTTTCTATCCGAGAAAAGGAGTAAAAATCCACAGAAATTAAGTGGTTTTGGACATAAAAGAAAATAGAATCCGCCCGACCGACCCATATTTTTTTTTAAAAAAGTGATGAATAACAAGAATATTGTTTTTATGTGGCCTTACAATGCCTTTTTCTACAATTTCATAAACAGCAATGGCTGGTAGATTTGGGCTGTTGAAAAATTGATCATTTACACTCGTTATGAGGAACGCTAGCGATGCGCTCCCGCAGCCACGTGTAATACATATTTCACCCTGTTTGGCTACAAGCCTATTGACTAAATCACTCATTCTCACTCAACCTGCACATTGACTCTATTGCGTTGTCGCATGATTGTAAGTGCGAAAATATTGATAGTTTGGAAATAAAGATACATTGGGTATTATGTGTTAATTTACCATTACCATTTCCACAATACATGAAAAGTATATTCTTACGATATGCAAAACATCCCATTTAAGTGACTGCCGCCTCCGTGGTGTAGTGGTTAGAGCGTCCGCCCGGAGAGCGGAAGGTCGCGGGTTCGATCCCCGACCGCGTCATACCAAAAGACGTTAAAATATGGTACTTGTTGGTCCCTGCCTGGCGCTCGGCATAAATGGGTACATCAAGGACTAGTCGGCTCGGAGTCAGTATAATGTGTCTGAGTGGGGTATTCATGCTTCACTGCGGCATGGTATCTCGGTGGGCTAGCACTATAAAACCAGCTTAAGTCTGGGCTAGTACAAGCAGCCGCACGTACGCATACACACGCATACACGTCGTCATATGAGCGAAATATTCTCAAGCACGACGTAAAACCCAATTTCACCTCACCTCCCATTTAAGTTAAACGTTGCATGTCGCCAGCGAGGGTGTATATATTTGTTGCATCAAAAATAACACTAGTGATAGTGAATGTAATCTTTTATGCATCACGTGGAAGATATCATGCTGAATGTTACTGTGAGTTGGCCATTTAACCTAATATTTGAGATTTTAATGAAATTCCACTGTCGACAATTCTTTGAAGATACAATGCATATACAGTATAGACAAGGGTGTATTTTACGTTACGACGTTATAAGACCTTATACATAACATGAGCACATCTATATGATCATCTGGTAAGAAGTATGCAACCTAGTTCCATTTCCCGTCTCCTATATTTGCACTTTATCATTTGTTTAACTTGCGTGGCTCAAAATAATCACTGATGTATGTTACGTTACGTATTCCACGTTACAGTACTTTACGTTACTTATTATACGTTACGGTATTTTTACGTTACAGTTCCATATATGGCTGTTTAACATCACATAATGTGCATACGCCACTAACAAATTTGATGACGCCATGAAAACATGTTGCGTCATTCATGCCGATTTCAATGTGCGTGCTGCTCATGATCTGAAGCTGTGAGGGGTTAAATCATCGGTATGTAAGTACTGAACTTTCAACCTTATGATTCTTGTATATGTGTACAAGTCAAACTGTTAAACGTTTATCAGTGCGTGTAATGAAGATAGTCTAATGAGATGTATCAGGTATAATCATGCTCGGTAATGAAAAACATACTGAAATTATCGTATGTCATTCGTAACGTAAAATACAGTTGCTGTAACGTAATATACAGTTAGATTGTACTGGTGTTAAATGACCACAATACCTATATAATCCAACGTTTGTTGCTAAACGTTTGCTAGAGATATGTTATTCATTTATTTGTATTTGCAGTTTTCTTAAAATGACAAAAAAAACTGCAGCCGTTATGTTTGACAGTATTTTACGTTACAGTTGCATTAAATGTTTATTACCTTACAGTGATACATTTGATAACCACTATGGAGCAAATAACTATATTTCCAGGTCGCATAACTCCTCGACGTTGTCTATACATATAGAAATGCCAGTGTAAGGCTTTCAATATTACTTTAGATGAACTAGAGAATCTATTTGGAAATTCTTGTTTGAAGTTCCACCAATTGCCAGTATAACGGTCAAATTCTCTATAACATCTGATTACGCTTTTGGTTTATTTGTGTTGAAATTAACTCTAGTTTGTTAAAGGATTTTAGGAAAGAATTAAAACAAGTTGTACTATAGTTTTACATATATCTAACATTAAATTATTTTGTGTGACGTAAAATAAACTATAAGATACCCCAAATGCTAGTAACTGCCGTTTATTAACAAACCATAAAGACATTGTATCCTATCCTTCTGTACATAGGTCAAGTAAATAATACTTGTCGTTGTCATATCGAAGAATTTGTGTTCAGATAAAAAAAAATTCGATTTCCATGATCACAAATGTGCACGCTAACTGAGAATGAGTGAAATACTGGTTGCGCTACACCAGTGACACCAGTTAAGCAGATCAGTAGTGGTACATGAAACTCAAGGAAGCTGAGAGTTACCTCCCTTCCGATAGTGCCGGTCGTCGCGTAGCTACCGATCTCAGCAAAACGACGCCATTGTTGTTGCTTGTATACATCTGCTGTATCTCGCCATTGTTGGTCAATATCTATCTTCGATTTTGACGATCGCTTGAGTTTTTCCCCATACAGTCCAGCAGTTACGTTCAAGGTACCAATGAATCCCAGTTTTGTGACTTTGTTTCAGTCTGTTGTTAAATATGGCGACTGGCCGATGTGTATCTTTACTAACGATGTTAGCATTTTTGTTCTTGATGTCTGAAAAGACCCCTGGCAGTGTTACGATTATCAGTATGCTTCCTGGGATACAGTAAACGTGTTCCTTCTGTTTTTAACATCAGATTTTAGAGGTTTTCTTAAAATGGCGAATCCTGTCATGTGTAACGAACATTCTCTCAGACCGTATTACACTCGAGGGAACAGCTTATATTAATGACGAATCCTGTCATGTATAACGAACATTCTCTCAGACCGTATTACACTCGAGGGAACAGCTTATATTAATGACGAATCCTGTCATGTATAACGAACATTCTCTCAGACCGTATTACACCCGAGGGAACAGCTTATATTAATGACGAATCCTGTCATGTGTAACGAGCATTCTCTCAGACCGTATTACACTCGAGGGAACAGCTTATATTAATGACGAATCCTGTCATGTAAAACGAACATTCTCTCAGACCGTATTACACCCGAGGGAACAGCTTATATTGGCCTACCTTTAGAATACAGCACCACAAACTTTAAAAATACGTCATAATACCCTTTTACGTAATGTAATGTGATTTTGTTCGAAAGCACGATCTCTAAACAATGCCCTATGACGCCTGCATGGCAACACGGTTGTCTGGCTCAGCGAGTGCGTATGAGCTCCGCTCACTGGTGTTTCATCTCTACGAGCTATGTCATTGCATAAGGCCAACGATGTTGAGAGTTTCCAGTAGTTGTATACCGGCGGATGCGCAATATTTTGCAAGCACCAGTTTGAAATATTTTTCTTTTTTCACTAATACGCTCATATTTATTTGTATTACGGGCTGCTGGGGTGTTAAGTGTTGTGTATTTTGTATTTTGTAATTTTTTAAATTTACATATATATTTTTGTCATTCAGTAATTTGCACCATTACATAGAAAAGTGTTTTATTAGTATTTTTTATTTCGAAGCGGTAATAATGCATTGCACTAGAAACGCCAGTCGTGTTTGTGCCGGTTCTGTCAATGCATTCTATTTATTAGGATTAATTCAAGGGATTAGGGTTAGGGCTGGGGCTAGGATTAGGATTAGGGTTTAGGGTTTAGGGTTTAGGGTTGGGGTTGGGGTTGGGGTTGGGGACCTAATGCAATATAGTAGGTACATGTCCGGTGGTTCGGTCAATGCATTCTATTTATTAGGATTATTTCAAGGGGTTAGGGTTAGGGTTAGGGCTGAGGGTTTAGGGTTAGGGTTTAGGGACCTAATCCAATATAGTAGGTACATGTCCGGTGTAATACGTGAGTACCATTTGTTGTTTTTCTTTTTTGCATTTTAATACTTTTTTTTCACACAAAAACGGGAAACCAAAAACGTCGAAAGTACATTATGAAATGGGTTAATGTAGAAATTTTGGGCTAATGGAAATTGGCCTGGAATTTGCACTGAAGCCTCTTTCACACGCAACATAAATTTTGTAAAGTAATGATTCGAAGGCTAACTCACCCTCGTGCCGTCACTACACATGCTCATGTCTCCCTCGTTCCTTATTGCGATCCACATTATCCTTACAGTGTTCCCTACATCACTTTTCTGTCACAAAATCACAGATTTATATAAAAGCGCGTCATTCATGCATACGCCGTGAAATCTACGTCTGACGCCTGACGTCAACAACCCTTTTCCGTTTGAGGCATATCGGCTCATTCCACGCCACACGTTAATTTGTAGATTACGGAATGGGACGAGTGTGCCAAATGGCATCGGATCCATTCGGCAACTGTCCGTAGAATAAAATCGCATGACACCAAGTCTACCCGTAGCATTCGTAATTGTCCGTGACCTATTCGACTCTTTCCGTTCATTTCCGTGACGTCACAGGAATGACTCGATAAATTTGCACAGTTTGCAACAGTGTGGACGTAGCTCAGTCGGTTAGCTGTCGAGCTATCAATCCGAAGGTCGCGGGTTCGCGTCCGACGGGTTCTCATAAACTGGTTGCTTGTCTTAATGACACGTGACCTATGGCAGAGATCGTCCTCACGAGAAGTTGTGGTGCTGTATTCTAAAGGTGCTCCCTTATATTAATGACGAATCCTGTCATGTGTAACGAGCATTCTCTCAGACCGTATTACACCCGAGAGAACAGCTTATATTACTTGTACTGAACTATGACTTTCAGTGTATTCTTTATTTCAAGACTTTTCATCACTTCTCCACAACACAGAAGTCATGTTTCACCAGTTGCTCACCACTGCTGTCACTCCTGTCCCACGTCGAGTAGGTGTGCTAAGGTTTTAGAATAAAACTAAACTATTGAAACTGAAACTTGTATCAGCTCCTGTAGGGAACTAAAATGTAAGTCACTCAGTATTTGTTTTCACAACAGGTCAATGTCTGAGACAAAATGCCTCGTGTCCAAGTGTTCATGTTCCATAACCTCTTCCTGTATGGCCAATTGTTCCGGTACACATGCATTACACCGGACCCTAACCCTCTCTAAATAATCCTAATGAATAAAATATATTGACCGTGGCAAGCAAATGGCTGTTGTGTCCGGTATGATGCATTCTTACTGTCTTTCATTACCCAGCATACAACCCGCCCTTCATATCACCCTTGTCTCATTATTTCTCTGTTCCCACTTCCCTCCCCACCAGCGTCCTTGTGTGTTCCACCCTGAACCCCTGTCCAACCTTCCCACCTCCTACATCTCTGTCCCCGACCCAGTCCCCGCCTCTGTTTCTGTCAACATCACCGGCCAAGTTATTGTGGCTGACACTGACTTTGTGGAGATAGATCTGAGCAGTGAGGCAGACACACAACCCCTCCCACCCCAATCCTTCCTGAGAGCCTTGCTGTCCCGTTTCATCCGTCTGGTGAAAAGAGTCTTCACCTCCAACAAAAACGACGTATAAAGTGCCATTTTGTGGGACATTTGTGGCAAATAAGTTACAAACAACACCTGTTATAATTTCTAGATGTTTGTTATTTCGTTAGTAAACTTTTGTTTTGTTTTTTGTTCAAATTGTTGTTTGCTGCATTATTTTGTTATATGAAGTATTCGCTACTTATGTTACATAATGGATCACAGTCAAGCATAACCCAAAGCTTCCAGTGACATTACAGAATTCTGCAGGGCAATTTGTCTGTCGGGAAAACGTTTGTAGATCTCCACAGGTTTGTGACATCATGGCGAAAACGTATAGTATATGCAATAGGTGCGTTTTGTTCGCGTATACACATCCAGAATGGGATTTGAAAATTTGTTGTGAACATTAAATACCGCCTTATTCTTAATTTCTCATGCCATCAGATGTCCAAATACATTTTAAATCATTGAAACCTTGAAATCTAGAGATGGAAGGAGTGTTTTACACTGCTGTTAGCATTATTCCGGCCATATCAGGGTGTAGGAGGTACATCATGTTGTTGACATCCGGATTATATATGGCAGCCGTTCCTGCTTCATTCCGACGGATTGTGATGATTTAAGCATAAGGACTACACGGTATTACCGGTATACCGGTATATTGCATATTTTCAAATGATACGTATGGCAATAGTTTTTTCTGAGATTGGTATATTGGGTAAAGAACATAAAGTTTTTGTGAGTGTGTTTATGGTTTAAATTAAAATCTACACAGACTTTCATTCACAACAAATATTTCCCTTCCTTATTTAATGACAAAACGGCATACTGTAATCCTATTAATTGTATTTAAAAAATAAAATCCATGACTATGCAACCTAATTTTGAGATTGCTGCTATCAGAACCATAACATATGTCTAGGGACTTATAATGTAGAAAATAAGATTGCCATGCACAATTAGTGTCACTCACTGTCACACACTTAAGTTCCCGATATATCGCAATACGTATCGCACTACATTGCAAGACAATTTATTTGCTAATACACAGCCCTATTAAGCATACAGGTTACAGTTATCACAAGTCCGTGATTTATAGCAGGTATGAAGTATTACAGTTTACCGTCTAGTGAGGTATTTTGATACTCGCCGATTGTCATCGTGATCAGGGTGGTCCAACGTCCGGTTGTTTGTGATCTGGTCAATGTGACGTAGGTTTGCATACATTTACATTACATGGGTTCAGTTCCAGTTGCTGTAAGTTCATATATTTTCAAGTTTCAAAGTTCATTATACAATTTATTTGTTTACAGTCCAGGAATATCAGTCGTGGGAGAGATACAGACAAATATCAGGTTCTAAATCCATGATGTGACAGACAATGCCCAGCGACTGATGTAACCAGTACAGTTGACAGCCGGTATCGCGTCTCCAAACTCGAGACCTTGTACAAGATTTTTCAGTTCAGAGAATAAGTAATAAACTCGTTTCTGAAGTTCATCTTGTTGTTGTGTGATCCTTCTATATTTTGCGGTATTTAGCGGTATAGGAAATACTGGGAATCTGAGGGTTATCTCCCTCTCGGTTATGCCGTTCGTTGCTTAGCTACCGAACGACACCATTGTTGTTGCTAGAATACATCTGCTTTATCTCGCCATTGTCAGTCTATATGTTCCTTCGATTTTGAACTACGCTTGAGTTTAGTAACATGCAGTCAAGTAGTTACTTTCAAGGTACCAATTATTCACGTTTTAGGACTTTGTCCCACTGTTCAGTGTGGTTGATGGGCCGATGTGTACTGCCAGCATTTTTGTTCGCCAACAGCTGATGAAATACCAGCGCCTTGAGCATGCACTAGTTGCACTAGTTGAACAGATTTCGTATATCAACATTTAGGTGTGTACGTTGACAAACGTAAGGGGCCTGCTAACGTTCATTGATTCATTCATTCATAGGATATTTATATATAGCGCACATATCCTCACAACTAGTGCATGCTCAAGGCGCTGGTATTTCATCAGCTGATTTTAAGCAGCAGTCTCCCTGGTCATGGCACCACAGGGCAGAAGGAAATATGTTCCTGGTTTATTGGTCTGACCAAAAGTGTCGCTTTTCCCCTTTATCGGTATTATCTTTGTATTATGGATTAAAGGCGTAGTTGTGCCGTATTCGAATTCCCCTTTTCGTAGACATTCAAAGACTTTCTGTGGAGTGATGGCAAACGTACACTTGACCAGACCTAAAGGCTATTAATCTTCAGCTATACCCAATCAAAACAAGCTCGCACGCACTCACGCACAAACGCATATCAGCACACACATGCATGGAGCGTCAAGTGTAGTTTGTACTTTCATTTCTGGAAAAGTATGTTACCGTTACACGCACTTTACAGTCCAGTTTACATCGAATGTCCGGACGCTCGGGACAGAACTTGAGCGGACTTCGGAAACATAATACTCTCTTAACTGGGACCAAAGGCCTCTCCCCGGCTGAATGTCAATACGGCCAAATGTAAAATTATTCTTGTTTCACATTACCACCCCACCCAAAACTTCGACCCAACCCAACGATTTAAAAAAAAATATTACACTAGAGAAAATGCAACTTTGACTCTCAAAGTGTGCATGGATTTTCACACTTCTAAGTTTTGATTTTCTATCGGAGAAAAGGAGTAAAAATCCACAGAAATTAAGTGGTTTGGGACATAAAAGAAAATAGAATCCGCCCGACCGACCCATATTTTTTTGAAAAAGTGATGAATAACAAGAATATTGTTTTTATGTGGCCTTACAATACCTTTTTTCTACAATTTCATAAACATCAATGGCTGGTAGATTTGGACTGTTGAAAAATTGATCATTTACACTCGTTATCAGGAACGCTAGCGATGCGCTCCCGCAGCCACGTGTAATACATATTTCACCCTGTTTGGCTACAAGCCGATTGACTAAATCACTCATTCTCACTCAACCTGCACATTGACTCTATTGCCTTGTCGCATGATTGTAAGTGCAAAAATATTGATAGTTTGGAAATAAAGATACATTGGGTATTATGTGTTAATTTACCATTACCATTTCCATAATACATGAAAAGTATATTCTTACGATATGCAAAACATCCCATTTAAGTGACTGCCGCCGTGGTGTAGTGGTTAGAGCGTCCGCCCGGAGAGGGGAAGGTCGCGGGTTCGATCCCCGACCGCGTCATACCAAAAGACGTTAAAATATGGTACTTGTTGGTCCCTGCCTGGCGCTCGGCATAAATGGGTACATCAAGGACTAGTCGGCTCGGAGTCAGTATAATGTGTCTGAGTGGTGTATTCATGCTTCACTGCGGCATGGTATCTCGGTGGGCTAGCACTATAAAACCAGCTTAAGTCTGGGCTAGTACAAGCAGCCGCACGTACGCATACACACGCATACACGTCGTCATATGAGCGAAATATTCTCAAGCACGACGTAAAACCCAATTTCACCTCACCTCCCATTTAAGTTAAACGTTGCATGTCGCCAGCGAGGGTGTATATATTTGTTGCATCCAAAATAACACTAGTGATAGTGAATGTAATCTTTTATGCATCACGTGGAAGATATCATGCTGAATGTTACTGTGAGTTGGCCATTTAACCTAATATTTGAGATTTTAATGAAATTCCACTGTCGACAATTCTTTGAAGATACAATGTATATACAGTATAGACAAGGGTGTATTTTACGTTACGACGTTATAAGACCTTATACATAACATGAGCACATCTATATGATCATCTGGTAAGAAGTATGCAACCTAGTTCCATTTCCCGTCTCCTATATTTGCACTTTATCATTTGTTTAACTTGCGTGGCTCAAAATAATGACTGATGTATTTACGTTACGTATTCCACGTTATGGTACTTTACGTTACTTATTCCACGTTACGGTATTTTACGTTACAGTTCCATATATGGCTGTTTAACATCACATAATGTGCATACGCCACTAACAAATTTGATGACGCCATGAAAACATGTTGCGTCATTCATGCCGATTTCAATGTGCGTGCTGCTTATGATCTGAAGCTCTGAGGGGTTAATTGATCGGTATGTAAGTACTGAACTTTCAACCTTATGATTCTTGTATATGTGTACAAGTCAAACTGTTAAACGTTTATCAGTGCGTGTAATGAAGATATTCTAATGAGATGTATCAGGTATAATCATGCTCGGTAATGAAAAACATACTGAAATTACCATATGTCATTCGTAACGTAAAATACAGTTGCTGTAACGTAATATACAGTTAGATTGTACTGGTGTTAAATGAACACAAATTCCTATATAATCCAACGTTTGTTGCTAAACGTTTGTTAGAGATATGTTATTTTATTTATTTGTATTTGCAGTTTTCTGAAAATGACAAAAAAAACTGCAGCCGTTATGTTTGACAGTATTTTACGTTACAGTTGTATTAAATGTTTATTACCTTACAGTGATACATTTGATAACCACTATGGAGCAAATAACTATATTTCCAGGTCGCATAACTCCTCGACGTTGTCTATACATATAGAAATACCCGTGTAAGACATCCAGTATTACTTCAGATGAACTAGAGAATCTATTTGGAAATTCTTGTTTGAAGTTTCAATATAACGGTCAAATTCTATATAACATCTGATTACTTTTTTGATTAATTTGTGTTGAAATTAACTTCAGTTTGTTAAAGGATTTTAGCAAAGAATTAAAACAAGTTGTACTATAGTTTTACATATATCTAACATTAAATTATTTTGTGTGACGTAAAATAAACTATAAAATACCCCAAATGCTAGTAACTATCGTTTATTAGGAACCATAAGACATTGTATCCTATCCTTCTGTACATAGGTCAAGTAAATAATACTTGTCGTTGTCATATCGAAGAAATTGTGTTCAGTTAAAAAAAATCCCATTTCCATGATCACAAATGTGCACGCTAACTGAGAATGAGTTAATAGAAATACCGGTTGCGCTACACCAGTGACACCAGTTGAGCAGATCAGTAGTGGTACATGAAACACAAGGAAGCTGAGAGTTATCTCCCTTCCGATAGTGCCGGTCGTCGCGTAGCTACCGATCTCAGCAAAACGACGCCATTGTTGTTGCTTGTATACATCTGCTGTATCTCGCCATTGTTGGTCAATAGCTATCTTCGATTTTGACGATCGCTTGAGTTTTTCCCCATACACTCCAGCAGTTACGTTCAAGGTACCAATGAATCCCAGTTTTGTGACTTTGTTTCAGTCTGTTGTTAAATATGGCGACTGGCCGATGTGTATCTTTACTAACGATGTTAGCATTTTTGTTCTTGATGTCTGAAAAGACCCCTGTCAGTGTTACGTTGATCAATATGCTTCCTTAGATACTGTAAACGTGTTCCTTCTGTTTTTAACATCAGATTTTAGAGGTATTTTTAAAATGGCGAATCCTGTCATGTGTAACGAGCATTCTCTCAGACCGTATTACACTCGAGAGAACAGCTTATATTAATGACGATTAATGTCTCCAATGCCTACTTTACATAACTATGACTTTCAGTGTATTCATTATTTCAAGAATTTTCATCACTTCTCCACAACACAGAAGTCATGTTTCACCAGTTGCTCACCACTGCTGTCACTCCTGTCCCACGTCGAGTAGGTGTGCTAAGGTTTTAGAATAAAACTAAATTATTGAAACTGAAACTTGTATCAGCTCCTGTAGGGAACTAAAATGTAAGTCACACAGTATTTGTTTTCACAACAGGTCAATGTCTGAGACAAAATGCCCCGTGTCCAAGTGTTCATGTTCCATGACCTTCTCCTGTATGGCCAATTGTTCCGGTACACATGCATTACACCGGACCCTAACCCTCTCTAAATAATGCTAATGAATAAAATATATTGACCGTGGCAAGAAAATGGCTGTCGTGTCCGGTATGATGCATTCTTACCGTCTTTCCTTACCCAGCATACAACCCGCCCTTCATATCACCCTTGTCTCATTATTTCTCTGTTCCCACTTCCACCCACCAGCGTCCTTGTGTGTTCCACCCTGAGCCCCTGTCCAACCTTCCCACCTCCTACATCTCTGTCCCCGACCCAGTCCCCGCCTCTGTTTCTGTTAACATCACCGGCCAAGTTATTGTGGCTGACACTGACTTTGTGGAGATAGATCTGGGCAGTGAGGCAGACACACAACCCCGCCCACCCCAGTCCTTCCTGAGAGCCTTGCTGTCCCGTTTCATCCGTCTGGTGAAAAGAGTCTTCACCTCCAACAAAAAAACGACGTATAAAGTGCCATTTTGTGGGACATTTGTGGCAAATATGTCACAAACAACACCTGTTATAATTTCCAGTTGTTTGTTATTTCGTTAGTAAACTTTGTTTTGTTTTGTGTTCAAATTGTTGTTTGCTGCATTATTTTGTTATATGAAGTATTCACTACTTATGTTACATAATGGATCACAGTCAAGCATAACCATAAGCTCCCAGTGACATTACAGAATTTTGCAGCCCCATTTTGTCTGTCGGGAAACGTTTGTAGATCTCCACAGGTCTGTGACATCATGGCGAAAACGTATAGTATATGCAATAGGTGCGTTTTGTTCGCGCATACACATCCAGAATGGGATTTGAAAATTTGTTGTGAACATAAAATACCGCCTTATTCTTAATTTCTCATGCCACCTGATGTCCAAATACATTTTTAATCATTGAAACCTTGTAATCTAGAGATCGAAGGAGTGGTGTTTTACACTGCTGTTAGCATTATTCCGGCCATATCAGGGTGTAGGAGGTACATCAAGTTGGTGACATCCGGATTATATATGGCAGCCGTTCCTGCTTCATTCGGGGCGGTGGGGTAGTCTAGTGGTTAAAGCGTTGGCTCGTCACGCCGAAGACCCGGGTTCGAATCCCCACATGGGTACAATGAGTTAAGCCCATTTCTGGTGTCCCCCGCCGTGATATTGCTGGAATATTGCTAAAAGCGGCGTAAAACCAAACTCTGTCAGTCAGTCCTGCTTCATTCCGACGGATTGTGATGATTTAAGCATAAGGACTACACGGTATTACCGGTATACCGGTATATTGCATATTTTCAAATGATACGTGTGGCAATAGTTTTTTTTTTCTGAGAATTGGTATATTTGGTAAAAAACATATAAAGTTTATTTGAATGTCTTTATGGTTTAAATTAAAATCTACACAGACTTTCACTCACAACAAATATTTTCCTTCCTTATTCAATGACAAAACGGCACACTGTAATCCTACAAATTGTATTTAAAAAATAAAATCCATGATTTTGAGATTGCTGCTATCAGAACCATTACATATATGTTAAGGGACTTATAATGTAGAAAATAAGATAGCCATGCACAATTAGTGTCACTCACTGGCAAACACTTAAGTTCCGATATATCGCAATACGTATCGCACTACATTGCAAAACAATTTATTTGCCAATACACAGCCCTATTAAGCATACAGGTTACAGTTATCACAAGTCCGTGATTTACAGCAGGTATGAAGTATTTACAGTTTACACTCTAGTGAGGTATTTTGATACTCGCCGATTGTCATTTTAATCTTGGTTGTCCAAGGTCCGGTTGTTTGTGATCTGGTCAGTGTGACGTAGGTTTGCATACATTTACATTACATGGGTTCAGTTCCAGTTGCTGTAAGTTCATATATTTTCAAGTTTCAAAGTTCATTATACAATTTATTTGTTTACAGTCCAGGAATATCAGTCGTGGGAGAGATACAGACAAGTACCAGGTTCTACATCCATGATGTGACAGACAATGCCCAGCGACTGATGTAACCAGTACAGTTGACAGCCGGTATCGTGTCTCCAAACTCGAGACCTTGTACAAGATTTTTCAGTTCAGAGAATAAGTAATAAACTCGTTTCTGAAGTTCATCTCGTTGTTGTGTGATCCTTCTATATTTTGCGGTATTTAGCGGTATAGGAAATACTGGGAATCTGAGGGTTATCTCCCTCTCGGTTATGCCGTTCGTTGCTTAGCTACCGAACGACACCATTGTTGTTGCTAGAATACATCTGCTTTATCTCGCCATTGTCAGTCTATATCTTCCTTCGATTTTGAACTACGCTTGAGTTTAGTAACATGCAGTCAAGTAGTTTCTTTCAAGGTACCAATTATTCCCGGTTTTAGGACTTTGTCCCACTGTTCAGTGTGGTTGATGGGCCGATGTGTACTGCCAGCATTTTTGTTCGCCATCAGCTGATGAAATACCAGCGCCTTGAGCATGCACTAGTTGCACTAGTTGAACAGATTTCGTATATCAACATTTAGGTGTGTACGTTGACAAACGTAAGGGGCCTACTAACGTTCATTGATTCATTCATTCATAGGATATTTATATATAGCGCACATATCCTCACAACTAGTGCATGCTCAAGGCGCTGGTATTTCATCAGCTGATTTTAAGCAGCAGTCTCCCTGGTCATGGCACCACAGGGCAGAAGGAAATATGTTCCTGGTTTATTGGTCTGACCAAAAGTGTCGCTTTTCCCCTTTATCGGTATTATCTTTGTATTGTGGATTAAAGGCGTAGTTGTGCCGTATTCGAATTCCCCTTTTCGTAGACATTCAAAGACTTTCTGTGGAGTGATGGCAAACGTACACTTGACCAGACCTAAAGGCTATTAATCTTCAGCTATACCCAATCAAAACACGCTCGCACGCACTCACGCACAAACGCATATCAGCACACACATGCATGGAGCGTCAAGTGCAGTTTGTACTTTCATTTCTGGAAAAGCATGTTACCGTTACACGCACTTGACAGTCCAGTTTACATCGAAAGTCCGGACGCTCGGGACAGAACTTGAGCGGACTTCGGAAGCATAATACTCTCTTAACTGGGACCAAAGGCCTCTCCCCGACTGAATGTCAATACGGCCTAATGTAAAATTATTCTTGTTTCACATTACCACCCGACCCAAAACTTCGACCCAACCCAACGATTTTTAAAAAAAAATTACACTAGAGAAAATGCAACTTTGACTCTCAAAGTGTGCATGGATTTTCACACTTCTATGTTTTGATTTTCTATCGGAGAAAAGGAGTAAAAATCCACAGAAATTAAGTGGTTTGGGACATAAAAGAAAATAGAATCCGTCCGACCGACCCATATTTTTTTGAAAAAGTGATGAATAACAAGAATATTGTTTTTATGTGGCCTTACAATGCCTTTTTTCTACAATTTCATAAACAGCAATGGCTGGTAGATTTGGGCTGTTGAAAAATTGATCATTTACACTCGTTATCAGGAACGCTAGCGATGCGCTCCCGCAGCCACGTGTAATACATATTTCACCCTGTTTGGCTACAAGCCTATTGACTAAAGCACTCATTCTCACTCAACCTGCACATTGACTCTATTGCGTTGTCGCATGATTGTAAGTGCAAAAATATTGATAGTTTGGAAATAAAGATACATTGGGTATTATGTGTTAATTTACCATTACCATTTCCATAATACATGAAAAGTATATTCTTACGATATGCAAAACATCCCATTTAAGTGACTGCTGCCGTGGTGTAGTGGTTAGAGCGTCCGCCCGGAGAGCGGAAGGTCGCGGGTTCGATCCCCGACCGCGTCATACCAAAAGACGTTAAAATATGGTACTTGTTGGTCCCTGCCTGGCGCTCGGCATAAATGGGTACATCAAGGACTAGTCGGCTCGGAGTCAGTATAATGTGTCTGAGTGGGGTATTCATGCTTCACTGCGGCATGGTATCTCGGTGGGCTAGCACTATAAAACCAGCTTAAGTCTTGGCTAGTACAAGCAGCCGCACGTACGCATACACACGCATATACGTCGTCATATGAGCGAAATATTCTCAAGCACGACGTAAAACCCAATTTCACCTCACCTCCCATTTAAGTTAAACGTTGCATGTCGCCAGCGAGGGTGTATATATTTGTTGCATCAAAAATAACACTAGTGATAGTGAATGTAATCTTTTATGCATCACGTGGAAGATATCATGCTGAATGTTACTGTGAGTTGGCCATTTAACCTAATATTTGAGATTTTAATGAAATTCCACTGTCGACAATTCTTTGAAGATACAATGCATATACAGTATAGACAAGGGTGTATTTTACGTTACAACGTTATAAGACCTTATACATAACATGAGCACATCTATATGATCATCTGGTAAGAAGTATGCAACCTAGTTCCATTTCCCGTCTCCTATATTTGCACTTTATCATTTGTTTAACTTGCGTGGCTCAAAATAATGACTGATGTTTTTACGTTACGTATTGCACGTTACGGTACTTTACGTTACTTATTCCACTTTACGGTATTTTACGTTACAGTTCCTTATATGGCTGTTTAACATCACATAATGTGCATACGCCACTAACAAATTTGATGACGCCATGAAAACATGTTGCGTCATTCATGCCGATTTCAATGTACGAGTTGCTCATGAGCTGAAGCTCTGAGGGGTTAATTCATCGGTATGTAAGTACTGAAGTTTCAACCTTATGATTCTTGTATATGTGTACAAGTCAAACTGTTAAACGTTTATCAGTGCGTGTAATGAAGATATTCTAATGAGATGTATCAGGTATAATCATGCTCGGTAATGAAAAACATACTGAAATTACCATATGTTATTCGTAACGTAAAATACAGTTGCTGTAACGTAATATACAGTCAGATTGCACTGGTGTTAAATGAACACAAATTCCTATATAATCCAACGTTTGTTGCTAAACGTTTGTTAGAGATATGTTATTTATTTATTTGTATTTGCAGTTTTCTGAAAAATGACAAAAAAAACTGCAGCCGTTATGTTTGACAGTATTTTACGTTACAGTTGTATTAAATGTTTATTACCTTACAGTGATACATTTGATAACCACTATGGAGCAAATAACTATATTTCCAGGTCGCATAACTCCTCGACGTTGTCTATAAATATAGAAATGCCTGTGTAACACATTCAATATTACTTTAGATGAACTAGAGAATCTATTTGGAAAGATTTCCATGATCACAAATGTGCACGCTAACTGAGAATGAGTGAAATACCGGTTGCGCCACACTAGTGACACCAGTTAAGCAGATCAGTAGTGGTACATGAAACACAAGGAAACTGGGAGTTATCTCCCTTCCGATAGTGCCGGTCGTCGCGTAGCTACCGATCTCAGCAAAACGACGCCATTGTTGTTGCTTGTTTACATCTGCTGTATCTCGCCATTGTTGGTCAATATCTATCTTCGATTTTGACGATCGCTTGAGTTTTTCCCCATACAGTCAAGCAGTTACGTTCAAGGTACCAATGAATCCCAGTTTTGTGACTTTGTTTCAGTCTGTTGTTAAATATGGCGACTGGCCGATGTGTATCTTTACTAACGATGTTAGCATTTTTGTTCTTGATGTCTGAAAAGACCCCTGTCAGTGTTACGTTGATCAATATGCTTCTTTGGGCCGTATTACACTCGAGAGAACAGCTTATATTACTTGTACTTAACTATGACTTTCAGTGTATTCTTTATTTCAAGAAGTTTCATCACTTCTCCACAACACAGAGGTCATGTTTCACCAGTTGCTTACCACTGCTGTCACTCCTGTCCCACGTCGAGTAGGTGTGCTAAGGTTTTAGAATAAAACTAAATTATTGAAACTGAAACTTGTATCAGCTCCTGTAGGGAACTAAAATGTAAGTCACACAGTATTTGTTTTCACAACAGGTCAATTTCTGAGACAAAATGCCTCGTGTCAAAGTGTTCATGTTCCATAACCTTCTCCTGTATGGCCAATTGTTCCGGTACACATGCATTACACCGGACCCTAACCCTCTCTAAATAATCCTAATGAATAAAATATATTGACCGTGGCAAGAAAATGGCTTTCGTGTCCCGTATGATGCATTCTTACCGTCTTTCCTTACCCAGCATACAACCCGCCCTTCATACCAGCCTTGTCTCATTATTTCTCTGTTCCCACTTCCCTCCCCACTAGCGTCCTTGTGTGTTCCACCCTGAGCCCCTGTCCAACCTTCCCACCTCCTCCATCTCTGTCCCCGACCCAGTCCCTGCCTCTGTTTCTGTCAACATCACCGGCCAAGTTATTGTGGCTGACACTGACTTTATTGAGATAGATCTGGGCAGTGAGGCAGACACACAACCCCGCCTACCCCAGTCCTTCCTGAGAGCCTTGCTGTCCCGTTTCATCCGTCTGGTGAAAAAGAGTCTTCACCTCCAACAAAAACGACGTATAAAGTGCCATTTTGTGGGACATTTGTGGCAAATAAGTCACAAACAACATCTGTTATAATTTCCAGTTGTTTGTTATTTCGTTAGTAAACTTTGTTTTGTTTTTTTGTTCAAATTGTTGTTTGCTGCATTATTTTGTTATATGACTGACTGACTGACTGAGTTTGGTTTTACGCCGACTTTTAGCAATATTCCAGCAACATCACGGCGGGGGACACCAGAAATGTTTGTTATATGAAGTATTCGCTACGTATGTTACATAATGGATCACAGTCAAGCATAACCCAAAGCTTCCAGTGACATTACAGAATTTTGCAGACCCATTTGTCTATCGGGAAACGTTTGTAGATCTCCACAGGTCTGTGACATCATGGCGAAAACGTATAGTATATGCAATAGGTGCGTTTTGTTCGCGCATACACATCCAGAATGGGATTTGAAAATTTGTAGCGATAAAATACCGCCTTATTCTTAATTTCTCATGCCACCCGATGTCCAAATACATTTTTAATCATTGAAACCTTGAAATCTAGAGATCGAATGAGTGGTGTTTTTCACTGCACGCTGTTACCATTATTCCGGCCATATCAGGGCGTAGGAGGTACATCATGTTGTTGACATCCGGATTACATATGGCAGCCGTTCCTGCTTCATTCCGACGGATTGTGATGATTTAAGCATAAGGACTGCACGTTATACCGGTATATTGCATATTTTCAAATGATACGTATGGCAATAGTTTTTTCTGAGATTGGTATATTGGGTAAAGAACATAAAGTTTGTTTGAATGTCTTTATGGTTTAAATTAAAATCTACACAGTCTTTCATTCACAACAAATATTTCCTTCCTTATTCAATGACAAAACGGCACACTGTAATCCTATAAATTGTATTTAAAAAATAAAATCCATGACTATGCAACCTAATTTTGAGATTGCTGCTATCAGAACCATAACATATGTCTAGGGACTTATAATGTAGAAAATAAGATTGCCATGCACAATTAGTGTCACTCACTGTCCCACACTTAAGTTCCCGATATATCGCAATACATATCGCACTACATTGCAAGACAATTTATTTGCCAATACACAGCCTTATTAAGCATACAGGTTACAGTTATCACAAGTCCGTGATTTATAGCAGGTATGAAGTATTACAGTTTACCGTCTAGTGAGGTATTTTGATACTCGCCGATTGTCATCGTGATCAGGGTGATCCAAGGTCCGGTTGTTTGTGATCTGGTCAGTGTGACGTAGGTTTGCATACATTTACATTACATGGGTTCAGTTCCAGTTGCTGTAAGTTGATATATTTTCAAGTTTCAAAGTTCATTATACAATGTATTTGTTTACAGTCCAGGAATATCAGTCGTGGGAGAGATAAAGACAAGTACCAGGTTCTACATCCATGATGTGACAGACAATGCCCAGCAACTGATGTATCCAGTACAGTTGACAGCCGGTATCGTGTCTCCAAACTCGAGACCTTGTACAAGATTTTTCAGTTCAGAGAATAAGTAATAAACTCGTTTCTGAAGTTCATCTCGTTGTTGTGTGATCCTTCTATATTTTGCGGTATTTAGCGGTATAGGAAATACTGGGAATCTGAGGGTTATCTCCCTCTCGGTTATGCCGTTCGTTGCTAAGCTACCGAACGACACCATTGTTGTTGCTAGAATACATCTGCTTTATCTCGCCATTGTCAGTCTATATCTTCCTTCGATTTTGAACTACGCTTGAGTTTAGTAACATGCAGTCAAGTAGTTACTTTCAAGGTACCAATTATTCCCGGTTTTAGGACTTTGTCCCACTGTTCAGTGTGGTTGATGGGCCGATGTGTACTGCCAGCATTTTTATTCGCCATCAGCTGATGAAATACCAGCGCCTTGAGCATGCACTAGTTGCACTAGTTGAACAGATTTCGTATATCAACATTTAGGTGTGTACGTTGACAAACGTAAGGGGTCTACTAACGTTCATTGATTCATTCATTCATAGGATATTTATATATAGCGCACATATCCTCACAACTAGTGCATGCTCAAGGCGCTGGTATTTCATCAGCTGATTTTAAGCAGCAGTCTCCCTGGTCATGGCACCACAGAGGCAGAAGGAAATATGTTTCCGGTTTATTGGTCTGACCAAAAGTGTCGCTTTTCCCCTTTATCGGTATTATCTTTGTATTGTGGATTAAAGGCGTAGTTGTGCCGTATTCGAATGCCCCTTTTCGTAGACATTCAAAGACTTTCAGGAGAGTTATGGCAAACTTGCACTTGACCAGACGAAAGGGGTATTAATCTTCAGCTATACCCAATCAAAACACGCTCGTACGCACTCACGCACACACATGCATGGAGCGTCAAGTGCAGTTTGTACTTTCATTTCTAGAAAAGCATGTTACCGTTACACGCACTTGACAGTCCAGTTTACATCGAAAGTCCGGACGCTCGGGGCAGACCTTGAGCGGACTTCGCAAAACATAATACTCTCTTAACTGGGGCCATAGGCCTCTCCCCGACTGAATGTCAATACGGCCAAATGTAAAATTATTCTTGTTTCACATTACCACCCGACTCAAAACTTCGACCTGACCCAACGATTTTATATATTTTTTACACTAGAGAAAATGCAACTTTGACTCTCAAAATGTGCATGGATTTTTCACACTTCTAAGTTTTGATTTTCTATCAGGGAAAAGGTGTAAATATCCACAGAAATTAAGTGGTTTGGGACATAAAAGAAAATTAAATACAAAAAAGAAAATCCGTGTAAAAATATTAAAAGTTAGTTTAGAAATATAGATACACTGGGTATTATGTGTTAATTTACCATTACCATTTCCATAATACATGAAAAATATATTCTTACGATATGTGTAACAACCCATTTGAGTTAAAAGTTGCATGTCGCCAGCGACGGTGTATATATTTGTTGCATCAAAAATAACACTGGTGATAGTGAATGTTATCATTTCATGCATCACGTGGACGATAGCATGCTGAATTTTACAGTGAGTTGGTCATTTAACCTAATATTTGAGGGTATTAGTAAGATTTTAATGAAATTCCACTGTCGCCAATTCTTTGGTATTTTACGTTATGCTCCAAAAGAAAGAAAACAACATGAAAAGAGAAAAGAATACACCCAGGAACGTTAAGAAAGTAATCGCTCATGTTTTATTGAAGACACTGAACATCAAATCTATTTGTTGTAATAACTTGTTAAACTATATGTTGGGAAGATACAATCATATACAGTATAGATAAGGGTGTATTTTACGTTACGACGTTATAAGACCATATACATAACTTGAGCACATCTATATGATCATCTGGTAAGAAGTATGCAACCTAGTTCCTTTTCCCGTCTCCTATATTTGCACTATGTCATTTGTTTAACTTGCGTGGCTCAAAATAATGACTGATGTATTTTACGTTACGTATTCCACGTTACGGTACTTTACGTTACTTATTCCACGTTACGGTATTTTACGTTACAGTTCCATATATGGCTGTTTAACATCACATAATGTGCATACGCCACTAACAAATTTGATGACGCCATGAAAACATGTTACGTCATTCATGCCGATTTCAATGTGCGTGCTGCTCATGATCTGAAGCTCTGAGGGGTTAAATCATCGGTATGTAAGTACTGAACTTTCAACCTTATGATTCTTGTATATGTGTACAAGTCAAACTGTTAAACGTTTATCAGTGCGTGTAATGAAGATAGTCTAATGAGATGTATCATGTATAATCATGCTCGGTAATGAAAAACACACTGAAATTACCATATGGCATTCGTAACGTAAAATACAGTTGCTGTAACGTAATATACAGTTAGATTGTACTGGCGTTAAATGAACACAAATTCCTATATAATCCAACGTTTGTTGCTAAACGTTTGTTAGAGATATGTCATTAATTTATTTGTATTTGCAGTTTTCTGAAAATGACAAAAACTGCAGCCGTTATGTTTGACAGTATCTTACGTTACAGTTGTATTAAATGTTTATTACCTTACAGTGATACATTTAATAACCACTATGGAGCAAATAACTATATTTCCAGGTCGCATAACTCCTTGACGTTGTCTATAAATATAGAAATGCCAGTGTAAGACATTCAATATTACTTTAGATGAACTAGAGAATCTATTTGGAAATTCTTGTATGAAGTTTCACCAATTGTCAATATAACGGTCAAATTCTATATAACATCTGATTACTTTTTTGATTTATTTGTGTTGAAATTAACTTTAGTTTGTTAAAGGATTTAGCAAACAATTAAAACAAGTTGTACTATAGTTTTACATATATCTAACATTAAATTATTTTGTGTGACGTAAAATAAACTATTAAATACCTCAAATGCTAGTAACTGCCGTTTATTAACAAACCATAAGGCATTGTATCCTATCATTCTGTACATAGGTCAAGTAAATAATACTTGCCGTTGTCATATCGAAGAAATTGTGTTCAGATAAAAATATAATCCGATTTCCATGATCACAAATGTACACGCTAACTGAGAATGAGTGAAATACCGGTTGCACTACACCAGTGACACCAGTTAAGCAGATCAGTAGTGGTACATGAAACACAAGGAAACTGAGAGTTATCTCCCTTCCGATAGTGCCGATCGTCGCGCAGCTACCGATCTCAGCAAAACGACGCCATTGTTGTTGCTTGTATACATCTGCTGTATCTCGCCATTGTTGGTCAATCTATCTTCGATTTTGACGATCGCTTGAGTTTTTTCCCCATACAGTCAAGCAGTTACGTTCAAGGTACCAATGAATCCGTGTTTTGTGACTTTGTTTCAGTCTGTTGTTAAATATGGCGACTGGCCGATGTGTATCTTTACTAACGATGTTTGCATTTTTGTTCTTGATGTCTGAAAAGACCCCTGGCAGTGTTACGTTGATCAATATGCTTCCTTGGATACTGTAAACGTGTTCTTTCTGTTTTTAACATCTGATTTTAGAGGTTTTCTGAAAATGGCGAATCCTTTCATGTGTAACGAACATTCTCTCAGACCGTATTACACTCGAGGGAACAGCTTATATTACTTGTACTTAACTATGACTTTCAGTGTATTCTTTATTTCAAGAAGTTTCATCACTTCTCCACAACACAGAGGTCATGTTTCACCAGTTGCTTACCACTGCTGTCACTCCTGTCCCACGTCGAGTAGGTGTGCTAAGGTTTTAGAATAAAACTAAATTATTGAAACTGAAACTTGTATCAGCTCCTGTAGGGAACTAAAATGTATGTCACACAGTATTTGTTTTCACAACAGGTCAATTTCTGAGACAAAATGCCTCGTGTCCAAGTGTTCATGTTCCATAACCTTCTCCTGTATGGTCAATTGTTCCGGTATACATGCATTACACCCGACCCTAACCCTCTCTAAATAATCCTAATGAATAAAATATATTGACCGTGGCAAGAAAATGGCTGTCGTGTCCCGTATGATTCATTCTTACCGTCTTTCCTTACCCAGCATACAACCTGCCCTTCATATCAGCCTTGTCTCATTATTTCTCTGTTCCCACTTCCCTCCCCACTAGCGTCCTTGTGTGTTCCACCCTGAACCCCTGTCCAACCTTCCCACCTCCTACATCTCTGTCCCCGACCCAGTCCCCGCCTCTGTTTCTGTCAACATCACCGGCCAAGTTATTGTGGCTGACACTGACTTTGTGGAGATAGATCTGGGCAGTGAGGCAGACACACAACCCCGCCCACCCCAGTCCTTCCTGAGAGCCTTGCTGTCCCGTTTCATCCGTCTAGTGAAAAGAGTCTTCACCTCCAACAAAAACGACGTATAAAGTGCCATTTTGTGGGACATTTGTGGCAAATAAGTCACAAACAACACCTGTTATAATTTCCAGTTGTTTGTTATTTCGTTAGTAAACTTTGTTTTGTTTTTTGTTCAAATTGTTGTTTGCTGCATTATTTTGTTATATGAAGTATTCGCTACTTATGTTACATAATGGATCACAGTCAAGCATAATCCAAAGCTTCCAGTGACATTACAGAACTCTGCAGCGCAATTTGTCTGTCGGGAAAACGTTTGTAGATCTTCACAGGTCTGTGACATCATGGCGAAAACGTATAGTATATGCAATAGGTGCATCGTGTTCGCGCATACACATCCAGAATGGGATTTTGAAAATTTGTAGTGAACATAAAATACCGCCGTATTCTTAATTTCTCATGCAATCAGATGTCCAAATACCTTTTTAATCATTGAAACCTTGAAATCTAGAGATCGAAGGAGTGGTGTTTTACACTGCTGTTAGTATTATTCCGGCCATATCAGGGTGTAGGAGGTACATCATGTTGTTGACATCCGGATTATATATGGCAGCCGTTCCTGCTTCATTCCGACGGGTTGTGATGATTTAAGCATAAGGATTGCATGGTATTACCGGTATATTGCAAATATTCAAATGATACGTATGACAATATTTTTTTCTGAGATTGGTATATTGGGTAAAGAACAAAGTTTTTGTGAGTGTCTTTATGGTTTAAATTAAAATCTACACAGACTTTCATTCACAACAAATATTTTCCTTCCTTATTCAATGACAAAACGGCTAACTGTAATCCGATTAATTGTATTTATAAAATAAAATCCATGACTATGCAACCTAATTTTGAGATTGCTGCCATCAGAACCATAACATCTGTCTAGGGACTTATAATGTAGAAAATAAGATTGCCATGCACAATTAGTGTCACTCACTTTCACATACTTAAGTTCCCGATATATCGCAATACGTATCGCACTACATTGCAAGACAATTTATTTGCCAATACACAGCCCTATTAAGCATACAGGTTACAGTTATCACAAGTCCGTGATTTATAGCAGGTATGAAGTATTACAGTTTACACTCTAGTGAGGTATTTTGATACTCGCCGATTGTCATCGTGATCAGGGTGGTCCAAGGTCCAGTTGTTTGTGATCTGGTCAATGTGACGTAGGTTTGCATACATTTACATTGCATGGGTCCAGTTCCAGTTGCTGTTAGTTCATATACTTTCAAGTTTCAAAGTTAATTATACAATTTATTTGTTTACAGTCCAGGAATATCAGTCGTGGGAGGGATACAGACAAGTACCAGGTTCTACATCCATGATGTGACAGACAATGCCCAGCGACTGATGTAGCCAGAACAGTTGACAGCCGGTATCGCGTCTTCTAACTCGAGACCTTGTACAAGAGTTTTCAGTTCAGAGAATACTACAATAAACTCGTTTCTGAAGTTCATGTCGTTGTTGTGTGATCCATGTGTATTTTGCGTGTTCAGCAATTCTTACATTGTAAGTTCGTTGTGACATTTCACACCCTGTAATACGCACCGTTGGTAACGTGATTGTTACTGGAATTCCGGAGTGTTATGGAGAATACAACGGATTGTTATGGGAATTCCGGAGTGTTATGGGGAATACAACGGATTGTTATGGGAATTCCGGAGTGTTATGGGGAATACAACGGATTGTTATGGGAATTCCGGAGTGTTATGGGGAATACAGCGGATTGTTATGGGGAATACAACGGATTGTTATTGGAATTCTGGAGTGTTATGGGGAATACAACGAATTGTTATGGGAATTCCGGAGTGTTATGATGAATACAACGAATTGTTATGGGAATTCAATAAGTATGCGTGTTTCAAATTTGTCTCGTTTTAGTGGTAAGTACTGACATTTCACCTTACCAAGTGATGTGTTTAGATTCACAAATAATCATTTCATGAAAATATGCATTTTCTAGGAAATGAAATTGTAATGGAGCAAGGAAAACATAGTGAACTTTCAAAATGTTCTTGACTTAGTAAAGTGACAGTTATATTCAAATAATCTTAATTAACGTTGTACACACTTTTACACTGTTCCTCTCTCTGAACTCCTCCCTCGTAACAAATAGTGAACTGTGTCAATATTTTAATGATAGTTTATTGGACAACTTATATATTATTGAATCATAATTCATGAAATTACAAATTCACAATTGTAGAACAATTATAATGCATCGTGTCAAATTAGAAAATGATTGTAATTGTAGTTTTTGAGTAAAGTGACTAAACACCGTCACGAAAAGTATTCTGCCAGACTATATACTAGTAATGGACAAGCTTTATAACGAAAAGACAGATGTAACTTTTAACCTACTGTGCTGGTTTGGTAACCTCTCTATTCAAAACAAAACTAAACTCAACAAAATTGTTATCACAGCACGCAAAATCATAGGCACTACATCTATCGGCCTACATTATGAGCAGCAAATTGTCAAAAAGGTGCAGAAAATTGTAAATGACAGCTCTCATATTCTATTTTACGATTACGAATTTCTTCCATCAGGATGTCGTCTGCGCATGCCAGTGGCTAGAACAAACAGGTTCCGATAATTGTTTTCCTTTGTCCATTATAAATACTGTATACCTGAAGAACGTTATCATTAAAGAGTAGCTTTTATGGTCTCTTAAACTTAATTAAGGTTAATAATAGTCTCTATAATAGTCATTTTAATAGATGACGCTGTGCACGATTGTTAAAAGCGAAAATAATCAAATACGGTGATTTGAAACTGTTCATTAAATATTTACACGACCCGTCGGTCTAGCCAGACACGATTTAAACTGGATCGGACCAGCTATGTAGTATTTACTAGACGATGTCGTTCGGAGGTGCCTTAGTGTCGAACCCTGTGATACACAGGGTATGACTCCCTTTCTTGACAGCAAGTATGTCTTGCAGCTCTCTGGTGACAACTGACAATATATGTGTGCATTGTTTTGTTGATGGGGAACCTATTAGTTCCAACATACATTTCAATATTGAAACAATGTCCCTTTAGATGCCATCACAGGAAAATGATAAGATCATACTGCATTCTAAAGATTTTAATGGTGAAATGGAGTCCTTAAACTCCCACATGCATCTCATTGAGTTCATGTAACTTGACTCATGTCACAACATTATTTATTAAGCACCAGTAGTTTTAGTTAGTCTAATCAACAAATGTAATGAATTACAGAAAATTCGAACACAGTGACGTCATTGCGTGTTGTCTTTAGTAGGTATCTCAGATAGATCACATTGGTATTTTTTAGATGCTTTGCCAAAGGATCAAAGGTTAAGAAAATATAACTTGCCCTGATCTATGAAAACTTTATGACAGTTCAGATCATGCTTTATTACATGCCACATTTCAGAAGCTAAAACTTATAACTTTTCTCAGCTACCAAAGCTAACCTTGTTTTGTTAGATCTGGCTATATAATTGAATCACTAATAATTGGTGCAAAGCAATACTTGTTTGTTGTCAAAACGTTAAATGTTTAAGTGCTAAAGACATTTGTTTATGATGTAACATTACTTGATAACAACCCGTAACGTCCACATTCCCAATCCGGAACACGGTTAAACTTAACTTGGTAACAATCCGTTACCAAACAATTACACCCGCCCCTAACAACATCAATTATCACAACTAAAACAATCATAAATGTTAGTTTGATTTGAAATTGTCAAAGAATATTGATTCATGTTTTCATGGTATAAGATTCAATGGATTATTTTGTCCACATTAGGACATTTTAAGTTTTCTTTTCATTGAGTAACATTGAGCAACAATTTTGCCTAAAACATTAAATTGCCATGATTAATACCAGCAAAAACGACCATTCCGTAAAGATGTATCATCATGTTTACTCCAAAGTGCATTTTCACGACTAATAACTGTGAGATAAACCTACTCAACACGGAAGTTCCAATAACAATCCGTTGTATTCCCCATAACACTCAGGAATTCCAGTAACAATCCGTTGTATTCTCCATAACACTCCGGAATTCCCATAACAATCCGTTGTATTCCCCATAACACTCCGGAATTCCCATAACACTCCGGAATTCCAGTAACAATCCGTTGTATTCTCCATAACAATCCGGAATTCCCATAACAATCCGTTGTATTCCCCATAGCACTCCGGAATTCCCATAACAATCCGTTGTATTCTCCTTAACACTCCGGCATTCCCATAACAATCCGTTGTATACCCCATAACACTCCGGAATTCCCATAACAATCCGTTGTATTCCCCATAACACTCCGGAATTCCCATAACAAACATTTGTATTCTCCATAACACTCCGGAATTCCAGTAACAATCCGTTGAATTCTCCATAACAATCCGGAATTCCCATAACAATTCGTTGTATTCCCCATAACACTCCGGAATTCCCATAACAATCCGTTGTATTCTCCATAACACTCCGGAATTCCCATAACAATCCGTTGTATTCCCCATAACACTCCGGAATTCCCATAACAATCCGTTGTATTCCCCATAACACTCCGGAATTCCAGTAACAATCCATTGTATTCTCCATAACAATCCGGAATTCCCATAACAATCCGTTGTATTCCCCATAACACTCCGGAATTCCCATAACAATCCGTTGTATTCTCCATAACACTCCGGAATTCCCATAACAATCCGTTGTATTCCCCATAACACTCCGGAATTCCCATAACAATCCGTTGTATTCCCCATAACACTCCGGAATTCCCATAACAATCCGTTGTATTCCCCATAACACTCCGGAATTCTCATAACAATCCGTTGTATTCTCCATAACACTCCGGAATTCCCATAACAATCCGTTGTATTCCCCATAACACTCCAGAATTCCCATAACAATCCGTTGTATTCCCGATAACACTCCGGAATTCCCATAACAATTCGTTGTATTCCCCATAACACTCCGGAATTCCCATAACAAACCGTTGTATTCCCCATAACACTCCGGAATTCCCATAACAATCCGTTGTATTCTCCATAACAATCCGGAATTCCCATAACAATCCGTTGTATTCCCCATAACACTCCGGAATTCCCATAACAATCCGTTGTATTCTCCATAACACTCCGGAATTTCCATAACAATCCGTTGTATTCCCGATAACACTCCGGAATTCCAGTAACAGTCACGTCGCCAAGGGCGCGTATTCCAGTGTGTGATATTGTCACTGAACCTCATCTCCAAACTCCGGTGGTGTTTATTTGTAACATTTTGTAACTGGTGCAAAATCCCTTCATATAGTTTTTCTTACTTGTAATTTTCTGACAGTCTTTGGCCGTTACATAAAAATATACCAAATATATGCCAAATTGATTTCTGGTTGTGTTTGATAATAACCCTCAAATCAGAAATCAGACACACAACCCCTCCCAACCCAGTCCTCCCTGAGAGCCTTTCTGTCCCGTTTCATCCGTCTGGTGAAAAGAGTCTTCACCTCCAACAAAAACTACCTTTAAAGTGACATTTTGTAACACTCCGAGATGTCACATTTCTTTTTAGGGACATATAAGCAAATAAATTTTCAAAATCAACTCTCGTACGCGTAACAAGCCATTTTTTACGTGTAAGCCCGATAGGTTGCAAAGCTTTATGTTTAGGTAGTATGAAGGGCTTGCCCCACCTCTTTAGCAACAATCACGCGTAAGCCCGGGCTTTTTAAAAAAAAAATAATGGTAGCTCCGCCCCTGACTCTTTTCATTTTTCATTGTTGTTCTTTTCTAAATAAATTTTTGTTGTTCAAATTGGCAAAAGTGGCTGACTTGGTTGACACATGTCATCGTATTCCAGTTGCGTAGATCGATGCTCAAGATGTCAATCACTGGACTGTCTGGCCCAGACTCGGTTATTTACAGACCGCCACCATAAAACTATTGCGGATTGCTAGGTAAAACAAACAAACGTAAAAAAATCGAATTCGGCCGTCTGTTTTTTCTGTCAGTCTTCCTGGACCCATCATATGCAGACTGCACGTTCACTTTAGGGAGGGTAGCCTAGTGGCTGAAGCGTTCGCTCGTCACGGCGAACCCGGGTTTGAATCCCCACATGGGTACAATGTGTAAAGCCCATTTCTGGTGTCCCCCGCCTTGATATTGCTGGAATATTGCTAAAGGAGGCGTAAAACCATACACACTCACTCACGTTAAGGAAGACAGGTTACAGTTACCTGCCTCCTGGCTAGCTATTCTCGAAACTTCGTAAGTCCTACGAACTTCTTAAGCCCATTCTTAACACATTGGCTACGATCAAAGTTAAGAATTCTTAGGGCTACGAACGTTTCGAGAATAAGGGCCCTGGTTTTTAAGGTTGAATGGTTATTTCAATGCAATCCTTTTCAACGATATTAACACACGAGGCCCTGAACATTTCAGATTGTTAAGCACTGACCTATGTACTGGTAACTAATATACTATCCTAACTACCGAGAATTCAAGTACTCTTTTCTGCCATTTTTTTGAAAACATAATATTTATCACATGGGCCTCATTGGCGATTCTGTCTGTATGAATATTGAAGCGACCGACTACAGCAGGCTAAAGTCAATCCCTTAAAAATTCTTTCTGATGTTGACATACTCACTCAAATCTCAGTCTCAAATCCCTGTTGGGCTCAATTCAATCCCCTACATTTTTACAGTATTCTACTTCTCGTGTTCAGTTTTGCCAAACAGTTGTAAAGCTGTCAAATATTCACCATTTTAGGTTATATATACAATTGCTTTTGAATTAGCATTCCATATCCATATTTGTCACAACTATAGACATACAATCTGCATAGCATCGAATAGAATTGGAACGCACGTAATACTAATTTGATTAGAAACAAACGTCTAAATGCAGTGTTATTTTGTGTGGTTTGTCATAAGTTTGATCACATATGTCAGTAAGTTGAAATTCTGATTCGTGTACACCAATAAAAAAATGTATTTTGACAAAAAGGATGTTCATTCTGAGAACTGGAAACAAAGCGATATTATAGGTATTATGGAACGCCAGTATTTTAGTAGATTGGGGAAAGAATAAGATCGTTTTTACTAAGATGTAATAAAATAACACGTGTTCTTACATTGCCCTCAAAGTATATATTTCTATTTCAATATACAAATATGTAATGGAATGTAAATAGCCATTTCTGCCTCCATGCTGTCTTAGGAAATGGGAAGATTAAACATATGTATTAGAATAGAGTGGCCTGATTTCGTCTAAAGTAAACATAATGATAATATAATGTAAATGTATTCATTGATCTGACTAAAACGAGTGAGTGAGTTTGATTTTACGCCGCTTTTAGCAATATTCCTGCAATATCATGGCGGGGGACACCAGAAATGGGCTTCACACATTGTACCCATGTTGAAATCGAACCCGGGTCTGCGGCGTGACCAGCGAACGCTTTAACCACTAGGCTACCCCATGTCTTCGTGGTCACATATCCTTACCATATTCAGACTTCCAATATCCCCATATTATGAGTGGTAAATGTCAGAAAACACATACCGACACTTCTTATGAATTGAGGGCGGTGGCGTAGCCTAGTGGTTAAAGCGTTCCTTCGACCCCGGGTTCGATTCTCCACATGGGTACAATGTGTGAAGACCACTTCTCCCGACGCGATATTGCTGAAATATTGCTAAATGCGGCGTAAAACTAAACTCACCCACTCTTGTCTGGGGAAATGCCCTACTTTGAGTGGGGAATTGTCCAATGGAAGGAGATATATTACAAGAAGTCAACATTAACAATTTTAAATTATTATTTTTTAATTTATATTTTATTCCTGAAACCTTAAGATATGAAAGTCTAATGGGATACAGTTGTATGTTTTTATGTAACAAGACAAACCATTTACTCACCTTTCGCACAAACACAAGATTATTTTTGATTATTGAACAAATTGACTAAGAAAATAACACATCAATCGTGTTTGAATAAGCCACGATACATGAGCCATTTAGAATAAAATTCGCCATTACAATTTTTATTAAACTGTTTACAGTTTCCAATACTATATCTTAATCTCAACTCACTCCTGAACTGAGCAATATTTGGTTAAGCAGAATTTAGCAAGCATGACACTGTATAGTTACATATAGATATACCGTTGGCTTGCAAGTTGTTTTAAACTTAGACAAATCACAAGCTTAATCGTGCTTTGAAAGCGTTTCCTGTTTGAAAAAGAATCCCGGTACCGGGGCCCCATTTCACAAAGCTATCGTAGCGCTGCGACTGACGTAAGTGTATGGTACAGGGTGCCGTTCCACTAACCCATCTTAGCCCTACGCCAATCGTAAACCCTAAAATCCCAATCTTAGTGTGATGTTACGATCAGCTTACCGTTCCACTAACCAATCTTACCCAAGTCAATCGTAAAGTTAAGATCCAAAGTCTAAGTTGCTCAGGACCAACTTAAGATAGCTAAAATCAATCGTAGAGAAACCAAAGTGGTGGCTTTCATAGTCTATATGAAGAAGAAGAAGAGCGAGCATTTCACCGTGAGCGTCCCCTAATTCTTTACTAACCATGAAATGAATTTGTTAATTCTGTGATGTAAACAAACACTGCACTGAAGCCGTTCAAATGTCAGGCCAGTCTGACCACTGTCGTCATGGGAACACAGCCGAGGGTTTCGGTGTAATACATTTGTACAACAATATTACAACGCCATGGTTAAGAATAGGGACGGGTCGTGAAGTGAACAATGTTCTGAAACAAAAGGATACAAATATGTTTGATTGAACGTGCGCTTATATGGTAGGGGATTCTAAATTTTAAGGCAGGCCGCGTGTTTTTCAAGACCACTGACTAGACTACATTCTAGATACGTTATCAGATGATGTGCTTGTGGCGAGGTAGAGGCTAGTCTGTCGTACAGACTCAGAAGCAAATATATCCAAGAAAGCCAACGCAAGTCTAGAAAATGTGGCAAGTCTGGATTTCCTCAGCTTCAGGTCTGAAAATGAAGAAAGTCTCAGGGCTCCTTTTCATTATATTTCATTTATGTTTTACTATGAACTTTTTTCAGTAAAATATGTTCATTTCAGAGACTAGTTGTTAGTCTAGGTAGAGGCGTTCAGCCGCACTTGCCCCTGAAACCAAGGTGCTCACTACCCTAATATTTTGCTCGAGGTTTTTTCTCCACGTTTACACTTGGTTCCAAAACTACTTCCTTGTTTTTACTACCATCTTCACCATGCCTGTGGCTTTGACTCCGAGGTCCATCCATGGTACGACCCTGAACATGTCCAGGGCATCATGGAAAATGATGCCTTCAAACTTCTCTGGAATAGGCCCATATACAGCCTGAGAATAATTCCAGCCAACAAACCTGCTCTGGTCCTTTTTGATAAAGCTAATGAATTTATTTATATCATTGAATTTTCTGTCCCTTTTGACAGCAACGTGATTGGGAAGATTCAGGAAGAGCATGCTAAATATGTGGACCTCGCCTTTGAAATGTCTCGCTTGCATCCCAAGTACACTGTCGTCAGATTCCCCTATTGTTCTCGGTGCCCTTGGGTTGGTACCTCCTGATCTCTTAGCGCAGATCAGGAGAGTGCCCAGGTTCTCCACCGGGAGCACAGTCCTTCTGGCAATCTGGGTAATGCTTGTAAATGTGTTGTAAAGTTTTGATTTACCAGACATTTACAAATTTGTAAATATGAGATTTACAGCAACAAAATTACAATTTTGTAAATATTCACAAAGGGAGATAACTCAAACGGTAATTTCACAGGCAATGTCTATTTATTACATGTGGTGTCTATTACAACGTCTAGACCAAAGAAGAAATTGGACACCAGACACATCTTTACCTTTCACGTTTCCATCATGGATTTTATTAAGAGCAACAAAGGCGGTTTGAAAAGAAAGAAAGAATTTGGATTGATCTGGTAGTGCTTGAATTTTTGTTTAATTATAAATGCAGAATTTATGATCATGATGATATTAACAACATTACTTAATGAATTTCATAAAATTGGTTATTGTGACTTTTTTAGGTGACTTTTTTCCTAGCCAAAATTGTGACCTGTGACTTTCGTTTCGATCACCAGTCGCGTAATTGCATGCCATCTGTTGTTTCCAGTATGGAATGCAGCCTGGCGGAGGTGTGTTATTCAATACTAATTTTGTGCCAAACCTTTATTGCAGGAAATTGTTGTAGAAACTTAAGAAATAACAAACGATATCATGTAACGGTTTGTTGGTTCGAATGATTGAAAATGCATGGTTATTGAACATCAAAGAGTGTTTTGTGAATTCAACACATTGTCTGACGAAAAACGCCAATCCGAGAATTATTAAGTTATTTTTAAATATTCAATGATTTGTGATATTATAATCCACGAACACCTCTGGAGAGTGGTTTCGTATAATTGTTGGTCATATTGCTTGTGTTTGACTGTTTATTTTTCGATACTATTGGGCCAGAAGCATAGACGTATTAAGCATCCTTTGGTGCCTGGTCTCAGGAAACATCCAGAAATAGTAGATTATTCGTCCATAATACCACAGTAAACTGTGTTTGTAGCGAACAGACGGATATAACGAAGCGTTATTGTGGTTTCCTGCATGTTTCAGTCGAAATGCGTATAACGAACTACGGTTACAGTGAAGTAAAATTAATGGCCCCTTTGAGTTCGATATAACTGTAGTTATCATAGGGGCCTTTATTAACTCACAACTGAGGAGACCCGTTAAGAACCGGGGTAGAATTGGTCTTCAGTAACCCATGCTTGTCGTAAGAGGCGACTAACGGGATCAGGCTCGCTGGCTTGGTTGACACATGTCATCGTATCCCAATTTCGTAGAGCGATGCCCATGCTGTTGATTACTGGATTGTCTGGTTCAGACTCGATTATTTACAGATCGCCGCCATATAGCTGGAATATTGCTGAGTGTGGCGTAAAACTAAACTCACTGACTGACTGAGGATTTACAAAAATATATCTCTCGTCAAAATATGGCTGATGTCATCCATTTCAAAGGCAAGGACTGTAATAATACTGATTATTTTATACCTGTTATTCAGTATCATGTTTCAGTGTTATCAAAGACACTGGTGGCCTAGTTATCTAAGGTGTCTACTGAAGAGTTGCATCCTTGGGTGGACTAGAAACAAGTGGCCATGGGTTCGAATCCTCGGTTCCTTATTACCTTTCCTGGTTTGTCAGCAGAATACCAATGTTCATGGGATTCATCAAAGTTGTAAACATCTGAGAGCTTCTCCACTTTGACCTTCCCGCCTACCTTATGCTAACACACTGGGATGTAACTGAAATTGTAGTTCTGTGGTGGTGGTGGTTGTCTCGCGATCCAAGTCAACCGAAACCAGGGGCGGTGGGGTAGCCTAGTGGTTAAAGTGTTTGCTCCTCACGCCGAAGAGCCGGGTTCGATTCCCCACATGGGTACAATGTGTGAAACCCATTTCTGGTGTCCCCCGCTGTGATATGACTGGAATATTGCTAAAAGCGGCGTAAAACCAAATTCACTCACACGCAAACGAAACCGCACGTTTCCTACCAGTTTAATGCTGAGGGCATTCCGCCGTCTTTCTCCTTGACAACGCATGTACATAAGAGAGAACATTACGTTATGTCCTCTTAGGAAGGACCGGCCTACTCGTTTGTTTTAAAGAGTGACGTTGTGACGTCAGCCGGAAGTCCGTTGCATCTTTTTTACTGGTTTATCGTGTGGTTTAAACATACATGAATTTTATTCAAACAAAATTGAATAGGGATCGGTGAACAAGCTTTAAGCTTATGTGAACACCTCTCCCTTACAAAGTCAAATAATGATTACATAGTTTGGTTGTTAGTCATGTATAAGATGTACATACATAAGAGTGAGTGAGTGAATTTAGTTTTACGCCGCACTCAGCAATATTCCAACAATATGGCGAATAATGGTAAATAATCGAGTCTGGACCAGACAAGCCAGTGTAGGGCTGGGACGGGTCCAAATTTCCTACCCGGGTACCAGACCCATTATTACTCGACCCGACCCGGGTACCCGTTATAACACTAATTGCGAGTTGTTCCTCTTTAATAAAATCAGTTATGGACGAGATTAAGAGTGGCGTCTGGAAATATTTTGAATACTCGCATCAGGCACAAAGACAAAATGCACGTTGTGCACAGTGCAGCTAAGTCAGAAAGGAGGGAGTACGTAATAGATGTGGAAACATCTGAACATCAAACATCCCTCCGTAACAAACCAGGAGCTACAAACAAATGCCGTTCCAATCTACAGGCAAAATACAATTGAAGGTATAAATAAAAAGTGTATACCACTGAACTAACAAGTGAACAATGGAATACAAACATAAAGTTTTCAAAGTAAATACCTCTGTCCCTCTCCCGTGGACTCATAATCCAATCACAATAGTCAGACAGACAGACAGATTGCTACAATAAAGTACATAATAATACATATCAAAATATACAGTAAATATTATAAATGGAGTTATGAGAGACGGTTGATAATCAAATATCACAGAGCAATATATTGGAAGCATATGAGTAGATAAAATTACAATTGAACTTAAAAAAATATATACAAAAATATTAACATGAAATGTTAAACGTATTTATATAAAATTTGGCGGCGTCTTAAAAAGGTTTTAAAGCAGTTTTTGGCACGTACGTGTATAAGATCTTGAGAGCTTAAAAACAGTGATGACTTCTCAGGTTCCGATAAGAGGGTAAAACGTGGCATGAAAAACTTTGCCTTCATAACGGCCGGTTTCCATACGCGGGGGCGCTGTACCCGTCGTGAACAAGGTGAGGTGAGTTGAATTTGGGTTTAACGTCGTGCTTGAAAATATTTCGCTCATATGACGACATGCATGCGTGTGTATGTGTATGTGCGGCTGCTTGTACGAGCCCAGACTGAAGCTGGTTTTATAGTGCTAGCCCACTGAGATATCACGCCACAGTGAAGCATGAATACCCCACTCAGACACATTATATCTATTCTCCGAGCCGACCAGTGCTTGTTGTACCCATTAATGCCGAGCGCCAGGCAGGCACCAACAAGTACCATATTTTAACGTCTTTTGGTATGACACGGTCGGGGATCGAACCCGCAACCTTCCGCTCCGTGTTAACATCTGGGTCTATTTTATCAGTGCCATCAGTGAATTTCTTTTGCCTTCAAGTATAGGTCTAACTTTACGCATAACAAACTTGAAACAAATGGACTTGTGTACATCAACATTAGAATGTTCATGACTGTATAATTCCAAGATGTACAAAACTTCATTTAACAAGTCACCTGTAGAAATGAATACTTTATTCAGTTTTTAACAAGGATGATGCTTCAGTTTGTGTGTGTGAAGGTTATCTGACCTAACAAATCTTTCCCCACACGTACTGCATTCATGGGGCTTGATGCCGCTGTGACATTTCATGTGTCTCAGGAGACTACCTGACTGTGTAAATCTTTTGCCACACCGCTCACACTTATATTTTTTGGTTCCACTGTGACGTGCCATATGTGTGTGGAGATCACACGATTGAGCAAATTTTCTGTCACACACACTGCACACAAAAGGCTTGTCACCACTGTGACACCTCATGTGTATCGTGAGAGCCATCGACTGGGCGAATCTTTTCCCACACACACTGCACAGATGAGGCTTGATTCCCCTATGGCCCCTGAGGTGTCTTTGCAGAGAGCTGGATTCTGTGAATGATCTACCACACTTTCTACATTTGTAAGGCTTTATTCCAGTGTGAATTCTTGTGTGGTTAAAAAGAGAATGTGATCGTGTGAATGTTTTCCCACACTGTTTGCACTCATGTGACTTTGTCTTGTGTTTCTTTGGTCTGCTTCTTTCCATGGATCCTATATCACTTTCTGTATCTTCTAAAGCAGCATGGCTTTCATTCTCATTGTCTTTCTCAAGGTGGCAAGTTACTTTGGATCCTATATCACATTCTGTATCCTTTGTAGGTGTATCACGTTTACTCTTTTTGTGTTTCTTAAGTTTGCTAGTTGATACATATACTCCACATTCTGTATCTTCTGAAGCAGCATGACTTTCATTCTCATTGTCTTTCTCAAGGTGGTAAGTTACTTTGGATCCTATATCACATTCTGTATCCTTTGAAGGTGTATCACGTTTACTCTTTTTGTGTTTCTTAAGTTTGCTAGTTGATACATATCCTCCACATTCTGTTTCTTCTGAAGCAGCATGACTTTCATTCTCATTGTCTTTCTCAAGGTGGTAAGTTACTTTGGATCCTATATCACATTCTGTATCCTTTGAAGGTGTATCACGTTTACTCTTTTTGTGTTTCTTAAGTTTGCTAGTTGATACATATCCTCCACATTCTGTTTCTTCTGAAGCAGCATGACTTTCATTCTCATTGTCTTTCTCAAGGTGGTAAGTTACTTTGGATCCTATATCACATTCTGTATCCTTTGAAGGTGTATCACGTTTACTCTTTTTGTGTTTCTTAAGTTTGCTAGTTAATACATATCCTCCACTTTCTGTATCTTCTAAAGCAATATCACTTTTACTCTTCTTGTGTTTCCTGTTATTCCTAGTAATAACTACAGATCCTCTGTCACATTCTTTTTCCTTTAAAACAGTATAGCTACTACTCTGTGTCGTGCTTTTAGTTTTCTTAGGAAAAGCTTGTAAGTTAAAGTTCTCATTGTCTGCACTTATCCTAAGTCTCACGTTTTCCCTTCCATGTATATCCTTTAGATTTATCCTTGACAACACGACAGAGGTGACTGGACTCAAGTCACGACTGTCGTTTGGATACATGTCTGGAAAGAAATTTGAAAAATACATAAAAATGTTGAAAATTAAATGTTTGACCTGAAACAGTATGATCGAAATATGACAAAAAAAATGTTATGTTCGTAACAATAATGGGGCAACAATCACTAATATACTGATGGTAAAAGGTTAGGCAACACCCATATTTTGATAAATGATGACAAAAATAGGATTGAATGTAGCTGGATGGAGACTTTTGCATGCTTGGTTTTTGTATCTTACACAAAGGAAATAACAATGAAAATGGATTATGAGACAAAAGACAACATTTACTAACGTGATGGTGTTTATTGAGAGCAAAATAAAATGAAAGCGAAAAATACAACAAATGTCATCACTTTACATGTTTGGAATCGATGTGAAGGAAAAATTTAAGTACGATTGGAATAGAGAGAAATGGTGCAAGAAACAAACAGTTGAATGTCTCTAGCACTGTTTCAGTGTACCGGAAGCAATCAGTATTCAGTGTATCCTCCTCCGAGTTTGATGACAGATGCACACCTATTGGCCATTCACCGAACCAACCTTTAAAGATTAAGGATTATTGTGTTTCTGAGCTGATTCAAGTTGCCAACAGGATTGTCCAGTCTGGTCCTATTGCGGCCAATATCATCCCAAACATGTTCTATGGGGTTTATGTCTGGACTGACACTGGGCCATTCCAAAAATATAATTCCAAGTTGATTTTTGGCGTCCTGTACAATGCCTGCATGGTGAGGACGGGCATCGTCGTCTTGGAGGATGAAGTGTCTGTTTGGATTGGCATGAATGTATGGCATAATTGTATTGTTAATGACGTCATTGAGGTACTTTGGACCTGTCATTGATCCCTGAACAACTTTGATGTCAACTTTATGGTCATACGTGAAACCAGCCCAAACCATTACAGATACCCCACCACCAGCAACAGTTGGCAGAACACATCTGGGGTTCAATCTGTCTCCATCAGTCCTTCTGACGCGCAAGCGACCATCAGCAACGTGAAGGTTGAATCGGGATTCGTCCGTCCATATGATACGACACTATCTTTGTAGGTTCCAACGACGTCGTTGACAGGATCAGTCCAAACGAGCTTGCTTGTGGTAAGGGAGTAAACGAGGACTGACTGACTGAATTTGGTTTTACGCCGCTTTTAGCAATATTCCAGCAACATCACGGCCATTAACGAGGACGCTTGAGGGGTCGTCTTGCCTGAAAACCACCGGAAATGAGACGTTTGTTCACCGTTTCCCGAGAAATGATGATTCGGTGACTTGAAGGGATTTCTTCGAGCCAAGCCCAGTAGATAACGGTCTTCCCTGGCAGTGGTCTTCTTGGACGACCAGATCTGGGTCTATCATCAACATCACCAGTGTTTCTGTACTTTGAAAGTAGCCTGCTCACCACACCGCAATGGAGGTTAACAGCAGCTCCAACTTGACGTAAGGACATACCAGCATGACGCATGCCAACAATTTTTCACGTAACAGCTGACGTGACATGAGTTCGAGCTATTCTGATGTTTCTGAATATCACTTTCAATGTCACATTACTAGTGACAAAACCATGTGACTGATGGTGGTTCCCCCATGATGCAAACGCATGGAAATCTCGTGCATGAACGTGAACATTGTGCATATTTCGTGGAGAGTCATTGATGGTGCTACATTTCAGTAACAATTGTTTGGCTAAAAAAACACACATTTCGTCAGTTATTTATCATACCACACCAATGACAGGGAAACTGTCACTTATTTACGTGCCAGGGCATTCGAAACTGTCACTTATTTACATAACAATGACAGGGAAACTGTCACTTATTTACATTACAATGACAGGGAAACTGTCACTTATTTACATAACAATGACAGGGAAACTGTCACTTATTTACATAACAATGACAGGGAAACTGTCACTTATTTACATAACAATGACAGGGAAACTGTCACTTATTTATGATCAATGACAGGGAAACTGTCACTTATTTACATAACATGACACAGGAAATGACTTATTTAGTACAATGACAGGAAACTGTCACTTATTTTAACAATGACAGGGAAACTGTCACTTATTTACATAACAATGACAGGGAAACTGTCACTTATTTACATAACAATGACAGGGAAACTGTCACTTATTTACATAACAATGACAGGGAAACTGTCACTTATTTACATATAACAATGACAGGGAAACTGTCACTTATTTATAACAATGACAGGGAAACTGTCAATGATCAATGGGAAACTGTCACTTATTTACATAACAATGACAGGGAAACTCATTTATTTACGTACCAATGACAGGGAAACTGTCATTTATTTATGTACCAATGACAGGGAAACTGTCACTTATTTACATAACAATGACAGGGAAACTGTCACTTATTTACATAACAATGACAGGGAAACTGTCACTTATTTACATAACAATGACAGGGAAACTGTCACTTATTTACATAACAATGACAGGGAAACTGTCACTTATTTATGATCAATGACAGGGAAACTGTCACTTATTTACATAACAATGACAGGGAAACTGTCACTTATTTACGTAACAATGACAGGGAAACTGTCACTTATTTACATAACAATGACAGGGAAACTGTCACTTATTTACATAACAATGACAGGGAAACTGTCACTTATTTACATAACAATGACAGGGAAACTGTGTCATTTTATTTACATAACAATGACAGGAAACTGTCACTTATTTACATAACAATGACAGGGAAACTGTCACTTATTTATGATCAATGACAGGGAAACTGTCACTTATTTACATAACAATGACAGGGAAACTCATTTATTTACGTACCAATGACAGGGAAACTGTCATTTATTTATGTACCAATGACAGGGAAACTGTCACTTATTTACATAACAATGACAGGGAAACTGTCACTTATTTACATAACAATGACAGGGAAACCGTCATTTATTTATTTGTTTGGTTCTTTCTTACACTTTCAGAGCAGTTACGTGCATCATTTCATCCACCAGTCCACATGATCACTGATTCATTCCAGGGTCTAAACAAATGATCACAACGTACTGTTTCCTACATTCTTACTTCACAGAACCCTCACATTGTCTGCAAGGACCCTAAAAACATTATAACTGGCAGTCCCCAGGACCCCATCATGGCCATGTTTGCGAGTTGAGGTAAAAACCCTGTCACGTCTCCTCTTTCAAGCTGTGATATAATAACATGGCCTGTATGATAGCACCTATTGGACAAACATCCTTTCATTTATGTATCTTCATTTAATAATGTCTCTTTTTGACAAACTTACACAAGCAATCATCAGCCAGCAGACCAGCCTCCGTGTAGTTAGTCTGGGGTCTCTTACGTTTCATCAGAGAAAGATTATCTTCACATGGATCTTTTTCAGTCACCTGAATATGATTCACACAAACAGCTATTTACTCAAATATAACATATATATTTCATACACAACTGAATCATACACAACTGAACCTCACCTGAACACTTCGGGAATATATCAGATTAGTTGGTTGTTGTTTAACGCCACACTCAGCTGCATCCAAGCTATATAGAGGTGGTTTGTAAACAGTTGAGTCTGGACCAGACACTACAGTGATCAACATCATGAGCGAGTTAGTGAGTTTGGTTTTACGCCGCTTGTAGCAAATTTCCAGCAATATCACGAGGGGGGACACCAGAAATGGACTTCACACATTGTGCACATGGGGGGAATCGAACCTGCATCTTTGGCTTGACAAGCGAACGCTTTAACCACTAGGCTACCCCACAGCCCCCGATCAACATCATGAGCATTGATATGATGACGTGTCAACCAAGTCAGCGAGCCTGACCACCCGATCCAATTAGTCGCCTCTTACAACAAGCATGGGTTACTGAAGATCAATTCTAACCCGTATCTCCATGGATCTATTAGATCAGAAAGGTCATACAAGATCAAAGAAGTAAAGCTGTTTATACTAGGAAGGTGTTTGTGGTACATGCAAAAACTCAATCAAATCAGCTGTCATTTTTTTCCTAAATCATGCTCATGGTGTCTCATGTAGTTTTGCTAAGGTTTAAAATAGTCATGATTCATCTTAAGTTTGGTTTCTTAGTAAACTTTGAGTTGTATATACATGTCTTTCAGTCATGATTCACAGTTTCAGCTGACATTCCTAGACTAAAAAGGATTCATTTCGAGATGTTTCCCATAATCATGATAATAATAATAATAATAATAATAATAATGTGATTCTTAAAGAAAATATCAATATAAAATGTCGACTCTGTAATGAATTTACAGCGACTGTCCAACACCTTGTCAGTGGATGCCCTTTTTTGGCACAAACAGCATATCTTAAACGACATGATGCCATGTCTGTGGCTTTGACTCCAAGGTCCATCCATGGTACGACCCTGAACATGTCCAGGGCGTCATGGAAAATGATGCTTTCAAACTTCTGTGGAATAGGCCCATATACAGCCTCAGAAGAATTCCTGCCAACAAACCTGATCTTGTCCTTTTTGATAAAGCTAATGAATTTATTTATATCATTGAATTTTCTGTCCCTTTTGACAGCAATGTGATTGGCAAGATTCAGGAAAAGCATACTAAGTATGCGGACCTCGCCTTTGAATGTCGCGCTTGCATCCCAAGTACACTGTCGTCAGGCTCCCCATTGTCAGTGTAGGAAAGAAAGCCCGTCCCAACGTCCGAGACGGGTGAATTTTGTGGAGGACGGGTTAAAAATAAATCTAGTCCGTCCTCATGTCAGGTCAGTTTTAGCAAACAAATGACATATATATAATGATAATAACCTTTTTGAATATTTTTATGTTTTATTTATATTTGGAGGACAGGCTAGATTTTGGCAGGACTGGTAAAAAATTTGACCAGCCAGTCCTGTGGACAGGCTAGATTTTCTACATCTTTCCTACACTGCCATTGTTCTCGGTGCCCTAGGTTTGGTACCTCCTGATCTCTTGGCGCAGATCAGGAGTGTGCCCGGGTTCTCCACCGGGAGCACAGCCCTTCTGACACTCTGGGTAATGCAGAAGGCTGCAGTGTTGGGGAGCCTTCATATTCTCCGTAAAGTTCTTGGTGTGTTCGACTAGGCAGTGTTTCCTGGGAGAAGTCCCATTTGCTGTCTGGGCTGCGTGTAGAGGGCCCTGAGCTGATGATGAGCCTTACCAGCCTGACTGTGCCAGGATTACCCGAACCCTCTCTGCTGCATACTATCTTTAATCTGTAAAACATAATAATAGCATATTTGTAAAGCGCTTATATCCATGCTTTTGCATGCTCAAAGCACACAAATAAAAATGCAAGTAAGGAAAAGAGTTACAATCAAGGATTGTGGGTGTTACCTTGGATGTTGAGTGCATGTCATTCTTCTTCAGTCTCAGTCTGGTTGTACAGTCTGGTGCCTCATACGGCACAAGAGGCTTCGATGCTGAAATTTATAACAAGGAATTATGAGCATCACCATTACCAGTGGAATACTGTACACATCAGAACCTGGAGTGCATGAGTCAACATTTAGTCACATCAGCAATGTTTCTGCCATATACAGACAGCAGGATGTTGGACAGATATACAGACAGCAGGATGTGGGACAGATATACAGACAGCAGGATGTGGGACAGATATATAGACAGCAGGATGTGGGACAGATATATAGACAGCAGGATGTGGGACAGATATACAGACAGCAGGATGTGGGACAGATATACAGACAGCAGGATGTGGGACAGATATATAGACAGCAGGATGTGGGACAGATATATAGACAGCAGGATGTGGGACAGATATATAGACAGCAGGATGTGGGACAGATATACAGACAGCAGGATGTTGGACAGATATATAGACAGCAGGATGTGGGACAGATATATAGACAGCAGGATGTGGGACAGGATGGGACAGATATAGACAGCAGGGATGTGGGACAGATATATAGACAGCAGGATGTGGGACAGATATATAGACAGCAGGATGTGGGACAGATATATAGACAGCAGGATGTGGGACAGATATATAGACAGCAGGATGTGGGACAGATATATAGACAGCAGGATGTGGGACAGATATATAGACAGCAGGATGTGGGACAGATATATAGATAGTGGGTGTTGTTTGGTGTTGGTTTCTTGAGTAAATATTCCAGTGATCTTGGCCTGTAAACTGTCATGTATAATGTAAGGGACACCGATATTATGACAGGGCTCCAGATAAGGGCCATACCAGCATATGTACAGATAAACAATATGCACAATACGGTAGGAAATGATTTAGAAAACGTAGCAGATATGCACCACAGCAATGGTATACTGTCTGAGAATCACAGACGTATTTATCAGAAAAAATAGTATTGTTTTATTTTTCATTGACCTGTTTACACAAGACTAGCAATGTTGTGGTGCAAATATAAATGAAACAAGAATATTTGGGGCGAGGTGTCTAAGGTGTCGGGCTAGTGATTATTATATGGTCTCTGGGCTGACCTACCCCATGTCCCCCTTGTGACCAGTGAACACCTTCTAATCAACATTGCTTGAAAGTTTAGTAATACATGTACCTGTGTTGCCAAGATAGTAGCAGACATGTATACAGTACGGCTGAAGGGTACCCCAGGTACGTTTCTGTATACAGAAATGTACCCTAGCCAAAATCAGAATACAGAAACGTACCCTTGGAAGATTCCATTCTGTATTGTGGAGTTTTCTTCATTGGAACGGTCATACTATTGTATTAGATGCATTTGATTGCGTTATATAAGAGCATACACAGTATAACGAATATTTCCTGGTGCACAACGTACACCACTCGCAATCAACTGAACGGGAACAACTACATACGGTTTCGGTTTTGGGTTGCTCGTCCGTCGTTTAGGGTACTGGGTACGTTTCTGTAGTTTGTCTTTGTTTAGGGTACATGTCTGTATACAGAAACGTACCTGGGGTACATATCTGTAGTACCTGTGCCGACAACGACCACTTATGGCCACGTACCGACGACCCTTCAAGCAGCGTAAATAAAACACGATAATAAAACTGAAACAAACAGCGTTAAACACGGAATTGGAAAGTCGTCCCTATCCTATACAGATTTACCTCGAGCACTCCTTCTAACAGTAGTATGATGTTCCGAAATTTCGTCAGCATCAATCGAAACAGAACTATTATCGTCGTCCTTCATCACTGGCTTCATCGTTTTCCTTTTCTTTTCCACTCTAGGAGTCTTCATGAAATCTGGCTTCATTACCGGCATACCTTCAACAGGAAACATAACCAGTTGCATTCAGTCTCTTAGTTATCTTGGTCTTTAGCGGTTTTTGATTGGGATACACGTTTTTAAAAAATTAACGAAGGGAGGTAACTTTAAAAACAATACCGACACAAATTGCAGCCCTCTTGAAAGTTAATGCCACGACACTAAAATGTCGGCGTTTCACTTAATTTGTCCTTTTAAGTCTTGAAGACTACAATAATAACTCCAATATATTACTGGATACTTTATCATGTCTTTGGGTGAAGTGTTGGATAAATTGACAATATAGTTTCAGAGGTGTGACGATACAGAAATTTCACGATACGATACCATACGATTCGATGCAATATCACGATATATCTTTAGTTTTTTTCTTGAAAAAAAGTATATTTTGACATCAAGTAACTATGTAAATTTTGACATAAACGTCAATTTTCTAGTGAAAATTAACAATTTTAAAGTCAACGAAACATATCACGACACGAAAAAAAATATCAATATATACTTCCGTTCAAAAGTTTAGACTCACTTAAAACACTCACTGTATATGTTATGTTATGTGTGTGTGCGTGCGCGCGTGTGTGTGTGTGTGTGTGGGGGGGGGAATGTAACTTCGAAGATTGATTTCTCCACTAACTTGGGGCAACCAAATGCAATCCTTATGCATATGAATCGCATGAGCATCATGCATCAAATAGGTGAAAAGCATGTGCAAATATCGTGCATGTGAACAGCTGCATTTTGGTGTTAAGGTTTGTTAAGATTTCGCCAATTTTAACTGATTTTTATCATTTACTAAACTCATGACGATAATTTTTTCAACGTTACGAATTTGTTTTACAATACATCAGTTCATATGTAAACAGTACCTTTAAACAGTACGGAATATTTTGCAAAGTTTAGTTTCGAACAGTTGCCTGCAGTAAGTTGCTATATTTACACTAGTGAGTGTAAACGTTTAATGGGAAATATATACATTTAACGTCAGTATCAGGATTATCGATCAATACAACGTCACAGCTCTATTAATTAGGTCACAACGTTTAAACTGCACGTGCTCACTTGCACAAGGCGATCACAGCTCGAAAGTCAACCTGACTCCTTTTCAACATTGACTTATGATGGTCAGTGCTATCTTTGCCTTGAGAAACGACGGCCATGAACGTCACTTATTTCTACAAAATCAGTGAATTACCTAAAAGCGCCATCATTTCGTAGCTCTTCCTCATGTTTCTCAGTCTCAGCTTCTCATACTCAGACAATGCTGCCATTTGATGTTCAGTGAAGTACTTGTCTATGTCCCCCCACACGTGGCTCTCCATTTCTCTGAAATTAGCCACCGGCTCACCAGACCCTTTGAAAGTGGGTATTGCCTGAAAAATATAAGTGCGGTAATACAACAACAACATAACTAACTTTTTTCAGTTTTGCAATTTTTTATCTAGCATGACTACAAAGCTTATCGCATATAATAATGACGTTTTGTCTATAGGGTACAGCTTGACCTTGTATAACGCCTCTTTAGACCAAACGTACATTCTGAGGAAATGCTAAAATAAAATAATAAAATAGGCCCTATAGACATGCCGCCTTTAGTAAGAGACATAAATTTACTCATGGACACTGAAACCTTTTTTTCTTTCACTTTTTATTTCAGCACTTCGGGGTTACATGTGATACAGAAGAAGTATATTCAGGAACAAAGTTTCTGTTACATTTGATATACCCCGTGAAGATCCGGGTTAGAATATTGATCTTCAGCAACCCACGCTTGTTGTAAGAGGCGACAGGATCACTGACTTGGTTGACACATGTCATCGGTTCCCAATTGCACAGATCGATGCCCATGCTGTTGATCACTGGATTGTCTGGATCAGACTCGATTATTTACAGACCGCCGCCATATAGCTGGAATATTGCTGAGTGCGGCGTAAAACATTTAAACTCACTCACTCACTGTTACATATACATAGCTCCCCTTTTTAGGCCCCGAAATTTTACACCCCACCCCACCCCCCCCAACATATTAATACCTTGGTGCATTTGCCTGGTACATTAATAAAACTTGTCAAGAAACTAACTAACTACGCACGCACGCACGAACAGGCACTGCGGACTTTAATCCCACACCACATAAAACTGACACAGTAATTAAGTTATAACTGAAATTCATTTCAGAGTCTTACTGAATCCCTCACTATCACATACGTGATTAGTTCACACACCCATGACAACAATATTAATAAAATCTAACTGTACTTACTTGAGTATTAGCCATCCTTGTTACGGAGAATTCTGAAATAAAAACAAAAACGAAATCCATAAGAAGCACAAAAGTGATAAATATATAATACTCTCAACTATTATATCAGCAATCTAACCCACTCAGCCACCTCGGCTTCTATGATAATGTAAGTCCGATAGCTGGTAGTCTAGACCACAGTGAGGTGAGGTAAAAGTGGGTTTAACGTCGTGTTTGAGAATCTTTCGCTCATATGACGACGTGCATGCATGTGTATGTGTATGCGCGGCTGCTTGTACTAGCCCAGACTGAAGCTGGTTTAATAGTACTAGCCCACTGAGATACCATGCCGCAGTGAAGCATGAATACCCTACTCAGACACATTATACTCACTCCGAGCCGACCAGTCCTTGTTGTACCCATTAATGCCGAGCGCCAGGCAGGGACCAACAAGTACCATATTTTAACGTCTTTTTGATATATCGCGGTCGGGGATCGAACCCGCGACCTTCCGCTCTCCGGGCGGACGCTCTAACCACTACACCACAGAGGCGGGTCTAAACCACGACCTTGTGTACCCCTCTGACAAGTGTAAATCGGCATGGCTCCCATAGTGCCTTAGTGGGTTAGATGGCCTACTTTGGAATTTGGGTTCGAATCCAGGATAGGACTCAACCCTCAGAAAGTACAAGAACGTATTAATTAAGCGCGTTGTTACACATATGACATTTAAAAACGTTTTTAAATGGCATTGAGTATTAAGCGCAGATACATTCTTATGACGGTCACAGGATTGTCTGGTCCAGAATCGACCGTTTGAAGGTCGCACTCATATAGATGGAATAATGCTGAATGCAGTGTTAAGCAATGAAGCAATTAGAGTGAGTGAGTTATGTTTTACGCCGCACTCAGCAATATTCCAGCTATATGGCGGCGGTTTGTATAGATAATCGAATCTGGACAAGACAATCCAGTGATCAACAGCATGAACATCGATCTACGCAACTGGGATACGATGACATATGTCAACCAAGTCAGCGAGCCTGACCACCCGATCACATTAGTCGTCTCGACAAGCGTGGGTTACAGGAGATCAATTCTAACCCGGATCCTAACGGGTCAAGCCCTGAAGGAGAAAAGTAGTCTTTAATTCAGATGAGATTGTGTTTTCATGCAGCTCAAAATTAATTGGTGATTTAGTTTGCGGTTTAACGCAAATACGCATCTTATCTCGTGCGGTTTGTGTTTTTATAGTTCATAAATTGTTTACAGAAATACTCTTCCACACAAACACACTAATTGAGGCTCTTCCTTTTCATTACATCACAAGCACACAATAAATTTAAGCTATTTCTTTTCTTTACATCAGACATGAAAGCATAGGAGAGAAGCTTATAGGTCGTAGATTTTGGAGTGAACGTAGGAAGCTCAAGTCGACATATATTACCCTGTGACCCGTTGACCTGTGTATTATACAAGGATCGACCCCTACGTCGCCTGACCGGTGCTTGTCCCTGTGGGTGGTTCTAAACTTCCTCCAGACAAACACGTTTATAAACTAAGCTAAGTAAGGACCCCTACAGGGCTCTTGACTAACACACTTCAATGGCCATCACAGTATAAGTACAGCCAGAGAGGGAGAGACAATGTGTAGATATAAATATATTTTACTTCTACGTTATACGCTGTTCATGGGCTGCTTTTATTCATGGTACGAAGTCAGGACCCCCAAGACAAACATTTATAGCTTTGCATTTTTTTTGAAAAGACAATTATATAAATGTCTGACTTGCCAAGTATCTGTCAAACCAGTGATACAAACTGATGTACAAAATAAAGTACACAACTGGGTTTTTAAATTCATTTTCCAAAAGAAAAACAACGTAAATATTTTGAATAATTTGTGACTCGAAATGTTTGTAACACTTTTCAAAACATGTTCGTTGTTGTTTTGGAAAACAATTCCAAATCACCGGGTGTATACTTTCTTTTGTACGTCAGTTTATGTCATTATGGGTAACATTCAACTTCATCGGGCACAATAACATCCGCTGAAGCAAGACCAGTCGCTGATCTCAAAACCCACAGTCTCTGGACCAGGCAATCCAGTGATCAACAGCATAAGCATCGATCTGCGCAATTGGGAACCGATGACATGTGTGAACAAAGTCAGCGAGCCTGACCACCACTCACACGTCCAGCATGGGTTACTGAAGATCAATTCCAACCCTGAACTTTATGCGTCAAGTACACAGGAAGTATGGGTTGCTGGGGACCAAATCTAACCTGGAAGTCATCTGGGACTATACAACATAATGGTCCAAATCTAAACACACACACACACACACCACACACCACACACACACACACACACACACACACACACACCTCCCTCCCACCCATGTCATGTAAAAAATGCTGACCCTCCCCTGGTACATGTGTGCAAAATTGATGAACCCCCTACTTCCCCACCTGGGGAATCGAAACCGGGTCTTCAGCGTGACGAGCGAGCTCTTTAACCACTAGGCTACCCCACCGCTACCTCGTACACACAGAACCATAATCGTTCGTGAGTTAGTCACTGAGTGATTTTTCGCCAGTAATCGATGTTCCATAGATCGTGTCTGGGACAGAATCACCGGTGATCGATAGAATGAGCAACCCTCCACATTAGCGGTGTACAATAACACACTATCAGTCAGATCAGCATGGGTCCCTCACGGCCATGACTATCAACACAGCCCATGCCGCCCCCATGATGCTCTTTAAAGCAATTAAGCAGGTGTCTATTATCAAAAGGCTATGGAAGAAGTAAGAAACATTTTTACCTTGCGTATATGCCTTGTGTTCTGTAGTTGCTATGACATAACAGTGACGAGAGTTACGGTAGATCTACATAATGGCGAACAGCCGTGAAAACGGCGCGCTCTCAAATTAATTCAAGACTGACAGTTGCGAGTACCGAGAAAGACCGCTTGTGATCATGCACGTGGAGTTCGTGAAAATCATGAAAAAACGAAAGAAAACAGACGACACACTTTACATGACTGTGATGCACGTGCTCAGTGATGTATTTCGCACTTGTGTAAACAAACATCTATTCTGTGAAATGAACATATTTTACTGAAAAACGGTTCTTAAATAATATTAATAAAATATAATAACATGGATCCCAGAGATTTTTGAAACTGAGGTAATCTACACTTGCCACATATTCTAGACTTGCAAGGGCTGTATAGTGTATATTTGTTTCGTTTGGTTGGTTGGTTTGTTGTTTAACACCGCACTCAGCAATATTCCAACTGTATGGCGGCGGTCTGTAAATAATAAAGTCTGGACCAAACAATCCAGTGATTAACATCATGAGCATCGATCTACGCAGTTGGGATACGATGACATGTGTCAACCAAGTCAGCGAGCCTGTACCCCGATCCCGTTAGTTGCCTCTTACGACAAGCTTGTGCTGCTGAATACCAATTCTAACCCGAATATTCACCGGTCATATTTGTATGTCAGACTCGCAGTTGTATAAATCATTCGGAAACATTTACATGAGCTATACGTAATAGAAAACTTAGGTTACTATTTCGTGCAAATCTCGATAATGTAAAGACCACTCAATCTCCCACCAACAGACTTTATTGTTTATGAGGGTACGTCGATATCCTGGCCAGTATACGATTTTTTCTTTTGATACGAAACGGGTGGAGTTGGTGGAACCCCTAGGGGTCTGCAGAGCAACGCTCAACCCTATAGTGAGCGAGTTTTGGTTTTTACGCCGCTTTTAGCATTATTCCAGCAATATAAAGGCGGGTTACACAAGAAATGGGCTTCAAACATTGAAGTCGTGGGGAATCGAACCCGGTTCTCCAGCATGACAAGCGGACGGTTTAACCATTATCGCAGTGGCGGACCCAAGGCAAGGGGGTGGAAATGGGGCGGGGGTGTTCCTTTTTAAGACTTAAGACCACATTGGAGCCATTAGAGAGGGGTTCCTTTTTTTTTTTTTTTGGGTGTTTTTTCGAACTTAAGACTTCAGCTCTACATTGGGTTGACGTCAAACGCTGCGTTGGCGTAATGCCAATTCGTCATCTTTGTTGGGGTTCAGGGTTTTTGTACACGACACACCGCCCAGGCTTTCTTCCGAATTGGGATTTATGTATATTCCTCTTTTTTTTTTTTTTTCGAACTTAAAAAATCCTGGATCCGCCCATGTATAGGCTACCTCCGCGCCGTCAGCTCTACAAATCCGGGGTTATAGGTCACGTTGACGTCATAGACGCTGCAGTTGGTTTTGTAACTTTTTAATGCTCCAGATTCGTCATCTTTAGTTGATACCGGGCTCATGGCTGCCAGTGTAGAAGTCGAGGGCCGCCATCGCTCCAGGCTTTCTTCCGAATAGGGATTTATGTTTGAAGTAGATCTGGGATTATTCTTCCACCAGAAGAACTCATGTCCGCACGTCATTTGACGTCACAGGCGAGCTTATATATGCCCCCAGGCGTGTGATGTCGACGCTAACCTGCAGACATATATTTGCAGGTTTATTTACATGCGTGACAGACATAAATAACACGTCGAAATATTATTCAAAACAGACGTATTAGCATATTTTGCACGAAGGGGTCATATTAAACAGATGTATAGTTAGTTTGTCAACTCAACCACTACAATGTTGTGGACACAATATGTGTTGGTTGAAATTTCATAGCATTGCTCGTACTGGTTTTCAAAAGCTAGCATGGTTATTATTTTAATGTTTTAGCTGTTAAAGTATCGTTATAAGCCGTGACGTTGCAGCTCGGTAAACGTCTGCTCCTTTCACAAGCCGACATTTATTGCATAGCTTTTGAATGGCAGATAGTTAAAACTGAGCAGTGGGTAGTTAAGATTCCATGGCCATATTGTCATCTCGTTGATGAATCCTTTTATCTATGGAATTGACCCTCTTTGAGGTGTCCGGGTGAGAAATCAGCACCCCAGTCCCTTGTGCTGCTGACGACTAAAAGAAGGGTTGTGTCAAAAATGTAAAATGAGTGAATAAGGTTTTACGCGGCTTTTAGTAATATTCCAGCAACATCACAGCGGGGGACGCCAGAAATGGGCTTCACACATTGTACCCATGCAGGGAATCGAACCTTAGCCTTCAGCGTGACAGGAACATAACCATCATGCTACCCCACAGCCCCGGTTGGTGAGTGAGTGAGTTTAGTTTTATGCCGCATTTAGAATATTCCAGTAATATCACGGCGGGGGACATCAGAAATGGGCTTCACACACTGTACCCATGATGGGGGCGGTGGGGTAGCCAAATGGTTAAGCGCTCGCTGGTCACGCCGAAGACCCGGGTTCGATTCCCCACATAAAAAACTGTGTGAAGCCCATTTGTGGTGCCCCCCATCCGTGATATTGCTGGAATATTGCTAAAAGCGGCGTACAACTAAACTCATTCACTCAATGTACCTATGTTGGGAATCGAACCTGGGCCTTCAGCATGACGAGAGTACGCTGTAACCGCCATGCTACCCGCTGCCCCAATTGGTGGGTATGGTATGATCAGAGACCATGTAATAGATCTATTATATGGTATCTGCTATGATATATAACTGAAATATGTTGGTATGATCTAAAAATAATAAATATCGTCCACCAATGATTGTGCACGTTTGTTCTAACCTTCTGGAACGAAGCGTATGTTACACTGACATGCTTTTGTCTGTACTTCAGTTTGAATTTAATAAAAACAATTTTTATTATTTTGTTTTGGCTATTCAGTTTTCAAGCCATCTGTATGTGGACATATAATCGATTTGACTCTAAAGAATTGAGTATATCGATTTTACAATTATATTTACTGAATTAACTACGCACATATATAATATATACTCATGCCAATAATGGTTGTCACCCCTCCCTACCCCAACCCCCCACCTCACATCCCCCCTCCACACCTCTCCAATAAAAAAAATTGAAGGAGCAACCCTTTTTGGCATGAGTATCTATGATCGAGCATTAGCACAATGTGTCAACACTCCATTCATCTATGTGCTTTTCTAAGCGACTACACTCGTTTGAATATAGCTGAATATAAGCAAGAAAACAAGCATGACGTAACACGTGATGGTATAAAAATATCGGTTCCATCACTCATGCTTTCGCCTACGAACATGTAGACTTTATTTAGTCTATTATAAAAGAACATAGAAAATATCATAATGGTTGCCCTTTCTGTAACTGAATATTTAAAGATAGCGACGATCTGTATCGACAAATAACAACAGTTCCTGTGTGATGTGTAGAATCGCGGAGGTACAAACTATTTTCTTTACGTCTAATCAAACCTGCTTCTTTATTTTAAAGCACCTAAATAAAGTAAGTAGCCGTTGGAAAGTCTACTTGGCACAATTTACCTCCCTTTGGATCCAAAGGTCATGTGACGTCACGAAGGAGACAAAGATGGCGGCGACCAGCTGAGATAGGACATATACGCATGTGGTTAGATACAGAGATAAACTCGTCTAAGGAGGATGTGACAGACGAACTTTTCAAAGTGATGTGAAGACAGCTTGTCATGCACTCAGTAGCGCTGTATGGCAGGCTTCTAGCCCGAGCGATCGCAACAGGAATTCACAGTGAACTTCAGATTCAGAGAGAAAGAGCCAGGGAACCTCTACAATTGGTAACTGGATCTTCAGGATTTTCGAAGACAATAACCAAATCCCCAAACACTAGGAAATGGGCATTCGGGGATGATGCTTATTTCATTTCAAAGAACAAAGCAGTCGATGTCATAGGTAGGTTCTGAACTTCTCGCGTAGCCGGCTCTTTGTTCGCGTCGCTGGCTATTGATAGACGTCAACTTGTTTATTTTTCCTCCCACGTGCTCTTTGTTTTGGTTTGTAAGCATGTGTAACGTATCTATTTCATCACACAGACATGTCATTCACGTGCGTAATAATGGTTGTAAGCATGCTGGCACATCCTCAGTTACATTTCGGTAAAGGAAACCATTGCATGTGGCGTGGAGATTTCTTTTAACGTGATTTGTTTCCAATGTTATGCATTTCCTTAGCATGCCCCTTTAGCATGGAGGACTAAACGTGTCTAACGTTACCATAATGACTGTTTTGTGCTCGTTGTACATACAGTGTGGGAAACCTCTCATGTGTGTAAGATAAAAAAAAGAAAAGCTTGATTTTGTTCATTCACAAAATCTGAGAGCTTACAAAATGTAAACTATGTGTAATTGTAACTATATGCTTCCTTATCTTTTGCCCATAATTCTATTACTAAGCATGAGACGTAGTGTCATGGCAGAATATGAGCAATGACTGTTAGCATCATTAGGATGATGACAGTAATTTGATCAATATGACATGAGTTAACATATTTCTTGACTGTGGACTGGCCCATGAGTTAGATTAAACTGACCTTGCTGAAGACAGATTAGACATTGACAGCTATTGTGTTTTTCTGGCAAATGCTAATGAGGTCAGTGTGCATTGATTAGAGATTTAATTCAGCCTAAACCTCATTGCTTATGGCTGAACACACAATCATCATTATGTAGGTGATGGTTGGATGCAAATTATCATGAAAATACTGAAGTCATTAAACCATTTGCTCATAAAACTTGCAGGCAGCTCATTTGTAATTGTCATTGTTTTCTTACTTTCTTCAATAATGTAATCCTTGCAAAAACAGAAGGGGATGGCAGAATGTTATTTAAATCAGTTTAACATACAGACGTAACATGGAATAAAATTTACAACATTGTTCGAGTTGTGAATAAATCCTGGTAATTTTGTTGTATTTTTTTAAAAAACATTTTAAAAGACGATGAATGGTGAGAAAGCACTTTTGTTTCATGCAATTGTGTTGGAAGTATATTCCACTTGAGCACGTTTTAGAAACAACCTTTATGTGCTTAACAAGCATAATGACTTTGTTTTCTTTCAAAGGTGTATGCAGGTGAAAGTCAATGTGTTACGTATTTTTAGAGTTATCTGCCCTGGCCAAGCATATGAAGACTATAATGAATTTGAGTGGTTAGGTAGCAAAAAGTTACTTTTCAGATCTGTTGTTTTATGTAACATCATTTCTATGAATTAATGAAGATAATGATCTCGTGAGAGTCTAAACAGCCAAAGGATTATGATGATCTGTCAAACTGGTATTTCAGTAGGTCTGTGTCATGTTCAAGAGGCTGTCTCTTATCATGTTTGTGGATGCTGTGTCCTCAGCTCACCAAAGGGCATTGGGATGAGGAGTGAGTGAGTATAGTTTTATGCCACCTGAAGCAATATTCCAGCAACATCACAACGGGGAGATACCAGAAATGGACTTCACACATTGTGCCCATTTGGGAGTTGAACCCGGGCAAGCGAACGCCTTAACCACTAGGCTATCCCACCGCTGGGATGAGGAGGGGTAACCATACTTGTGCTTGTGCATTTCACCCAAGTTGTAAACATCTAAGAACCTCGAGCGTTCCTTCAACATTCAGCTGACAACATGATATGAATGGAATTTTGTTAAGAGCAGTATTATGCCTAAACTCCCTCACTTATCTGCCATATTTTTTGTATCACTGTTATAAAATGGTAAGTCTTTGGTCATTGATCCTTGTGATATCCAAAAGTAATTGGGATTATTAGCTGTTTCTTTTGGTCCTATCACTAATTTCAATACCGAGAACCTGTACTTAAATTAAGAGAACATTGCTTTGTTTCTGAAAAATGATAAATATGATACTACTATCTGTGTCATATAACCACATCTTGCATACATTCTTTGCAGTTTGGTTGACGAATGGTTGTCAGTCCCTTTTGTGTTTATGTGTGCAGTGTTGGAAATTGTCCATGGATAAGGGGTGTTGTTGGGCATTTTGGGTTTTGTTTGTGAATTTGCATCTGTTACGTTTATAGATTCCTAAATCTAGAATTTTTAACATTCCAACTTGGACCACTTGACTTTCAATGCATGTTAGAATAACATGTGTTATACAGGGATTACTTGAGTCTTGTATAATATTTGAGGGTCCCTGGGACTCATACTCTTAGTTTTCAGGGGTCCTGAACAACAAAATGGGGGTCCCAACATTTAAATATTATTATTAACACTATGTTGTAATATTGTTGTAATTCAGTTACTGTTATTGTATTGTGTATCATGATCATCACATTAATTGTTACAGTAATTGAATTGCAAACGACACCATAACCCAGCTTGTAGCAGACTCTTTGATAACTTATTGTTACTTGATTGGAATTTTTACAAAAAGTATTTGGACTTTTTCTGGATTGGATGCAGTAATAAATTTCGTTACGTCCATTGTCAATTTTAATGCATATAGGACGCAGGTTTTCACGTCCTGTAAATCCCTGGTTATATTTGGGATTACACTTTCTCAGACAAATGGAAATTGGCACGACTCCAATGGCCGAAGCTATGAATAAACAAACCTTTCAGAAAGTGGTCCAATGCACACAAATCGGTACACAAAGTACATGATCTTGACAACCAGTTGTTAGACTTTCATCGTGTGGAAGCTGTCGTGGCTGAGTGGGTTAGATCTCAGACTTTTTTGTGCTGGTAACTAGGTGCCCTACCCTCAGAGTGGGTTTGAATCCTGGATCGGACTCAACCACCAGAACTACTAAAATCTGTATGTTGATTATAAAGTATAATCCCAAATATGGCATGTTGCATGATAGGATGCTCATCAGGTTATGACAATGAGGTAACCGTGACGATGTTTACATTGATGAAACAATAAGCCTGATCAGAATGGACACCTGAGTGAACATACAATGTGAGTGCTGACGACACAGTCTACATCCGCTATATGATGTCAGCATGTAAACAATCAAACAGATCCAGACTGACTAGTGGTTGACACGACCTTCACCCCACACTGTCAGGTTACCATGACACGCAAGTCACAGAGTCTGTTAGCCCTGCCCATCTGGTATCACTGTGCAACAGCTAAAGGCTGCTGGGGACCCTTCAGGCAGTGGGGAAGCCTAATGGTTGAATCGTCCGCTTGTCCCACTGAAGGACCCGTGAAGATCCGGGTTAGAATTGGTCTTCAGCAACCCATGCTTGTCGTAAGAGGCTGGTAACACTAACAGGATCGGGTTGTCAGGCTCGCTGACTTGGTTGACACATGTCATCATATCCCAATTGCTTAGATGCTGTTGATCACTGGATCGTCTGGTCCAGACTCGATTATTTACAGGTCGCTGCCATATAACTGGAATATTGTTGAGTGCGGGTTTAAACAACAAACAAACTGTGAAGTCCATTTTTGTTGTGATACGGGTGATGAATTGCCAAAAGTGGTTTTAACATTCATTCATTCACTCACAAGATTATACACATGGTATAACCAAATTTAATTATCACCATTAGTAGACAAAATCATTATTATGAGCAAGAGTTGTGTCATCACCAGACGACAATTGATTTTTTGCAGTGCTGGTTGGCAGCACTGGTCATTTGCTTGAAAGGATGAACTATAATTGTATAAATAATCTGGTAACCATGGTTACATATATCTAATTACAAAATTAATGTAGTGGAAATTCTGTTATTGCATATTTGTCGTTATTGTGCCATTTGTTTAAACTATGAAAACCATGGATGATATTTATGTGATAAATGTGATCACATGAGTAGCATCTGTAAACATTGTTTTTGAAACTCAATAGCAGCAGATGTTTAACTTATATAGCCTAGGATATATTCAACCTGGGTTATAAATATTAGGGCTGTGTATTGGCAAAAAAATGTATGGCGATGTATTTCGATTTGGGCACCTGTATTGCAACACATATTGCGGTCTATTGGGATCTAAACCATAGGCTGATCAGGGGTGGGTGGGGGTGTGTGTGCACCTTTTCTCAATAGTGCGAGCGCACACGCACGCATGCATGCACACACACACACACACTTTCTCAAAAAGCTGTATCCGCCCCTGTAAACTGTTGGACAGTGACACTGATTGTACATGTACATACTAAGGGTCTAAAACAGTGTTATGGTTCTGATAATAGTAAATAAGTGATAAATTAGGTTGGATAGTTAAGGATTCCCATTTCCTTTTTCATGCAGTTTACAGTATTGCGTAATTTACGCATGACGCCAGGGCAAAATGAATTCCTGCAGTATGTAAAGTATGCCATTTGGTCAATTTGTTACGAAGGAAAACATCAGTTGTGAGATGATTAAAAACAATTTTGTTCACAAAACTTCATGACATTTTTTACCCAATATACGGTTTTCATAAAACATATTGCAATACTTATTGTTTGAAAATCTTATAGTGGTATATCAATATACAGATAGTACCTTGCTGTCCTAATAGACATGATAATGTACCTAATAACGTAACCCAATGATCATGCTCACACGGGTCAGGCAGTCTGGTCGGTAATCAATTCTACATCAGTCATGAGTGGTGGGGTAGCCTAGAGGTTAAAGCATTCACTTGTCATGCCGAAGACCCGTTTTCAATTCCCCAGATGGGTACAATGTGTGAAGCCCATTTCTGGTGTCCAACGCTGTGATATTGCTTGAATATTGCTATAAGCAGCGTAAAACCATACTCAGTCACACGCTCATTTCAGCTACAAGTGCATGAATCTTGTAAACGTTAATTCTAATATATTTCTGACTTCAGTAAAATGACCAATTTTTCATTAAATTTGACCTGTGAATATCCAGATTAAAATTGATCTCAAGCATCCCATGTTTGTCACAAGAGTCAACTAACAGAATTTGAAGGTCAGACTAGCTGACTTGGTCATCATATCCCAGTTGTGTAGATCGATGCTCATGGTGTCATTCACTGGATTGCCTGGTCCAGACTCGATTTTACAGACAGTTGCCATATAGCTGGAATATTGCTGAGTGTAAAGTGAAACAATAAACAAACATGGTGTTGGTCATTTGGGTTGTTGTGAGGTGCGTGGGACAGGTGACCCTACTTCAGTTCTATACCCTCCAAGGGTTGGTGGGGTAGGCCAGTGGTTAAAGCATTCACTTGTCACGCAGAAGGCCCGGGTTCGATTACCCACATGGGTACAATGTGCCAAACTCATTTCTGGTGTCCCCTACCATGATAATTGATGTTGCTAATGACACCCACTCACTCATACACTGTGCCCTGCAAGGTCAGTAACCCACATGGTGTATGTGACAATGAGCAAGACATGGCCGAGACAAGGAAAAAACAACTGAAACAGATCAGGCAGTTAAAACAGCATGTAAGGTCAATATAGTGATACACATAAGGAAGAGAGTTTTATGGATGTCAACTTCTATATAATCATATTTATTACCTACGAGGGCGAACATATCAGGGTTCATATTTTTCATACGATGCCCTAGGGCAAAATATCACTTTGTCATGGTGACGTCATAAAAAATCCTATGATGTCACGTTTCTTCTGTGACGTTGCGTTCTATCTGCGGCGACAGTGGGTAGCAGACCTATGTTTCAAAGTAGATTTGGGTCTATTTTCCTCAATTTGACAACTTCGGTAATAAATAGAATATTATATTTGTGCCCATATCATACTATGTTTATGACACTCGTGCCTAAATATCGGTATATCCAACATTTAGGCACTCGTGTTGTAAACATAGTATGACATGGGCACTCATATAATATCCTGTATATACTTACTCCTTCATCCTGGTGCAGTGGGGTAGCCTAGTGGTTAAAGCGTTTGCTCTTCATGCTGAAGACTCGGGTTCGGTTCCCGACATGGGAACAATGTCTGAAACCCATTTCTGGTGTCCCCACCGTGACATTCCTGGAATGTTGCTAAAAACAGTGTAAAACCATACTCACTCACAAACAGTCCTTCATCTCTCTTCCTTATAATAGACATGCAAACGTCACTTTAGAAATAATGGTAAAAGTTGTCTCAACTTTTCACTTATCTATATTTGCCTATTATTAAGGAGGAATTTCTATACATTCATGGACTTTTCATTCAGTACAGGCTTGGAGTAAGGTTAAGGTCACATGTGGATAGTTATTTTGGATGTTTTGATGTTTTGTTATCTGTATGGGATGTCAGCTCAGAAGTATCGCAGTATGTTAATAATAACATTAACTAATTTGTATGTGTATTGATTACAGTGACCTCTATCACCTGCAGGTTGAGAGGTATCAGGTGTGAACGAACAGCTAACACCACATGCAGCCTAAATCAGTTGTCTTCTCGGGATGTTTTGATCTATATTTAAGAAGTAGGTTATCATTCTTCCGGAAGAGGAAATTTCTTTTTCAAGGCATGATCATAAGAGTAGCTGTCGTGATCAATGACTTGAGAAATCATTACGGAAATGAAATTTGGTTCGTAATAGCCACTTGTTAGGTAATATGACACCACTCCAGTCAATTTAGTGCTCAGCATGGGTTAGGCTGATCCCTTAGGTGTTTAAACGAATTTTCTGCATTAGTATCTTACAGGGTGATTACTAGGGTGATTTAGGGTGCTACAGTAGAAACTGTATCGCTTACAATCGTATGACGTCAAAATATGATGCATGCAGTGCACAGAATTCGAAAACCTTTTGATTAGCTGTTTTACACATATATTTTACGGACTTTCAATAGGGCTGGGACGATACACTATGTCTGGGATGAAATTTTACCTGCGATATGATACTTATCACGATGCATACACCTTGAAATAATGACACAGTGTTAAGATTTAAAAAGATTTATTTCAAGATATTTGTGTATATCAATAACACTATTGTAATAGACAAACAAGTAACTCCATCATACTTGCGTATTTTTCTCTAACTAAGTACTGTAACATGTTTAAGATAATACTGTTTTGAAAAAAAGTTGTGTATCATGATGTATCGGTGCATCGGTGAATCGTCCCAGCTGAACTTTCACTGCTTTATTTAAACTATTTTATACATTGAATTGTTTGCACACTCAGCATAATTAACCAGTTTATAGCAGTTTTAGGCTTGTCAGAATTTGTTTCAGTGATTTTTAAAATCTAAGTCGAAAGGTGATGCCGTTTTGTTTACATGTCATATAGTCGGTAACGAGCTTATCGATCTTCAAAATATAATAAAATGATGATATTTTGTACATTTAACATGGCGGTAAGATAAATATGTTGTAAACTTCTCTCTCGGGTAATACGGTCTGATGTACGCCTTTTTGTAGCAGTGTCATCAGACCGTATGACCCCTGAGAGAAGCATACAACTGATAGTATTTGATACAGCATCAACATTTACTGACACATCAATATTCAGTGACATCTGACTGTTTTTGTGTGAGGAAATGACTCAGTGATCGCAGTTCCGTTGATTATGTCGACAATAAGCTGCATTTTTGCATCTAATCTGCAACACAAATCTCCATTAATCAATAATTTTTTAGTTGCTTACATCTAAATGCCCACAAGAAAGATTGGTTGTTTTAACTGAGCAATGTTACAACTATATGGCAGCTGTCTGTAAATAACAGCATCTGAGCTGGACAATCCAGTGATCAACAGCATGAGCATCAATCTAAGCAATTTGGATATGATGACATGTGTCAACCAAGTCAGTTAGCTGGACCACCCAATCCCCTCAGTCGCATCTTGCGACAAGCATGGGTTGGTGAAGATCAGTTCTAACCCCGATCTTCAATAACAAGTCTTGTTGTTATATATATGCTCATCAAAAGAATTTCAGGATTGGACCTTGTTAGCATGATGAGTATATACGCAAAGGCTCCAAAATATCTGGAGCCATGTTGATCTCTATAAGTATAATACTCAAAAGTATAGGACCAGTGATAAAGTAGAGATAATGTGTCATGACGTTAGTTGATGTTAATACACCATAACATTCTTGTGATGGTTTCTACATATACAGATTTATTGATTCCAACATGTTGACTGACTAGGTCCGCTAAATAGACCAACATTATTTATTCATTGCATATGTAAGTAAACAAGTTGAAAAAGAAGAAAGGCAATTATTTCCATTAAACATGTTATCTTATTCCGGCTATTGATGATACAGATCATAGAGACCATTAATACTTAACTACATTCCGATAAATTGATAAAATATCGGAGAAGTCCTTTGGTGCAAAAAGGGAAAAAAAAGTCTGAAAAAATCAACATATTTCCTGTCACTGGTAAGTGGTGAAATATTTATGCATCGATAACTTACAAAAATATGATTCTGTATGCAGTTTAGAAGCGACCCATGAATAACGAAAAAACTTTGTGTATTGTGTGTATAAACTGAAACTTTATTTCGTTACAACAGTTTCTGTACAAAATTACCACCGACACAATTTCCATGTTGATATTCAATAATATACTGAGGGAAACAAATAAGGAAACACCACTTCATGGCAGTGTTCCTTTATTTATTCTCAGATTTCCTCCCACAGCGCTATTCAAAGGAAAGCTTGAATGTTCCTCTGTTCCTTTATTTGTTTCTCTCAGTATGTTCCTTCCCATCAATGATAGTGTCAATTATCTTTTTAGCCAGCCATAACTTGTATCAAATTGGAGGATATTGCTCGTCTTGGTAACGTCACCTGCTGCGCCAATATTAAGCCATGTATGCCGAAGGCCAGGTGTAATTGACGAATAATCTGTCAGTTATTTGAACACCTATCAGTGATCAATACAAATGAAACTGACGAGTCATTGTGATATTGACACTATAACTGATTAGGTATCTTATCATTTCAACCGCCTAGTGTGACATTAACATCATAATACCATGCCTAGTAGATAACCACAAGTCATTCACTTCAGATCAGCATCTTTACTCTTTATCGGTTTGTATCTGATTAGAGTGGCGTCAGACATGATGAAGCTAAAATTGCTCATATGTTACACAAAACAATTTTTTCTCATTGACTTGTAATGATATATTTTATAAAATTAACCATGCCATCTACAGCTATTATATTTACATCTGTGCACAGATGTACAGGAAGCTAAACAGACCAACCCCAGTTCCGCACAAAATGTCAACCCCTTGAAAATAACTTTGATCACAATCAGCATTAGTCATCATGAGAAAAAAGACAGCAGCAAATATTAATAAATATGGCCAGTTTTAATTACTGGATGGATGTACATTTATTAAACACACACATCTTACACAAAGTCACCCAACCACAGCTGTCAGATGATTCAGTCTGCACTGAAGGGTCCCTACATAAAGTGCTTAAATTATGGAATCTGATTTGGTTTAGTATATCCTTTAATATGTTTAGTGAAGCTAAAGGCATAGGAACTTTCAATTGCATGATGAGGCACTAAAGATCAAATATGTAGATACAGGGCTCGATTTAAGAGATGTTAACCTACTTGCACAAGGTGCGACCTAAGATAAAACCTAGTTGCACCAAATTCCAGTTGCAGCGTAGTGTGTTAAACCAGCAAGTGGTCCTCTTTCGAAAGAAACAGCGAAAAGTGACAAACAAAATAATGATCGTTTGTTAAACAACTTTTTTATTTTGGTGTCCAAAATTATGAGACAAATCATCAGAATTGGTCTGTCGATTTCATGTGACTGTGCAAAGTTTGATTTTGTTGCATTTATTAGATTTTGTGTTAGTGAGCAATTCATCTGTCTAAAATGAAGTCAAATGGACTATAGGTTGTGCTTTGTAATATTGGGTTGCACCAGTGCAAGTAACAAAGCACTAAATCAAGCCCTGAGATAGTAGTGCTGGAGCGATTGATCGAATAATCAGTCAACTGATCGTCCTACCTTGAGTCAGTGAATACTTATTGGGTGGGGAGAATAATCGAATTTCAAAAATGAAACGTCAAATTAAAGAATGTTTTTTTATTGTTAGGATTGTTAAATCAAGACATAAACAACTGATGCAATTTCCTGACTCATAAAACTGCAATGTAAACATATACTAAACAACATACTCATGTGCGTGTCTCAACAGGAAGTGTCCTTGATTGTTTTGATCGTAGCATTAATCAATGCCTATTTCATTTCCTCAATGTTATTGTGTCCCCTTATTGTCACATGAGTTTTGTGGTGGGGTTTATGATTTCAATCGATTATTGATCGACTACCGAGCTCCGATTATCAATCTGCATATTGTGAGCGATAAAAATATTCTATCACAATTGGTTACTGATGAGGTCAAGTCAAAATGATTCATGATATATGTTTCTGGTGTAAAACTCTGGCGCATTCATGAAAATGTGGACTTTAAGGAGACTCACATTTGGCACGAAAATAAATATCCTTGCAATTTCTGTTAAAATTTGCTTTCAGAAGTATTCCAGCTACATGTCTTCCAGTAAAGATGTATGTGTGAGTATGGACCCGACAATGGTTCAATGGTTGATGTTCTGAGCAGTGACCCACACCATAACTGGACATTGACACATTGACACCGTGTACGTCCGTCTGTACGTTCGAATTGGAATATCTTAAGAAGTGTTGACTAGATTCTTTTCATATTTGTTACCTAGGTTCATCACAGTATGCAAAATGTCCCAGTCAGGTTTGGTGACCTTGACCTTCATTTCAAGGTCACAAGGGGACTTTAACGTTTTACCTTTGTCAGCGAGATATCTCAAGAACCATTCGCTTGATTTCTTCATATTCGACACCAAGCTTCATCTAGGGGAGACGCAGGGCCCAGTCGATTTTGGTGACCTTCACATAATTTTCATGGTCACGGCGACACTTTGAAGATTTCAGCATGTTAAGCTGCATGTTAAGCTTGTCAGCGAGATATCTCAAGTACCAATCACTTGATTTTCTTCATATTTGACATCTAGGGAAGGCCCAGGGCCCAGTCAATTTTGATGACCTTCATGTAGTTTTCAAGATCACAGCAACACTTTGAAGATTTCAGCATGTTAACCTGCATGTTAAGCTTGTCAGCGAGATACCTCAAGACCCATTCACTGGATTCTCTTTATATTTGACACTAACCTTCATCTAGAGAAGGTGCAGGTTGACTGGTCATGCTTTTTTTGACATTTAACTTCATCTTAAACTACAACCTTCACTTTCATTACTTTTTAAGTTTGATTTGATAATTTGTGGAGGGGGACTATGTCACCTTAGTGTCAATGCTTGTTCTACCTTGGATCATTACAAACATCAAACATCATCCACACAATCAGACCATACAAACTTATATGAGCTGTCTGCTAATTTAGCAACTAGGCCAAACCAGTTTTAACTTCTGATAACAGCCCTTATAGCAATACTGAAAATAGTGAGTAAATGAGTGGGGTCTTATGCCAATATTATAGCAATACTGAAAATAGTGAGTGAATGAGTTGGGTCTTATGCCAATATTCCAGCAATATCACAACAGGGGACACCACAAAGGGCTACATACATTGTACCCATGTTGGGAATTGAACATGACGAGAGAACGATTTAACCACTAGGCTACCCCACCACCCCCTTCAGAAAATAATGAATGAGTCTACTTATGTCGTAAACGTTTCCTCTGGATTTATGGTAATCAGTTTCCTGTGGGTGACACAGATACATACAGAATTAAAGAGATTAAAAAAATTCTAAGTCATAGCTATCCCTAGTAGTATGCCTAAATATCTACATGGTTATCTCCCTTAGCTGTGACGTCACAGCATTGTTCTTTGAACACCTTCATAATGTTTTCTGTATGGTCACACGCGGGCATGTGAGAGTGGAAGAGGTTTATTGTCAAGTTTAATCTTACAGATTTATCAGTACAGTATACGGTCAGTAGAGATCGCATTTGGTCACCAGACAATCACATTGTGACTCTTTTATGCTTATTGTGAAAATTTTTGACTTTTGTGTAGTTTAGGAATTTTCCAGCCCTTTTTGATCTTTCCCGCCATGTCACAAAATAAGTGTGTTCAATGTCAAAAATTAATGGCTGAGTTAGATCCGCATTCTCTATGTGCGTCATGTTTTGTTTGAGCTCCTTGCACAGTCGAAGATCGCTGTTTGCTATGTTCTGCCTTATCTACGGAGAAATGGAGTCCAGGATTAAACTGTATTTTCCTGGCCCTCAGTGACACAGTCTTGTTGATGTTATGGGGGTGGTGGGGTAGCCTAGTGGTTAAACCGTTCTCGTCACGTCGAAGACCCAGGTTCAATTCTCCACGTGGGTACAATGTAGCCCATTTGTGATGTCCCCTGCTGTGATATTGCTAAAATATTGCTAAAAGAGGGGTAAAACCCAACTCTCTCACTCACTCACTTCTTGATGTTTTTAGTGTATATATACCACATATATAGTGCAGTGTAGTGTAAATGTTAACATCTGTGGGTTCTTAATAGAGCCGATACATGGAAATTCCTGAATACTTGCTGCTTTTGGTTGAAATATTGCCACACTGCACAACATCTGTTGCTATGGGAATTGACTTGCTGGATGTCAAAGCAGGCAGCTTTGGTTTGGTGCTGAAAAAATGCACCAATCAATTGAAAAAATACATTGGTATGTTGGTCTGCAATCTCCTAAGTGAGGATCTTGATGTTGGATCCTAATTTGCTTAATAAGCAATTCATTATGAAATGTCCCTTTGGGGATGATGGTTCATAGTCAGACTGTTATTTGCATGACAGGTGGTGCTTATTGCTCTCTCTCTCTCTTTAGGGGTAGCCGATGGCGTTGGTGGGTGGCGAAGTTATGGCATTGACCCCTCAGCGTTCCCTCGCATCCTCATGGCGACATGTGAACGTATGGTCCAGGAGGGTTGCTTCCGTCCACAAGCCCGTCCACAGGCTCCGGCCACGGTCATCGCTGCCAGCTACCAAGAACTCATGGAACAGAAAGTACCGCTTATAGGTGGGTTGTTAACTTAACTGGTTTTGAACCAGGAATACATGGAACAGAAAGTACCGCTTATAGGTGTGTTGTTAGCTCAACTGGTTTTGAACCAGGAATACATGGAACAGAAAGTACCGCTTATAGGTGGGTTGTTAGCTTAACTGGGTTTGAGCTGGGACTACATGGAACAGAAAGTATCTATTATAGGTGGGTTGTTAGCTTAACTGGTTTTGAACCAGGAATACATGGAACAGAAAGTACCGCTTATAGGTGGGTTGTTAGCTCAACTGGTTTTGAACCAGGAATACATGGAACAGAAAGTACCGCTTATAGGTGGGTTGTTAGCTTAATTGGTTTTGAACCAGGAATACATGGAACAGAAAGTACCGCTTATAGGTGGGTTGTTAGCCTAACTGGTTTTGAACCAGGAATACATAGAACAGAAAGTACTGCTTATAGGTGGGTTGTTAGCTTAACTGGTTTTGAACCAGGAATACATGGAACAGAAAGTACCGCTTATAGGTGGGTTGTTAGCTCAACTGGTTTTGAACCAGGAATACATGGAACAGAAAGTACCGCTTATAGGTGGGTTGTTAGCTCAACTGGTTTTGAACCAGGAATACATGGAACAGAAAGTACCGCTTATAGGTGGGTTGTTAGCTCAACTGGTTTCCATGATATCAACAGCTCATGGGACAGATACTAAATCTTATGGGGAGGTTGTTACCGGTAGCTCAACTGGGTTTGAGCTGGAACTACATGGAACAGAAAGTATCTATTATAGGTGTGTTGTTATCAACTGGATTTCATGTTACTGGGAATTCATGGGACAGAATGTATGACTTTTGAATGGGCTGTTAGCTCAACTGGTTTCATGTCACAAGGAAAATGATACAGAAGACACCACTAACAGTTAACACTTCTACTTTGTCTTAGTTTAAATATTACAGACATGTCAAAACGGCATTGCAGGGAATAAAAATTGACATTAAAGATAAAGGGGAAATTTTTTATGGATTTCATTGTTAAGTAGAACATAATAGAGCATTTTGGGATATATTTTATTGCTAAATAAAATGTATTTCAAAGAGATCTCAGTTAAGTGGTTATCTTTCATCCTGTATGCATGTTGTCGACTGATAGCAATGATAGCAATCCAACACTGCCCTTCCTGAGTGGAAACATCACCATCATTGTGTACTGCAGTGGTTTGATCCCTATGGCCAAGTCATACCAATGTTAAAATATGACACTTATTGTTGCCCTGCCTGGTGTGGGGCATTGAAGGGGATGGAACAAGGACTGGTTTGCTTAGAGTGTTTGCTGGGACTGAGTTGGATACCCATGTTAGACATTGGCATGGTATCTCAGAGGAGTAGCACTATAAGACCATGAGATCTGATGAGTAAAAGCAGATGCAAGCTCATCACTATATAAGTTAAATAAACACCACACCTGATTGTTGATCTAAGTTGTCAATGGAAATGTGTTTGCTTGATGCAGGTAGTAGTACCGCCTGTCTGGTCGCACTCCATCGAGAGGAGAGGACGATATACTCTGCCAACCTTGGGGACAGTGGCTTCCTTGTCATCCGTGAAGGCGAGGTTGTGCATCGGTCGCAGGAACAACAGCACTACTTCAACACGCCCTTCCAGCTCGCTGTTGCCCCACCCAACCAGCAAGGACTTGTACTCAGTGACAGGTGGGTGCAAGATGGAATCAGCTCAGTATATCTTTTTCAGTTTCTGGTTTCAACAGATTGGAGAAAAGTTGCTAAGGGAAATCTTTGATGGATAAGAAAGATATAAAGATAACTGTCTAAATAAAGTAGTGTATGTAGTCTCTTTTCACACTGCAAACCTCTTCTTTACATAAAAAAAAATCCTCTTGCTGCAGAAAGTGAATATTATTCTTGCCATAGAAAACATTAACATCTTACACTTAGACAGAATAAGCGTCCATTGTTTCTCTTAATTGACTGGCCAAATCACTTTGAGCTAAATAAATCATAGATTATTTAGTGTTTTCAAATTATTTTATATTTATCTAACCTTGAACTTAAATTATCATCACTCATGTGGAGGTCAAACATTGACAAAACTTATCTTGGCAGTCAGTCAGAAATTGTTGTTTAGCAGCAATGACAAATACTTAAAAAGTGAAAACTTCTGTTTCTTGGCTGACTTTTTTTTAATCCATTTCTTGTATGTGAAGAAGGTATTTCCTATTTCAGCCCTGAGGTTGCAGAGAGTACGTCATTCGGAGTTGAAGAAGGAGACATAATCTTGTTAGGAACAGATGGTCTTTTCGACAACATGCAGGAGGACATGTTACTAGAGTATATCTCCAAGGTCAAGGTGAGTTTAGAGTCAGTGAGTGAGTTTTATACCGCTTTTAGCAATATTCCAGCAATATCAAGGCGAGGTGAGTTTAGAAGATGGGGCTCTCACTAATGACACATTACAGTTGTAATTACAGCTGCAAGGTCAAGTTGGAGGTCACAGATCAGTGATCTCCCTTATGACATTTTATCAGTGTATGTCTCAAATGTCAAGGTGAGATCGAAGGATGGGGGATCACATTGATGACCTGTTACAGGAGTGAGGATACTTCCAAGGTCAAGGTCAAGGTAAATGGTCAGACATGACATGTAAGTGAAGATTACCACCAGGGTCAAGATGAGTTCAAGATTTCAAGAATGACATGCAACAGGAGTTATAAAATCTCCAAGGTCAAGGTCAGGTCCAAGGCCTGTGATCTCACTTTTGACATGTTAGTGGAGAATATCATCATAGCCAGGGTGAGATCAAAGGCTGGGATCTTAATACTGAGTTTATATAGGTGAGGTTAAAGGTCTGAGATCTCACTGTAGTCACTGCTTTTGCTCATTTTTACCAAGAAATAAGAGGCTTTGATGCTGATTGGCAGATTAGAAAGTTCACATGACTTCCAATGGAGATGACCCCAGATCCTAATGAAGGAAGACACCATATCAAAATTAAGGATCAGATGTGTTTGAGATGAGTAATCTTTGATTACTTGAATGATATGAACATAGAACATGACAGGGATTTACAGGACGCGAATTCCTGCGCCCTATACGCATAAACATTAACAATGGACTCAACAAAATTTATTAGCGCGTCCACAGGGACTCAGAAAAAGTCCAAATACTTTTTGTAAAAAATTCAATCAAGTAACAATAAGTTATCACTGAGTTTACTACTAGCTGGGTTATTGTATCATTTGCAATTTAACTACTGTAATTGATGTGATGATCATGATACACAATACAATAACAGTATTAATGATAATATTTAAGTGTCTGGGACCCCCATTTTGTGGTCCAGGACCCCTGAAAATAATGAGTATGATTCCCAGGGACCCTCAAATACAGGCTTCATGGAAAATCCCTGATATAAGTTTACAGATGAACAGTGAGGAAAGGCCGGGGCACCTGCAGGATCATAAATGTTACTGCTTTGCTTGTGTGTCATCAACTCACATTTCCCAGTTGGTGTCAACGACCGGTTTGTTTGGTTTTGATTATGATGTTTCTGTGTAGTTGCTTGGTTTTTAACTTCTCGCTCATCAGTCAGTGTCTGAGTGAGTTGGGTTGTATCACAGCGGGGGACACCAGAAATGGGCTTCACACATTGTACCCCTTGGGGAAATCGAACCTGGGCTTTCAGCACGATGAGCAAAAGCTTAAAACCGAAAGGCTACCCCACCTCCCCCATGCTGTGATAGTGGCCTCAAACATTATATCTGGACCAGACTATCAAGTGAATTGATACTGTGGGCCTTGTTCATCCAAATCAGGCCTGACCAACCAATCCATCATATAACCTACAAGCAGAACAGGTTGCTGGGACTGGTGTCCCAGTGCGGAAGTGTACCTTCGCTGTCTGCTACGTGAAAAGACATTCTCTTACACTTAACTGTTAATGATTAAACAATTTTAGCTAACTCAACACTTTCCCAAGCATTTTAAGAGCTTACTATGTGCACAGTTGGAAATGCTATTAATCAGTGTTGGTATTGTGCCAATAATGTTTTCAAAGTTATGTTGCACATGAATTGAATGCCGATGGTAAAATGAGATGTTTGAAACTGCACTGGTGATAGGCATCAGCATGTTCAGGTGACTCATGCAAGTTACACTGTGATGGCAGATAGTCGTGTTCTGTACAATGTCGACTGTTAACTCCTTACTGCTTCTGGTCTTTGTTCTGCTCACAATGCCTGATTGATTTCCCCATGCAGAGCTATTGGTCTGTGTGACAAGGCACTGGAAATAAACTGTGTGTAATTAATGTACAATATAACCCAGACACTGGCATTGAAGTTATACTTATAGTCTATAAGTTCTGCAGTGAAAGATTGGTGTTGTGCTCATAATACATTGCAATGTCTGATAGATTCCCCCATGCAGAGCTATAGTTTGTGTGACAAGGTACTGGAAATAAACTGTGTGTAATTAGGCCAAATGAAAAAAATGTTGTGGTTCCGATTACACCTCTTTAAAATTTAGGGTAGGTAGGTAGAATTTTTTTTTTTTTACATTTATATTTTAGAAGGAAAGTACAAACTAATAACACATGTATCAATGTGTAATTGTTTATTCAGTCAAATTTGCGGCCATCATATCGACTTTCTCTATCAGATTGACCGATATCTGTCGGCACCGGGAAAAAACAATTAAAAAAATAGGGTCGGCACCAGAATTCAAGGGTTGGTTGGGTAATCGGAACCTCAACATTTCTTTTTAAGGCCTTAATCAGGTCTGGACCAGACAATCCGGTGATTAACATCATGAGCATTATTCTACGCAATTGGGATATGATAACATGTGTCAGAAGGCCTGGTTATTTCTAGCTGAAATTGAACAATTGAAACATTTTATGTTAAATGCCATTTGTAGTTAGGTTTATGCTACAACTTTAATTCCATATGCTATTCATCTCAGTCCTGGAGGGGGGTGGTGGGGTAGCCTAATGGTTAAAGCGTTGGCTCGTCACGCCGAAGACCCGGGTTCGAATCCCCACATGTACAATGTGTAAAGCCCATAGTTGGTGTCCCCCGCCATGATGTTGCTGGAATATTGCTAAAAGCGGCGTAAAACCAAACTCAGACTCAGTCCTGGAATCAACATTAAGCAAGTGTGAATAGCATCTCCTCCCATCATCATCATCATGCTATAGTTTTCAACAACTGGAATCAATGCATGAGTGTTTCACTCACTGTTAAAGTCTCAGTGACACTGAACAAAGAAAACCTGAATTCAAGTCTAATACCAGTAAATTCGTAATCCTTTTTGTCATTACTATCAGTTTCATTTAATTTAATTCATTAGAAGAAGTACTTGTCCATGTATGATTCAAGCTTGACAGAATTGCAGATTAACCGAGTTGTGTCGTCCTTAGCAACCGGAATTCCCAGAACACGACAAGGGAAACCCCAATGTGTCGCTATCACGTGAATTCAAAGATGGGACACTGCTTGAAATCAGATTGACATGTTTCAGATAAATACGTCTGTAAATGATTCTAAGACCGTACGCCATTGCTGTGGTGTGTATCTGCTACGTTTTCTAAAGTACTTCCTACCGTATGGTGCATATTTTTTTATCCGTACATACTACCGATACGGCCCTTATCAGGAGCCCTGGGTACAAATCCAGCTCATTCCTGGTTCCCCTGCCTCTGATATGGTTGGATTAACGTAAGAGTTGTTTGAAGCCACACTGACTGATTGTCTTGTTAACATATTACAGATATGATACATGTTTTAGTGGGCTAGGAATGGCTAGATGGCCAACCCACTGGGTGGAATGTGAAGCTTTCTTCACTATGTTTAAAGTACATGGTGTTAGTAACAACCCTTCATGCTGGTATCTACACTGGCTTGTCACAGGGGAGCCATGAGTGATGTTGGCATTTGTAGTAGATCCACCTACTAAGTGTGTACACTTCAAGCTGATACCAGGCAGAAAAATGTTGCATCAGCACTCTTTTCTTATGTGTCCACCATTGTCAACCTATAAGTGTTGGATCAGCATATTTGAAAACTTGAGTAGCTCTTGAAATTTAAACATGTTCAAGGTTGTGTTACAACTTACATGTGTTCATCTTATAGTACTTATCTGTCACCCAGTATATCAGTAGTCTTAGACCCAGTATATCAGTAGTCTTAGACCCAGTATATCAGTAGTCTTAGACTCAGTACATTAGTTGTTAAAAGCCCTGTATATCAGCTGTGTAAGATCCAGTATATCAGATGTCTAAGGCCCAATATAACAGTTTCTAAGGCCCAGTATATCAGTTTCTAAGGCCTGGTATATCAGTTTTTAAGGCCCATTATGTCAGTTTCTAAGGCCCAATATATCAGTTTCTAGGCCAGGTATAGGCCTGGAATATCACTTTCTAAGACCCAGTATTTCAGTTTCTAAGGCCCAGTATATCAGTTTCTAAGCCCCAGTATATCGGTTTCTAAGGCCCAGTATATCAGCTGTCCAAGACCCAGCATGTCATATTCTAAGATCCATTTTATAGGTAAGAATTAGAGCTGTGTATCGTGGTCTAAGTGGCAAGACGATATATCCCGATACCAGTTTAGTGAGGCGAGACGATACATCATGAAAGTATTGGCAAGGAACCTGTGAGACGATATATCCCGATACCAGTTTAATGAGGTGAGACAATACATCATGAAAGTATTGGCAAGGAACCTTCGAGACGATATATCCCGATACCAGTTTAATGAGGCGAGACGATACATCATGAAAGTATTGGCAAGGAACCTGCGAGATGATTATCATCACGATACAATGGTGGCGATATGATACATATCCCGATACTTTACAATTTCTAAAAGAAAGAACAGATATGGTAGATAAACTGACAGAAACTTTATTTATTATACATGAGAACTTGTGTTACATTCACATACACTTACCGTTAACAGCTGTTCATCTAATAAAGTTTCAGCATTTAATGCTTAAGAAAGTACAGTCAAACATATTCAGTATGCCTTGATCTAATATATGTAAATTTGAAAGTGAAGTTTCCCCTGGGAAGTTGTGTTTCTACACCAATGCTTTCACAAACAACTCAATATCATTTATATCAGAATTCAGAATCACTGGAAAAAACCCTGGTAAGTCTGCTTTCAAAACTTTATCTTCTCTTTGTTCTCTTCTTAACAAAGCTAAGATATTGTTCATAGTTTTTAATAAAATAATGATGTTACTTGTCAAACAACTATTACATATCTGCATATTTCAATTTCTTGAAGAAAAGTATTCTACAGTTCACAGAGTTTGTAAAATGTTCAGGCTTTGTGACTTATACACCAACTCCTTTGTTCATGTAACATAGATAACAGACACAAACAAATTCTTTTAAAATTCAATTTGTTTTTAAAATTCAGAAGAATTTCAAAGAGACTCATTTCCTATTCCTAATGCAATACTCCTTACAACTTTAAGTAGTATTTAAGTTTTATCGGGATATATCGTCTCTTGTGGCAATACATCAATGTATCATGGACCCTCGCGATATAAATATCCTGATATATTGCCTAAATGTGTTTTGTATCGATGCACTCGTATCGCATAGTTGAGGATGTAAACATCAATACTATCGATGAATCGTTACACCACTGGTAAAAATGGGTGTATCATATAACTGACCCAGTATATAAGCTGCTTGAAGCCCAGTATATCAGCTAAGGCCTAGAATATTGGCTGTCTCAGACCAAGTGAGTCATTTGTCAAAGATCCATTCTATTGGGTAAGACCCAGTGTATCAGCTGTCTGAGAACCAGTAAGTCATTTGTCTGAGATCAAGTATGTTGGTTGCCTAAGCCCTAGTATATCAGTCGTCTAAGATCCACTATATCACTTACCTGGTATGTGGATAGATTGTCACCTCTAACGCTGACTACCCGTGAAGGTCCGGGTTAGAATGAACCTTCAGTAACCCATGCTTGTCGTAAGAGGTGACTAACGGGATGGGGTGGTCAGGCTCGCTGGCTTGGTTGACACATGTCATCGGTTCCCAATTGCGCAGGTCGATGCTCATGCCGTTGATCACTGGATTGTCTGGTCCAGACTCGATTATTTACAGACCGCCGCCATATAGCTGGAATATCGCTGAGTGTGGCGTAAAACTAAATTCACTCACTCCCTCACTCTAACGCTGACTCTGTGTCCTTCATTCTATCAGGCACTGGTTTCGGCTCTGACTTGATCAACTTCACCATGATATAACTAAAATATTGCAAACAGCAGCATAAAACAAAAAAAAATATGACTGTAAGTACAATATTTTCTTGTGGTCTGCTTTTCATATGACAACTGAATTATGTCCCATGTATGTATTATTCCAGGATCACAAGGAGGAGACGGTACAGACCACTGCCAGTAATATCGCAGAGAAGGCCTACCAGCTGTCCTTTGATCCTGAGTACATGTCACCGTTCGCTATGTCAGCAATGGATGTTGGGATAGAATTCAGAGGTATTTCTTTTGTTCAGACCCCTGTTTCAGTTTTTGTTTGAAATGCCTCAATACAAGGGCACGTCCGGTAAAGGGTTCTATTCCACAATGCAATCTTAGCATTTGGGTACTGCTGTACTAAAAAAAGGATTTAAAATTATTGTCATAGTGCTGGCATCACTTCATGGAATGAGGTCAGAATACACAATACCATTTAGAAAGTGGTCAAATGTAACAAACATTATATATTTGGGGTTACACTTTTTCAGTAAAGTACAGATTCTAGTACTTTATTAACTTGAGTGCATTTGGGCTCCATTGAGCTGCTTGTTGTTAGGTTATTAGTATCTTGACAATGTTATTATTTTTACAGGTGGAAAACCCGACGATATCACAGTGATAGTAGCAAGGGTGACAAGTCTTGGCGAAACCTAGCAGAGGGCTCCATACACTGTCAGTTACGTCAGGAGTTTGTGTGGTGTGTGTTTGTAGTTGAGAGATAGAGCAGAGTGAGCCAATAGCATTCCATGTAACAAATTAGGATATAGCATGTGTAATCTGATTGGCTACTATAGATCTGACCATGACCTTTTTGGGTCATGACCTGTTTACCTTCAGTTTCCCAAGGTAGAGATTCTGTGCCAAAAACAAAGCGAAAATACCAAGCAAGTACAAGATAGGCTTGACTAATGTCTTGAGAAGTGATGAAATGTTTGAAATATGATTCTTTTGATTTCATATCACCATATTGGAGTAAATGCACAAATAAACAGCACAGCAGCATTTTGTACTTAAGTGTAATCAGTTGTTTAATATGTTTGTGTTTATTTCCCACTCAGTATTCAGGATGTTACTTCAGTTTCACAATCATAATTACCTTATTTAATGTATTAAACCTAGCCCAGGGAACATTAATCGTTTATAAGGGGAATTGCTAAATATACCATTGTATTTATAAAATTTTCAATATACCACTCACTATTTCATAGGGAAATTCTGCATGTTCTGTTGGGGAAGTGACTGATATGCAATACCTTTTTATTTCTATACTGTTAATTAGAGTCAAGGATGGCTTTACAGAGTAATATCAAAGAATCATCCACATTTCAAAGCAAGCAAACATTTCCTGGTTTCTTAACATAATGATTGGTTTGATTTTCTTATTCCTCAACAGTATGCTCATTGTAACATGAAAATGTCCAGGTCAAACCTTACTAAGGCCAGACCAATTTTATTTCTTGTTTTACGGATCCACCGGTCATATGTTTTCAAGAATAAGAAAAAAAATAAAAATTGATTTTCTCCGCTCAAAATATAACATTTGAATATTTTTATTGGCCCAAAATGTAAATGTGCAAGAAATGTTTTAGATTGTTTTTTTGCCCCATATTCACTTCATAAATTGCCAAAAGTAAAATACTTTTAGTATTTAAAACGAATATTGACTGGTGATTTTTTATATTTTTTATATTATTTTCCCCCTCCTGCCGTAAGGTTTTCTGAGGACAGAAATCCGTAAAACAAGAAATAAAATTGGTCTGGCCTAAACATCAGTTGAATATTTATTTTCTAAACGTGGTGTGACCTTGTAGGGGATGAGTCATGCAATAAATACAGTAATATTGTTAGGGACCATACATAATTTATGACTAGGGGTGATGATGATTTTTAGGGAGTAGCATGTACAATGTGAATGACACCCCCACCCCACCACCCACACACACACTAAAAGTTATGTACAAAGTAAGTGGAACACACACCTCCTTCCCAAATTTTTTAAGTATAATTGATCAATAAAATTATGTATGAAATTGCTGCTGCCTCCCCCCGTCCCCTGCCCCACCAGTATGCAGTTTGTGTGTACGTAATTGATGACCTTCCCAGAACAAAATGGGTGACCCCACCTCCTCCATAAATTATGAACAATCCGTTATTTTGTTCCATATTCTGTACAGCTGTACAAGACAAGCATATCAGTGACCTAAATCTCTTGGATTTTTTAGAAGCTAGTTTCAGATAAAACACACAGTCTGAAATGGGCACTTTCGTGATACCAGGAGTAATGTCAAGTGGCCCAGATACGAGTGCTGCTGTCGGAGGTCTGGGTTTGATTCCCCATATGAAGAACAGTTGTGAATGTTAGGTGCTACTAGATATTTCCAAAGGAGATTACATGTTAGAAATCCATGGATAAATATGCAATTCATTGATCACTCTGCATAATCTGATTTCAATTGAAAATAGATAAGTTTATGCTTTCCATGTTTAGGGGATTTGTGAACTGAGATTCTAAAAAATCGATACCCAATTGGTATGTTAATGTGATATAGATGGTTTTATTAAGTTAATTCCTTAAATTATGTATACATCAGTTGTTGATAGTAAGTGAATGTTATTTATGATGATTAGATAATCTTAAAACATAAAAGTTAACTTTATTTTATATTGTATATTTTGCTTTACTCATGTGAAAAACTGCCATTATATTGCTTGAACTTTGATGCCTCAGCATAAGGTATATAAGCATGAATTTTATCCTTGCACACAGTTCTTCATTTTCTGGATTAATCACACGGAGCGTGTTAAAGGTATTAGTTATCAACATTTTAATGTTTGTGTTGGTATTTTTAGAATAATTACTGGCACTTGTTAAGAGTTTTGTATCGAGAAAACATATATAACTTTGTATCATCAGAATCACATTGTAAATATTATTTCTGAAATATATGAAAGTATTTGCACTGTATCATCGCTAAGCAAGGACTACATAGCCTTTGATATTATAAACATACAATCACAACATAATGCTATCTCCACACATTTGTCACTTTCATTCATCATTTTTATTTTGCTCAAAATGCTCAGACATGCTTGGAGATATATTATACTACAATGTAACTTGTCAATATTTTGAAGAATTACAAGTAGAGCTTATTATGTATGGGGCCTGCTTCACTAAATAATCTAGTACAAAGACTGTCTTTTTATGGGTGAATAATTTGGAAATAAGGTGCTCAGGGGCAACTTATCAAAGCTTGCCACAGATTAAAAAAATGTATACATATTCTTTTCACATGAAGCTGCCATCATATACTCATAGAAAGGAATAAGGGAACACTTGAAAGTACAAGTGTTCCTATATTTTTTCCAGGTTTCTTCACAAGGTATGAATCGCACTGTGAGTGAAATTCTGGAAATAAATAGAGGAACACTTGTACTTTCATTTGTTCCCTTATTTGTTTCTATGAGTATATAAACGGAAGTACTGTTCAAAGCAGAATTAAACCCACATTCACTGTATTTTTGGTTCTTTGAATATTGTATTCCTTCCACATGAAAGCTGCAATGATATGGTAGAAAAGAAGTACTGTTCAAAGCAGAATTAAACCCGCACTCACCCACTTTGTATTTTCAGTTCTTGGCATATGTTAAGACGCTTTGTTGCTGGAGGATGATTTTGTGGAACTGGCTATCAATACTATAAGTTTGTTCACACCTTGGATAAGATACTCGATTCAGTCTTGCCAGTAAGATGATCTAGGTTTTTCAGTTTCTGATTGTTATTTAGCTCTGTCCCACTTTGATGAACACACATCATTGGTTATGCCCACACATTGTGTCATGGGTCATGCTCGTATGTCATGTTATGTGTATATGTCATGGGTCACGCCACATGTCAAGGGTCATGCCAACAGGTCAAGGTGATGACCGCATGTTGTAGGTCACCTACATAGTGTGGGTCATTCCTACATGTCAAGGGTCACGTCCACATGTCAAGGGTCATGCCAACAGGTCAAGGTGATGACCTCATGTTATAGGTCACCTGCATATTGTGGGTCATTCCTACATGCTATGGGTCACATTCACATGTCAAGGGTCATGCAACAGGTCAAGGTGATGACCGCATGTTATAGGTCACCTGCATATTGTGGGTGATTCCTACATCATGGGTCACATCAACATGTCAAGGGTCATGCCAACAGGTCAAGGTGATGACCGCATGTTATAGGTCACCTGCATAGGGTGGGTGATTCCTACATGTCAAGGGTCACGCCAACAGGTCAAGGTGATGACTGCATGTTATAGGTCACCTGCATATTGTGGGTCATTCCTACGTCATGGGTCACATCCACATGTCAAGGGTCATGCCAACAGGTCAAGGTGATGACTGCATGTTATAGGTCACCTGCATAGTGTGGGTGATTCCTACATGTCAAGGGTCACGCCAACAGGTCAAGGTGATGACTGCATGTTATAGGTCACCTGCATATTGTGGGTCATTCCTACATGTCAAGGGTCACATCAACATGTTAAGGGTCATGCCAACAGGTCAAGGTGATGACCGCATGTTATAGGTCACCTGCATATTGTGGGTCATTCCTACGTCATGGGTCACATCAACATGTCAAGGGTCATGCCAACAGGTCAAGGTGATGACCGCATGTTATAGGTCACCTGCATAGTGTGGGTGATTCCTACATGTCAAGGGTCACGCCAACAGGTCAAGGTGATGACTGCATGTTATAGGTCACCTGCATATTGTGGGTCATTCCTACGTCATGGGTCACATCAACATGTCAAGGGTCATGCCAACAGGTCAAGGTGATGACCGCATGTTATAGGTCACCTGCATAGTGTGGGTCATTCCTACGTCATGGGTCACATCCACATGTCAAGGGTCATGCCAACAGGTCAAGATGATGACTGCATGTTATAGGTCACCTGCATAGTGTGGGTGATTCCTACATGTCAAGGGTCATGCCAACAGGTCAAGGTGATGACTGCATGTTATAGGTCACCTGCATATTGTGGGTCATTCCTACATGTCAAGGGTCACACCCACATGTCAAGGGTCATGCCAACAGGTCAAGGTGATGACCGCATGTTATAGGTCACCTGCATATGGTGGGTCATTCCTACATGCAGTGGGTCACATTCACATGTCAAGGGTCATGCCAACAGGTCAAGGTGATGACCGCATGTTATAGGTCACCTGCATATTGTGGGTCATTCCTACATGTCAAGGGTCATGCCAACAGGTCAAGGTGATGACCGCATGTTATAGGTCACCTGCATAGTGTGGGTGATTCCTACATGTCAAGTGTCACGCCACATGTCAAGGGTCATGCCAACAGGTCAAGGTGATGACCGCATGTTATAGGTCACCTACATAGTGTGGGTCATTCCTACATGTCAAGGGTCACACCCACATGTCAAGGGTCATGCCAACAGGTCATGGTGATGACCGCATGTTATAGGTCACCTGCATATTGTGGGTCATTCCTACATGCTGTGGGTCACATTCACATGTCAAGGGTCATGCCAACAGGTCAAGGTGATGACCGCATGTTATAGGTCACCTGCATATTGTGGGTCATTCCTACATGTCAAGGGTCATGCTAACAGGTCAAGGTGATGACTGCATGTTATAGGTCACCTGCATAGTGTGGGTGATTCCTACATGTCAAGGGTCACATCAACATGTCAAGGGTCATGCCAACAGGTCGAGGTGATGACCGCATGTTATAGGTCACCTGCATAGTGTGGGTCATTCCTACATGTCAAGGGTCACGTCCACATGTCAAGGGTCATGCCAACAGGTCAAGGTGATGACTGCATGTTATAGGTCACCTGCATAGTGTGGGTGATTCCTACATGTCAAGGGTCACATCAACATGTCAAGGGTCATGCCAACAGGTCGAGGTGATGACCGCATGTTATAGGTCACCTGCATAGTGTGGGTCATTCCTACATGTCAAGGGTCACGTCCACATGTCAAGGGTCATGCCAACAGGTCAAGGTGATGACCACATGTTATAGGTCACCTGCATATTGTGGGTGATTCCTACATGTCAAGGGTCACGCCACATGTCAAGGGTCATGCCAACAGGTCAAGGTGATGACCGCATGTTATAGGTCACCTGCATATTGTGGGTGATTCCTACATGTCAAGGGTCATGCCAACAGGTCAAGGTGATGACTGCATGTTATAGATCACCTGCATAGTGTGGGTGATTCCTACATGTCAAGGGTCACATCAACATGTCAAGGGTCATGCATACAGGTCAAGGTGATGACCGCATGTTATAGGTCACCTGCATAGTGTGGGTCATTCCTACATGTCAAGGGTCACGCCACATGTCAAGGGTCATGCCAACAGGTCAAGGTGATGACCGCATGTTATAGGTCACCTGCATAGTGTGGGTCATTCCTACATGTCATGGGTCACGTCCACATGTCAAGGGTCATGCCAACAGGTCAAGGTGATGACCGCATGTTATAGGTCACCTGCATATTGTGGGTCATTCCTACATGTCATGGGTCACGTCCACATGTCAAGGGTCATGCCAACAGGTCAAGGTGATGACCGCATGTTATAGGTCACCTACATAGTGTGGGTCATTCCTACATGTCAAGGGTCACGTCCACATGTCAAGGGTCATGCCAACAGGTCAAGGTGATGACCGCATGTTATAGGTCACCTGCATATTGTGGGTCATTCTTACATGTCATGGGTCACGTCACATGTCAAGGGTCATGCCAACAGGTCAAGGTGATGACCGCATGTTATAGGTCACCTGCATATTGTGGGTCATTCCTACATGTCAAGGGTCACGTCCACATGTCAAGGGTCATGCCAACAGGTCAAAGTGATGACCGCATGTTATAGGTCACCTGCATAGTGTGGGTCATTCCTACATGTCATGGGTCACGTCCACATGTCAAGGGTCATGCCAACAGGTCAAGGGGATGACCGCATGTTATAGGTCACCTGCATAGTGTGGGTCATTCCTACATGTCATGGGTAACATCCACATGTCAAGGGTCATGCCAACAGGTCAAAGTGATGACCTCATGTTATAGGTCACCTACATAATGTGGGTCATTCCTACATGTCAAGGGTCACGCCCATGCCTGCATTTGCCATTCAATGGCTGCTTCATCTGGTCATTTACGTGGATGTCTGTACACATTGTAACTAGTTGTGAAGTTCACAGTATACCATTTCTGTTTCAAAAATAATATTTCCATGGGTAATAAGGTAAACACTAGTTTTATTTTTCTTCATATTTTTCAGTGCGGCAAAAATCAACCAGTTAATTTTCTGTTTTAGTTATTCATTCATTTTCCGGAGAGAATCTCATTGCACAGTTTTAGTCTACTCCAGAAAAATGGAAGTTGTAACAGATGTCTGTCTGATCCCTAGTTGCCATGGTTACATGTTGAAAACACTTGACAAGAAGGCAATAATTACTGTATCTCATCACCCATATACACGATACTCTTGTTAAAATTTATACACACCTGCTGTAACAGATCAGTAAAGTATTCTAAGAAATTAATGTATGCTAATATTCTTGACATACAATGTTCGCAGTAAGTGTTTGTTAGTAGTGCGGCCATTACGGTTGTGACCTGAGAAAACTTATCTCTAATTTTTTGTCTTAACAAACTGGTCGAATATGCCTCAATTTTGAGGGGGCTAAGGTGACCCAGGTTCCCTAAATTTTAGTGCATCCCTTAGCCATGCCATGTGATTGTAGGTTCAAATCTCAAATGTTTAGGTTTGGCAGCAACAAACCCGTGTACTAGGGTTTCACCAATCGTTAAATGACAAATACAAAGTAATGCATTATTTCAGGATTTTCTCCCAATTAAGATGACGCGTTAAAACTGAAATATTGTTTAAGGCAACGTGTAACTAAACTCACATAATTTCTACATTGTGACTCCTTGAAATGTAGCCATACTTTTGTTTATCAGGAAAAATATGTTGTGTCAGTTTATGTTGTTAAAGGCAGCAGTGATGTCTCTAGACCAGGAGACGACGTGCACAACGTGACCTTAGCACGTGATCACATTTTGCACGTGGTTCCAGGGTTGTCACGTTAGTACTAGGGGTGAAACGATACATCAGGGTCACGGTATCTTACCTATCGCGATATGCATGTTTACAGCAAATAGTATTGAAACTTCTTGAAAATACATACTTCTGAAGAAAAGTTAGCTGTTGACTGTTGTAGGGGCAAGTTTTAGTATTGAGCTTTAAAAGCTAATAATGACACTTTGAACGGCATTTAGAAGTGATACACTGACTGACTGAGTTTGGTTTTACGCCGCTTTTAGCAATATTCCAGCAACATCATAGCGGGGGACACCAGAAATGGGCTTCAAACATTGTGCCCATGTGGGGATTCGAACCCGGGTCTTCGGCGTGACGAGCTAACGCTTTAACCACTATGCTACCCCACCGCCCCAGAAGTGATATACATAAAGACGACAGTTTATGGATGTCACCTTCTTTATTACGAGAAAAACGTTTTGGAGTATATTCTTACACTTTCATCAATCACCTGAAATGTCGTGTTCCTCAGAATTTAGACATTGACATCCATCTTGCTTTAAATTATGTCACTGACAAAAATGCTGGGTGGTCTTGATAGAGTAGCAATTAATATATTTTATATTTTTGAGTATTGTCCTGTATCAGTAGCCTCGTGGCTCAAGTGTACTCTCGTCACGCCGAAGATTTGGGTTCGATTCCCCTCATGGGTACAATGTGTGAAGCCCATTTTTGGTGTCCCCCGCCGTGATATTGCTGGAATGTTGCTAAAAGCAGCGTAAAACCAGTCACTCACTCAGTACAGAAAGAAACTTTATGTATTGTATCGTGCGAAAACTCAAGATGCACAGTCGTATCATTTCACCCCTAATTAGCATCCTATTTTCACACCTCATATCCAGTCATACATAGACAAGTTCATTTCAGTTTCATGCGTTTAAGTGTGTAGTGTGTCATATATATCGTTGTCTTTCAAAATGTTTATTTTCATTATGATGTAACCAGGACACCGTCCTATAGAGCAATCTGAGCGTTATGTCTGTCGCACCTCGATTGCTTTGTGGGCCTTGTTTCTTTATGTTAGCATGTTTGTAGTCATTACAATCTTCACAGATCCTCATACGCTGAAGTACCAATGTGCATGTGGAAATTCTTTGCTGGATATATTTGGAAGGGAGGACAAGATGGAATAAGGGTCCTTCATTGCATTCAGTTATTGGTTTGACAGTTTTCAGACATGTTATAATGGCCAACAAGAAGTATTTGCAGTATTCAGCAAAGTGGTCCTGTAATCGTCACATGGCTAACTTCTAAACCAGTCTTTTAGTAGTGAGTGAGTTTAGTTTTACGCCGCGCTCAGCAATATTCCAGCTCTATGGCGGCTGTCTGTAAATAATCAAGTGTAGACCAGACAGGCTAGCGGGCCAGTGGCTATTTCGAACACTGTCATAGACTGCTGTCATTTAGCTGGGCCATTGCTGATGTTAAACAAACAAGGAGAATAATCGATATGAGTGCCACTTACTCAGACTGAAAATTTACATCACCCTCTGAGGACATGTTTGCAGAAAATGAAATCCGTTTCATACAAACAACTATAAACAAATCTAATGTCCTTTCTAACAATTTCTAAAGCATTTACAAATTTCTGAAATTATGCTGATCATGGGCCCTTATTATACCATGCCCTTTCCCATGTCAAAGAGTATATTTTTAATAACCAATCAGAACGGAGATCCTCATACAGCTGTTTAATATTTGTTTACTGTTTTCATTTGGCCATGGATCTAAATGAGATGTTTTTACCTGATAGTTCCAGTTATTCACCCTATCTTATCTGAGCACCAAGGAACCTACACCTTGAAGTGTCTTGTGTGAGTTTTCATGTCTACAAATCACGATTTTTGAATCTGGGTTGGTAAAGAAATGAAGCACAAAGAATGATGTCTTACTAAGGAACCCTTGCTTTCTTCATCCAGATTAGACAGTCTCATGATATTCATGTAGAAATGTGTTGTATCAAATTCAAAATGATTTTTCTGAGAATGTTGTTTTTTCAGTTAGTTATCTTCATATCATTTCATTTAGATTCAAGGCTGAACTGAAGTAAATTTTTGACAAGTCAAAAAGTACTCTTGAGGTATGTGAATTGTGAGAAAGCTTTTGTAGGTGTGATTGGTGTTAAATATAAATTTTGTATTTGCTCTTATGTGATATTTGTTTTCAGTGAAAAGATTGATAGTGCTAAATTATTTTTTTCCAATAAACTTGATTAAACTGTTTCTTTTAAATCTGCATTTTAAATGCATATGGTCCCATAAGGCAAATGTTTTGTTAGGAAACTATTTCATTGAAATTATGAAAAACAACAACATTAGTTCTGTCTCATTTCAGTTCAGTATTATAAAATACAGCTTGACTTCCACTTTTGTAGAATTATGAATCCACCTTGGGCTAAAGTTATAAAAAGATATGCATAGTTTAAACATGAATGTATGCATATATTTATCAAACTTATATTTGAAGATGCATTCTTAGGAACATACCTCGGCTTAACCTAACAAAGTTTAAAGGATTGTTTGATATTTGGCATATTGGCTAGAACAGTCCATGATTAAAACGAATTCAGTAAGTTATTGTTTGAAATATTTAAAAATAGTTTGAAAGAATTGGATGAATCTGATTTTGAATGCAAGTTTCTGTCTCTATGCAGTCCAATGCAATTAAGATGTCTGATAATCCTGTTGTTGAGGATTGACAGTGTAGAGTTGTACACATGTATGGCAGTAGAATAGCTCATCAGTGGATGAGTTACCATAGAAACTGATGTCATCATGGTACGTTACAGTTTCACTATCCAGGATGAAAGGAAGTAAACATTAAAATGTAAATTTAAATTCTAATATTAAGGAAAATGTCCTTATTTCATATCTGACATTGAGAATCAAAAGTTTGAAAACTTGGCCCTGTTCTACAAAATGATCTTAGTGCTAAGATGATAGTTGGGTCAAGGGTAGTTGTACTAAGATCCCTTTGTGTTATGGGGCCCAGGGCCCAGTTTCATGAAGCAGTCTTAGCACAAGGGCTCTTGCATTCATCAATTATGAAACGTGATGCATAAAGATTGCTTTGTGAACATATCCCTCACCAGAAAGCACAATCTGCCTCTTGCATTAAGGTGTAGAAGGGCCATTATTTTGAACACAGTACCTGCAAATCGTAAAATAGTTTTTATTATTTTGACCAAACTATCATAACTGGCAGTATGGTTAGTGAAAATTTGCAAACCATATTTTTAAAAATGTGTAGCCTAAGTCACTGTCCCAGTTAAGTTGATAACTATGTTGATGCTATGTTATTATCCTTAAAAATCTCATCCTTTCAAAAAGGGAATATTTGTGATTTGGTTTAACAGGTGAGAGAACCAATAAGCATGGCTATATTCACAGAACAAGTCGAGCATTTCAGCCTGTACATAGCAATGGACATGAATGTATTCATCATCCTTACCATTATCATGCCTTGTGTAAATAGCGAGATACATGTTTGTGTTCATGAATTCATTATGAGTCACAGACCGAATGGATTGGCTGGACTTGGACTGTCGATATCTTTTTGAGACTTTGTGAATGCTACCCTGTACTTTATTTACATCAGTTTGGTGTGCTTGGATTGTTTAGGTGAATGTTGATATCAAATAAACCAGATTTTCAATCATGGATATCACTGTCTTTGTTTTTAAATGCTGGAGTGAGTGAGTGCGTTTAGTTTTACGCCGCACTCAGCAATATTCCAGCTACATGGCGGCGGTCTGTAAACAATCAAGTCTGAACCAGACAATCCAGTGACAAACAACATTAGCATTGATCTTCACAATTGATTACAATGACATGTGTCAACCAAGTCAGCGAGTCTGACCACCCGATCCCGTTAGTCGCCTCTTATGACAAGCATGGGTTACTGAAGACCAATTCTAGCCCGGATCTTCACGGGTCTTTAAATGCTGAAGTGAGTGAGTGAGTATGGTTTTAACGCCGCTTTTAGCAATATTGCAGCAATATTTCATGGCTGGGGACACAAATGGGCTTCACACATTTTGTACCCATGTGGGGAATCGAACCCATGTCGTCGGCGTTACGAGCCAACGCCTTAACCACTAGGCTACCCCATCGCGCCTTAAATGCTGGAAGTGATAGTGGACTATCAGGAATCATGCCTATGGGTTTCCTGGCATGAGTCCAACATGAGTGATGAAGCACGGGGCAGAGATAACATAACAGCATCAGCCATTGCAATGCTTATTTTCACCTGTGAAGATCCAGGTTAGACTTGGTCTTCAGCAACCCATGATTGTCAAAATAGGTGACTTATGGGATCAGTTGGTCAGGCATGATGACTTAGTTGATGTGTCATTGTAATTTGTATCCCCCTATGTGTAGATCGATGCTCATGCTGTTGATCACTGGATTGTTTGGTCCAGACTTTATTATGGCCAACGGTCATTTAGCTGGAAAATTGCCGACGTTAACAAACTTGTTTATCATTATCCAGACTTGATTATTTATAGACCGCCATCATATAGTTGGAATATTCCAGAGTGCAGCGCCAAACAGCAAACAAATAAAATAGTTCAGTTAAAGTAATGTAAATATATTAGGCTCTCCTTCTGCAGTCGAATCAGATGTGAAATCGGCCATCTTCACAGGTCTGTGAACTGTCCCCTCCTCCTCTGTCATCATGAAGGCAAACAGGTGCTATGTGGTGGAGTCACTAGTGTTTGCTAATGAATCAAGTGAAGGCCTTGTAGCAGTGACTGGGATATAGGCACTAAGCTTACATCACACAAATGTTTCTAGCTTAAATATGTGTGCTACATGTAGTACAACCCTGTGCCTGGTCAGTCTGAACACCACAAGTACCAGACAGTGGTAGGGTGTACATAAACCTCATGCACTCACACCAGTGGCAGTCTGAAAAATATTCCAGCCAAGATCCACACCATTAGGCCAGACCAATTTTATTTCTTGTTTTACGGATCTGCCTGTCTTATTTTTTCAAGAATAAGAAAAAAAATATAATTAATTTTCCCTGCTCAAAAAATAAATCCTAATGTTTTTATTGGTCAAAAATATAAACTTACAAGAATTTTTTTTTAGATTGTATTTTGCCCCATATACACTTCATAAATTGCCAAAAGTAAAATACTGTGAATATTTAAAAGGAATCCATAAAACAAGAAATATAATTGGTCTGGCCTTAAGTTACAATGAAATGTGACTTAGTCAACCAAACGTTGCCTTGTGCAATAAGCATAGACTGCCAGGACAGCTAGCATGGACAAGGGGGTCCTACTGTCTAATAAAAACCATGCTTTGTTGTTTAACATGGTTTAATGAATCTGTACAACATTAATTGATATATTAACAGTGACTTTGTACAATTATGTACAGAGGTTAAAACTGTCATTAATTTCATGCATGATGACAAGTCTGGAGTTAAAACTGTTGTCGGACATCCTAGTCCTCTTCATCTGTGTCTGCTGCCAGAACGTTGGTGGACGGAGCTTGACTCTGCGTGGTCTGGGACTGAGACAGGCCAAAGAACAGTGAGCGGAACTGTGGAAATAAGGCAGACTGTTAAACCCAGGGTACACCTGTACCATAGAAATAGTTACAACAAACATGGACAAAACACACACAGCATTGTTCAAAAAGTCCAGACTACTGAGTGAGTGAGTTTGGTTTTACGCGACTTTTATCAATATTCCTGCAATATCACAGCAGGGGACACCAGAAATTGGCTTCACACATTGTACCTATCTGGGGAATCGAACCCAGGTCTTTGGTATGAAGAGTGAACCGGACTACTGAAGGTAGACTGTAAGTTACGGCTAGCTAAAATGGTAGATAATCAGAAATGTCATCGATAGGAAAATATATTGATGATTATCGATATAAAAAAATAGTGCCATCGATAATATCATAAATTAACGTTTGTGACAGAATAAAGTTTTAATTTACTCACACAATACACAAAGTTAGGTGTTTATATTTATAGGTACTGGTGAAGGTCTGGGTTAGAAGAATATTGATCTTCAGTAACCCATGCTTGTAAGAGGCGACTAACCGGATCGAATGGTCATGCTCGCTGACTTGGTTGACACATGTCATCTGTTCCCAATTGAGCAGATCGATGCTCATGCTGTTGACCACTGGATTGTCTGGTCCAGACTCAATTATTTACAGACCGCCGCCATATAGCTGGAATTTTGGTGTAAAACTAAACTCACTCACTCACTCACTTTTTTCATGGTCTGCTTCTAAATTATGTTCAGGGTGCTGTTTTGTTAATAACCCATGCATTAACATGTCACTGCTCACCAGCGGTGGCAAACATATTTAGTTCTTTCAGACTTTTTTAGGCATTTCTGCTCAAGGTTATCCGATATTTATCAACAATTTATTGATATTTAGTTAACGATTATCAATCTCTACGATCTATATTGATAGCCAGGCCTACTGCAAGCCAAAGATTTTTGCAGAACCATCGCCTACCTTCTTGCTTGGTGGAGTACCAGGGACCAGCTCCTCCTCCTCCTCGTCTTCATCCTCCTCCACATCTTGAAGTACCGATTCCTCTGCTGGAACCCTTGTGTCCTGCAACAACATCATTTTCGCAATGGAAGACTTGATAATGAAGGATGTCTCATGCTACAGCAATCATCGTAAGGGTTTTAGACTTTCAGGATACTGAGAGAGAGTAATATATTATCACAACAGAATCCCTCTCATAAAACAGGCAAGGACAGAAAGGGAAATAACTCACTGTTTGTCTTTCACTCTGCACTGGAATTACAGGGCTGGGGTCACTCACGGTTGACCCTGATGGTTTAGGTGACTTTGACCCCAGCTGCTGACCATCTGTGATTGGCTGTTCTGTTTCCATGGCATTGGTATGATGGATAGTTGCTTCATTAATTTCTACCTCAGCATCCATTGTGTTATCCATGTCTCCCTCAGCTTGTCTGTCTGAGCTGGTGTTTGGTCTGAACGTGAGAGAGTGAACAAGATTTTACACCACTTTTAGTGATATTCCAAGAAATATCAAAGTTGGGGGACATCAGATACACTTAACCCATTGTCAGTGTGTGAAATTGTTTCCAAATTTTGCTAGCCAGTCGGCTATCTATGCCTGAAAGTTACTAGCCCACAAAATAATTCACCAGCCTGAAATTTAAATGTAGACACGTGTTTCATCATTAAGCTGCTGATATGACGAACATTTTTATCAGGCCATAAACTTGCATGATTTAAAAGTGTATAAACATGTCCTAATTTTCGCAAGTATCAATCTTGACCATCAATATGACCAACATAACCTACCTGTGATGTGACACACCATTGGTCAGCCTGGACACAGAAGAGGTACTCTGTGTTAGCCTGCTCCGACCTCCTCTCTGGGTTTGACTCTGGCTGGCATATGACCTTTTGCTACAACGAGAAAAATGGTAATTTAAATTTCTTGCTTCCAGGCCCTCTCATCAAAGTGAAATATGATCAACGATCCTCAAAATTACACACATGTGGACTGCTTGTGTTTTGGACAGGTTTTAAGCTGTTTTGTCAATACTCTAGCATGGAGTGGGTTTGCATTTATTCAAGCATTAATCTAAAGATAGTGTGCAAACTTAGCAAGTAAATTCTTAAAAATATCTCATAATAAATTCACAGATAGCTTATTTAATTAACATAAAAAACCTGTACCAAATGACCCCTGATCGTCGACATCATTCAGTGCAATAAATTACCTACTTTATTGTCAGTCAATCAGAAAAATGTAGTCACCATGTGGGCGTGGCTTAATTCTTTTGAACCTGGTAGCCAATGAAATTACGTGTTATAACATACTTAAACCCAAATACTGCTGTATTTTTCATCTGTTTTAAGAATTTGCCAAAGTGGTATGGAGTCCAACACACTGGTATCCAAACCTAGGACTATCTTGTTCATAGAATAAAGCACAACATAGTATCTCTATCATCAACTTCCTACAGCCTTGCCACTGACAAGCACACAAAATAGCTTCAAATTAGCATTGAATGTAACATTTAAATATCCTGATTGTAGAATTTTCAACTTTTGGGAATGTATAGTGTAACATTCCCATCTGGAAGTGGCCATGGAGGTCCGTGGCTCCTCAGTATGTGTGCCAGTGAAGCTGGTTCAGTAGCAGGATTTCAACCCTTGTCATTGACTTGTCTACTGAGTAGGATATCCAAAGTTACCTCCCTTTATCTATGTCCTCTGTTGTCACTTCCAGTCATGAAACATTTTGAAACATCCTGCCACAATTCAGTTAGTGTATGTTAGTCATAGTTTGCATTCATGATCTCATAAAGACATGACTGATAATCGTTGTGAAAATATTATCAAATGGGTTTGAATTTTGGAATATTTTGAGAGGTGAGGTGAAATTGGGTTTAACGTCGTGCTTGAGAATATTTTGCTCATATGACGACGTGCATGCGCGTGTGTGTGTGTGTATGTGCGGCTGCTTGTACTAGCCCAGACTTAAGCTGGTTTTATAGTGCTAGCTCACTGAGATACCATGCCGCAGTGAAGCATGAATACCCCACTCAGACACATTATACTGACTCCGAGTCGACCAGTCCTTGCTGTACCCATTAATGCCGAGAGCCAGGCAGGGACCAACAAGTACCATATTTTAACGTCTTTTTGGTATGACGCGGTCAGGGATCGAACCCGCGACCTTCCGCGAGGCAGTATTTTGAGAGGACACCAGAAATGGACTACACACATTGCACCTTGTGGGGAACTGAAACCATGCCTTAGGCATGATGTAGCTTCCATGCGGACCTTACGTTGAAGGAAATGTCTCTCAGTGTACCCACCTGTTATTCTGTTTTGTCTGTTTCTTCCCACGGACTTGAGACGGCTGCTGTGATGCTCCAAGCTCTGATTCTGCTAATGTCGCCAGTACAAAGCTGGCCTCGAAAGTCTGATCACTGTCTACTGTGAAAACTACTGGTCTGTGAAGAAACATGGAGAAAAAGGTGAGAGAGTGACACTTTAAGTGATATTTAAAGTCTGCTTTCCACCAACATTTGGACGCCATCTAAAACACTGCCACAAGCCAACTGAAGCTTCTAGCAACAGCAACTTGACTGGCTATCAGGTGACTTGGTGAGGTGAAAAGGGGTTTAACGTCGTACTTGAGAATATTTCCCTCATTTGACGACGTGCATGTGTGTGTATGTGTGTATGTTTGTACTAGTCCAGACTCAAGCTTTATAGTGCTAGCTCACTGAGATACCATGCCACAATTAAGCATGAATACCCTACTCAGACACATTATACTGACTCCGAGCCGACCAGTCCTTGTTGTACCCATAAATGCCGAGCGCCAGACAGGGACCAACCTTTACCCCTTTTTAATGTCTTTCGGTATGACGTGGCCGGGATCCACTCTCCGGGCGGACGCTCTAACCACTACACCACGGAGGCGGTCCGGCTATCAGGTAATAGGAACAGTGTATATTACTTTGTATTTAGAACTAGTCGTTCTAGGTCATTTTCTAAATACAGAAATCAGATATGATGCTGAAAATGTAATTTTTAGAGTAAAATTGATATTTTATACTTATCCTGACTCATGCTCTTTTGCTTGTCTTCTTCTTCTTGCGAACATAGTGGAACACTTGTATCTCCTTAATTGAAGCTCCCTTCAATGTAAAATCACTAATTGGTACTCACCAAGAGTTGCCTCCCTTGCCCTTTTGGCGGGAACAGGTGTCGCCACCCTCTGGCCTCATGCTTCACTCTCTCCTGATTTTGCGAGCCCAACACTTGAATTTACAGGGAAATCCAAAGTGTTATGTGGGGAGGATGGGAGGGCTAACCTCATGAGTCAGGATAAGTATAAAATATCAATTTTACTCTAAAATTACATATTTTTCCTTATCCTGACTCATGCTCTTTAACTTGTAGAATCCCTCAGGAAGCGGAGGTGGGCAAAACAGAATACTTTGGATTTATAGAATTAGTGATTTATATAGATATAACTGTAATAACCCCTTACGGGAACTTCATAAAGGCATAGACTTAGGATATTTCCTCTATTATAAGCCATAGGTTATATTTTGCCATACTGGGGTATTTACAATAATAATATACTGTGATATTATCAAATAACAATATCAAAGCGACTCTGATAGAGAAGCTATACAACTGAACATAATCATCAGTAAAAGCTTAAGGGTGAGTAGACCTAAGCTAAGTATATACATAGTGCTAGAACTCCGTAGAGTTATAAGCTAGATAATGCATGTATCAATTATGCATATTAATCTCGTAAGACTCGTGTTAGCGTTCTGAGGGACTGTCAACTGCTGTCGCGAGGACCAAGGGACGAAATGGTGAATACCTGAGGCGTCCTCGGTGGTGATATCTCTCAGATAGTGATTAGCAAACACCATGTTAGATTTCCAAAAGCATCCTTCCATAATTGTATTCAATGAACAGTTACCGTGTAGGGCGAGAGTGGAAGCCAATGCCCTGATCTCATGGGGATTTGATGCTGTTGGAGGGTCCAGTCCTGCTGCCTTGTAGTAGCGAAGTATGACAGTTCTTATCCATATAGATATGGTGAGTGAGAGACTTCTGTCTGAGTTGTTGCCGACAAGGGGGATGAATAATCGTTTGAGAAATCTTAAGCCTTGTTTTGGAGCGTCGTAAATAGATTTTGAGAGCTCTGACTGGGCATAGAGATAAGTCCAGTGTATCTTGAGATCCGAGAATCGAGGATAGTGCAGGGATATGGAATAACCTGTCTGGTTGACCTGGTAGTTGATTTTTGGCGATGAAATCCCATCTTAGTCCCAGGTGTGCTGTGTTTTGATTGTCATCAAACTGTATCCTCTCATAATCTAGTCGTGAATTTCTGACATCCTGGCTGCTGTGGCTAGAGATAACAGGAAAAGCGTTTTCTGTGAGAGAAATTCAAAGTTGTCGATTCCAACGGTTCATAAGCCTCACTTGTGAGGTGTTGTAGCACTATATTCAGATCCCAAGCTGGAAGTGGAACTTCGCTTTGGTCCTCAATCGGAAAGCACGTAGTAAGGCCAGTAACTCTGGAGTTTTAGTCAATTTGACACCCGTTCTCATAGTAATCACAGAACTAAAGCGGCAAGATATGTTGACAATGTCGAGCCTTTTAAATGTTTGTTTTGCCGTAAGTAACACAAATAATCTGCCACTTGTGGATGAGTAGCATCTCTCGCTGTAAATCCCTTATTTGCTGCGTAATTTTCAAAACTGTGCCACTTGTCGTCGTACAAGTTACGTGTAGAATTGCGTAAGGCAAGCGTGACCGCTTTTGCCGCCCTGGTAGAATATCCTCTCTTGTTTAAACACATTTTAATACAGTCCATACGTGAAGTTGGAATACTTCTGGGCTTCCGTGCACCTGTTTGGTGTGTGGATGTATTAATAGATTTGATCGCTTGGGTAGCTCTAGTGTTGGTTGACCGATTTCTTGAAAGTGAGTTGGAGGCTCTGTGTTTGTCTGATTTTCTGTAACACTTGAGGTATTATTGCTGGCGGCGGAACGCATTGAGGCCTTCCCAGGATATGCTTAGAGCGTCCGTTGCCCATGCTTGTGGGTCTGGGACTGGTGACACGAATGTCGGTAGCTGATTGTTGAAGCGTGTGGCGAATAGATCTACTAGCGGCGATCCTATTTGCTTGATTATCTGTGCAAATATTTCTGTATTGAGCATCCATTCTGTCGGTGACGGTTGATGTGGCCGAGAGAGTGCGTCTGCTAGTACATTCTTGGCTCCGGGAATGTGACATGCTCTGACATGTAGGTTTAGATCGTGGATTAGATCGAACAGTTGAAAGCTTAAAGTCAATAGGTTCAGTGATCTCGTTGAGCCTTGTTTGTTCACATAGAGCGCCACTGTCGAGTTGTCGGTATGAATCATTAAGTCGCATTCTGTAGAATGGTGCTCCAATGAAGTATGGGGTTGATTACAGCTTTCATCTCTAACATGTTTATATGGAGCTTGCTTTCTTGCTGATTCCATAACCCTGATGCCGTCGGTTGGCGAGATGAGCTCCCCAACCTTGGGCGCAGCGTCTACATATAGATGGGTTTTGAATTCCTGCTCTGCTAAACAAATGCAAGCCATGGACATTCGACCTCCTGGTCCACCATAGTAGATGAGGTCTGAGATGTTTGGTAGACTGAATGGTTGTAGGTCGTCGAGATGTGCATTGATGAAGACCTGTAGCGGGCGTAACTGTAATCTGCCTCTGACTGTCATGTCTTGGGCTGATGTGAGGAGACCCAACAAGCTCTGCCATTGTCGTAGTGGTAGCGAGAGAGTAGAACTGGCGGAATGGTCTGTTGGATCTTGAGCCAGCGGTCTTCTCTGTCTGACGAACGGTTGAGATTAAGTGATAAATCGAATGCCTAGGAACTGCAGATCTTGCGATGGTACTAGGTCCGACTTGAGTAAGTTTACTAACCATCCTAGCTGTGTTAGTAGCTTTATGATGTAGTTTAACTGTAGTTTGAGAGGCTGTGGATCTTGATCTACTTGTATCCCGTCGTCGAGGTAGAAGCGCGCTCGTAGCCCTAGGCGATGTAGATAGGTGACAATAGGTTTCGTTATCCTCGTGAATAGCCAGGGGCTGATGATATTCGAATGGGAGTACTTTCCATTGGTAATGTAGCCCGTCTAGTGTAAATCTGAGATATTTCCTGGATTAGGGATGTATCGGGATGTGTAGATATCGTCTTGCAGATCTATACTGGCCATGTAATCCATGGGGCGAATCAACTGCGTAACTGAGGTAGGTGTATCATCGCGAAACTTTGGTGGTTTCGCGTAGATAATTCCTGTTGAAAAAGCTCATGTTGTAAATGAGTCTGTATTTCTCCTTGGAGTTTTCTTGGGTACTAGGAAAACTGGGGAGTAGAAGCCTGGTTCGATGTTTACTTGATCTAGTACTTCTATGGCCTGCTTGGTTATGAGTGATGTAACAGCCTCTCTTAACTTTGGTAGTTGTTGTGCCTGTAAAGTCGAACTTGTGAGGGTTGACTGTCAGCGGGCGTGGCCTGTAGTGGGATCTGAAATCCGTGTTGAAGAATGTTGGAGACATAAGGGTCTTGTAACATTCCCCAGTTCTCCCAGTGTAGTTGGAGGCGTCCACCCACTTGTGGCGTTTGTACTGGAGCGGCTGGGGTGGAAGACTCCAGTCGTTCGAACCTGTCTTTCAGCGTTTATAGTTGCGGGGAACCTCTGGGTGTCCTGCCTCTTCCTGACCCTCCTGAGTTGCCTCTATAGGCGAAAAGAATCTTTTCCCCTGGCTGGCTATCTTCCTATCCCGTGCTTTCTGTAGTCGAGAACTTAGATCTCCCTGAGTATCTTTGTGAAGTCTGCCTGATGGCGCTGGCTAAGCGTGTCCATCGACTTGATCATAAGGACTTCTCTGGAGTCCTTAGTGACTTCCTTGGAGACTTTGTCTATTCCTCCGTCAAAGATGGATGGGGAAGACCACGCGGGGCTGTATAGAGTGGAGCTGTAAAGTTCTCAGCCCAGCTGCAGGAAGCGAGGAGGCCTTGACGACGAGCTAAGGTCAGCTGCTGAGACAGATGTGAGATGATCTGTAAGGAACTGCTGGTCCTTCTTTTGCATCAGTAGGGGCGAGTAGATCATCCTATCATCTTCAGATGTCGTATTAACGAAATCTGGTGATAAGTGTCTCATTGATCGTTCTAGATCTATTTAGGCCAAAAACATCGTCTCGTCATGGTTTCTATCTGCACCAACTTGCGATCGTCAATCTTGTAGTTCTTGTTCTTAACATCGCTGATCAGCTTGTAGTTGTCATCGATGTCTTGTGCCTTCAGGAAGGGGTCCATGTTGTGCGTGGAGAACTTCTTAGCGTGAAAGTTCGGCAGATGTGGTGTCTGCACTTTCGTGGCTTTATGGAAGGCTGTATCTAGATTCTGTGGCACCGCAGCAATCGGGTCGATCGGAGGTAGGGTGACGACGTCTGCATCGTCTTCCTTCATCAGGTATGTCTGCGCTGAGTTGCCACTCTTGGACGGTGAAGATAAATCTAGGTTGTTTACCATCCAATATCTTATCTCAGCGTCTGAGAAAATGATGCCTCCATCATCTTCTGTACCAGCATCGGTGATGAGAGGTTGATGCCCTTCTGATGGTGAACTGTGTGCTGCTATCTCTATGTCGGGTGACGCTTGGGGAGACCTGACTGTAGACTTGTGTGCAGACTTGTGTGGTGACCTGCGAGGTGATCGACGTGGTGATGTACGCGGAGATTGGCGTGGTGAACGGCGTGGAGATCGTCTAGGTGATCTGCGTCTATGGGATGACCTTCTCGGAGATCTGCGAGGAGAATGTTGATAGCTCCGCGAAGCTCTTGAGTAGTCCCTCGGCGTCCTTCTGGGCGATGACGATCTGTGTGATGGCCGCGTGAAGCTTCCTCTGCGTCCGGACCTGGGGAGCGGCGCCTTGACCTCCGTGACGGCTTCCGTGATGTCTGGTGGTCTGAGTCCGCATCTGAGGATGAGGCCGAGGACGGTGACGATCTCTCCCGTCTTCGCGAAGACTGTACATCTGGGTCCTTCGTCGAGGTGGTCTGTGACTTCCTTCTCGAAGGCTGCTTCGTCGTGGCTGCTATGCTGACTGGGGGTGCCTCTGGGGTGTCGTCTGCGTTGCTCAGGCCCTGGGCTGGCTGCTTCTCCCGTCTGTAGTGGCCCTCCATCATGGTCATGATCTGCCGCAACAGCTCGTCTGGGATGGTCTGCGACGAAGTAGTCGGCGCCCTCTCTGCGATGACAGCGGCTGAGCCCTCAGGGAAGTCGTCTGACATCAGTGTAGAGACATCAGGCTGCATGGCGATCTCTGCTGATGTCACTGTAGCTGTCACCGGCGCTTCTTGTGGCGTCGTCAGGGATGATGATAGGCTGATCATCGGAGAGAGGCCCAGTTCGGCTGGAGCGATCTCGGCTGAGAAAGTTCTTGGCGACCGTAGATTTCCCTTGGAGGTCGGCGCTGCCCTGGGGGTCGAAGTCTGCGTTGAGAAGGCGTCGAGGCCCTCTTGGACTTTGGCTGCGATGACAGGGCGTCTGGGGAGGCAGGGCGCTTCTTAGAGGTGGCGGACTGCATCCCGCCCTCTTCGGCGGGGTCTCTAGCGGAACACCAGGCGGGAGGGTCGATCGACAGCAGCTGACTGGATGGGGAATCCGATGTATCGGCCATGTCTAACCCTTGTTTGCGTGACCTATCTGCGATGCGTCTCAAGGCATAAAGATATTTATGAAAAGCAGAATTAGATAGATTAATGCAGTAACTGCAAGCGTGAATCAAGCGCACAAGGCGTAGCACAACTAGGGCATAATACATGCGGGTCAGCAACAGAAAAGCGTAAACTGCAAATAGTACAGATTTTCATCAGCGTAATACTAGCTGAACAATCACGAACTCCGTGAATAAACAGTAGAAATCACGATTAATTATCAATGCAAATTAATGAAGGATACTAGCTATACCTCTATAGTAACCTATAAGAGGTAATAAACTAATAAAAACCAAAGGATATAGTGTGTAAGGAGACACAGGCGCTCTCACATCCTGCTCACTGGGCGAAGAAGGAGAGAGTGAAGCATGAGGCCAGAGGGTGGCGACACCTGTTCCCGCCAAAAGGGCAAGGGAGGCAACTCTTGGTGAGTACCAATTAGTGATTTTACATTGAAGGGAGCTTCAATTAAGGAGATACAAGTGTTCCACTATGTTCGCAAGAAGAAGAAGACAAGCAAAAGAGCATGAGTCAGGATAAGGAAAAATATATAAACTTGATGTTGACTGACTGATTAGAAGTTTGATAGACATCACCTATAGATGGGTTATTAGATCTTCACTGAGTTCAACAGATTTCAGAGAGTTAACACTCTAAGGTCTGATTGCACTGTGATTGAAGTGTCCTGTGAACTATCAAACATTGAACTGCATACTGAAATTTCTCCATTCAAACAATGAAATTAGATATTCAACCTTTGATTTTCCCTTACACAAAGCAATCTTAGTACTATGACAATTGTAGGTGAGGTGAAATGGGGTTTAATGTCGTACTTAAGAATATTTCGCTCATATGACGACATGCATGCATGTGTATGTGTGGCTGCTTGTACTAGCCCAGACTAAAGCTGGTTTTACAGTGCCAGCTCACTGAGATACCATGCCGCAGTGAAGCATCAATACCCCACTCAGACACATTATACTGACTCTGAGCCGACCAGTCCTTGTTGTACCCAGTAACAGGGCTCCAGATAAGGGCTGTATCGGCGTATGTACGGATAAAAAATATGCACGATACGGTACGAAATGTTTTAGAAAACGTAGCAGATACGCACCACAGCAATGGTGTACCGTCTTAGAATCATTTACAGTCGTATTTATTGGAAAAAGTATTGTTTTATTGTTCATTGACCTGTTTTACACAAGAGTAGCAATGGTGTGGTGCATATATGAAACGAAACTTATTACTGATACGCCATTAAATTCCATTCAGTACACTAAATGTACACTTAAGGTTTTCCAGTACTCTTATATTGAAAAAATAAGGAGTACGTACTCCTGATGTTAAAAAATAATCTGGAGCCCTGCCCATTAACACCGAGCAGGCAGGCAGGCAGGGACCAACAAGTGCTATATTTTAACGTGTTTTGGTATGACGCGGCTGGGCATAGAACCTATGACCTTCTGCTCTCTGGGCAGACGCTCTATGACAATTGTAACACCCTTACTTTGACATAGACATACAACAGGTGTAGTGTTAAGATCGCTGTGAGCAGGTGAACCTGGATCTGACCCTTGGTTACATTACCAAAGCGAGATATGCAAAATGGAATATATTCAAGCCAGGCAGTATAATAGACATTCTTACACTGGTATACTTAATTTGAGAAAAATATATTTTCGAGATAAATTAACACTGTCATCATGGTCAGAACATGTCAAATATTATTTAATATGATAAATGATAAAACTGCTGCTGCTGACTTATAATTGTATTCAATTAATAATAATAAAAATAATGAGAAGTCTTATAATGCGCAAATCTCCACGCAACAAAGCATGCTCTAAGCGCTAACACCCTGATTATTATTACCCCGGATAACCCAAGCTGCCTGTTAGGTGCTAGAAGGTTATAGTAACATGACTTTATCCAACCGGGTACCCATTATCTGCTGGGTGAACAGAGGCAAGTTTGAACAAATTCACTTGCCTAAGGTGAGACCACATGTATCACATGTGCTTCGTTGTGGGGCAAGTCCTTGAAACTCTCAGGAGTCAAGCTGTCACACACGGTCACACATCCAAGGACTGTCCTAGCTCGACGTTGCTTAACTGCAACTGATTCGTGACCTGCGTTTTGTGCACAGGACCACACACCACCACAGGTGGCCACAATTCCCAATAATCATATTCCTTACACATGATTTGTATTATATTTGCTTCATAGAGGATTCGTTACAACTCTAGTTATTGCAATGTTCATAATGTTGACTCCTACCTCCCGGGCGTCTCAAAATGGATGTTCAAAGGTAGGTTTGTCACCTCCGTAAATGCCAGGATTGCCTGGGGAAGAAAAAGGAATATAAATTCAAATAAGCCTCTTTTCTTTTTTTTTGCAAACACAAGAAAAAACAAACAAGAAGAAACAGTGAGAGGATAAGTGTTAAAATATATGCCTGTCCTCAAGATTGAATGACTTGAATTATCACTTAAGAACTATAGCTTCAAAATAGACTTGTTTCATTTGCTTTCTACCATTATTTCCCTATGGAGATTCAGGTTTAGAACAGGTGCCCCCTTGCATCGCCAGCTTGTAGTGGCAATAAAATGACCCTGGCATATTTACAGTGAGCACCAGGATGATCCAATGGATCGCTGCCTGTGCTATCAACCACAGGCTTGCTTATATACTGGAGTATTACTACCTAGCATACATTTCTGAACAACTCATTTCAGGAATGTTTGTTTGTTTGTTTGTTGTTTAACGCCACACTCCGCAATCTTCCAGCTATATGGCGTCAGTCTGTAAGTCTGTAAGTCTGTAGTCTGAACCAGACAATCCAGCATGGACAACATCAGGAGCAATGACCTCCCCATACGATGACACGCGTGTCAACCAAGTCAGTGATTGATTGATTGATTGTTGTTTAACAACTCACTCAGCAATATTCCAGCTGTATGGAGGCTGTCTGTAAATAATCAAATCTGGACCAGTGATCAACACCATGAGCTTCCATCTGCACAATTAGGATATGATAAAATGTGTCAACCAAGTCAGCGAGCCTGGCCACCCGATCCCGTTAGTCGCCTCTTACAGCAAGTATGGGGCCTCACTTTACAAATACACAATGTCCTTTCAGAAAGTGGTCAAAAGTAACATACATAATATTTTGGATTACACTTTCTCAGTAAATAAGTCAGTAAATGTGATGTTAACACAGCCGTCTCTCCATTTGTCTTGTTCCATATGCTCCTTGTTGATAGAATTTTATCTGATTCCAGCCATGTTTTATTTTCTGAATATCATCTTTTACCTTCAGGCCGCCGATACCAAATGTCCCGTTTTAAAACAAAAAGATTTCAAAATTCTTATATTCCAGCAAGTATTCGACTTTTAAATGACTGTTAACTTTGTCTGTCTGTTGTGTTGTGTTGTGTTTTATTAACCTTTATGTCATTTTTAATATGCAACCATGTGACCACTTTCAAATGTAAAAAGAATTCCCCTTGGGGTAATAAAGTATTGTCATTTACTTGTCAATAGAACATTTGATGTACTTTGGGGTTGAGTCCCGTCGAAGAATAAAAACTACCCCTTCAGGATCAGGAAGCTACATTGCTTGAGTGGGTTAGATTGCTGACCGTGTGTGGTGGCAGTTAGGTGCCTGACAGAGAGTGTGGTTAAATGTAATTTTTAGAGTAAAATTGATATTTTATACTTATCCTGACTCATGCTCTTTGCTTGTCTTCTTCTTCTTGCGAACATAGTGGAACACTTGTATCTCCTTATTTGAAGCTCCCTTCAAAATAAAATCACTAATTGGTACTCACCACGAAGTTGCTCCCCTTGTCTCCCCTGGCGGGAAAAGGTGTCGCCACCCTCTGGCCATGTGCTCCACTCTCTCCTGATTTAGCGAGCCCAACACTTGAATTTACAGGGAAATCCAAAGTGTTATGTGGGGAGGATGGGAGGGCTAACCTCATGAGTCAGGATAAGTATAAAATATCAATTTTACTCTAAAAATTACATATTTTTCCTTATCCTGACTCATGCTCTTTTGCTTGTAGCATCCTACGGAACGGAGGTGGGTAACAGAATACTTTGGATTTATAATTAGTGATTTTGTATAGATATACTGTAATATCTCCCCACGGAACTTCATGAAGTCTTAGATTTAGGATGTATCCTGTATAAAGAAAACCATAGGTTATATAAAGCCATTAAAGGGGAATTACATTATGAATATATTGAACAATACATATAAATTATATATATATATATATAGGTGACTCTGATAGAGGCACTGAAATTGACTATATCCAAGTATATGCTTAAGGTAGAATACTTAAGCTGAACATATATACATAGCCCTAAAACTCCTTAGAGTTATAAGCTAGATGAGTATGTATAAAATACATATTAATCTTGTGAGGCTAATATTTTAACGCCTACGAGGGACTGTCAGTTGCTGAGCGAGGACCAGTGGTCCGAAATGGTGAATGCCAGAGACATCTTCTGTAGTGATGTCTCTTAGGTAGTGATTAGCAAATACCATGTTAGATTTCCAATAGCATCCTTCCATAATCGTGTTCAAGGAACAGTTACCGTGTAGGGCGAGGGTAGAGGCCAGTGCCCTGATCTCATGTGGATTTGATGCTGTTGGTGGGTCCAAGCCTGCTGCCTTGTAGGCACGGAGAATGACAGTCCTTATCCAAATAGATATTGTGGTCCGTGACACTTCTGTTTGATTCGTAGGCGATAATGGGATGAATAAACGTTTGAGAAATCTTCTCCTTGTTTTGGATCGTCGTAAATAAACTTTGAGCGCTCTTACCGGACACAGTGATAGGTCTTGTGTATCTTGTGATCCGAGAATAGAGGATAGCGCCGGGATGTGGAATAATCTGTCTGGTTGACCTGGCAGTTGATTCTTTGCAATGAAATCCCATCTTAATCCGAGGTGCGCTGTGTTATGATTGTCATCAAACTGTATCCTCTCGTAATCCAGAGCGTGAATTTCAGACATTCTTGCTGCTGTGGCTAGCGATAGCAGAAACAATGTTTTCTGTGAGAGAAATTCAAAGTTTGTCGATTCCAAGGGTTCATAGACCTCACTCGTGAGGTGTTGTAACACTACATTCAGATCCCAAGCTGGGGCGTGGAACTTCCGCTTTTGGTCCTCCAATCGGAAAGCTCGTAGTAAGGCCAGTAACTCTGGAGATCTTGTCAATTTGACACCCGTTCTCATGGTGATTACAGAGCTAAGCGCGGCAAGATATGTTGATATCGTTGAACCTTTTAAATGTTTGTTTTGGCGTAGGTAACACAAATAGTCTGCCACTTGAGGTTGTGAAGCCTCTCTTGCTGTAAACCCTTTCTTTGTTGCATAATTTTCGAAACTGTGCCACTTGTCGTCGTACAAGTTACGAGTTGAGTAACGTAAGGCAAGCGTGACTGCTTTTGCCGCCCTGGCAGAATATCCTCTCTCTTGTTTAAACACATTTGTATACAGTCCATACGTGTAGTTGGAACATTGCTGGGTTTCCGTGCACTTGTTTGGTGTGAGGATGAATTAACAGGTTTGCGCGCTTGGGTAGCTCCAGTGTTGGTTGACCGATTTCTTGAATTAGTATGGGAAACCACGTTCTGGCCGGCCAGTAGGGCGCGACCAAAGTGAGTTGTAGGCTCTGTGTTTGTCTGATTTTCTGTAATACTTGAGGTATTATTGCTGGCGGCGGAAACGCGTACGCATTGAGGCCTTCCCATGATAGACTTAGAGCGTCCGTTGCCCAAGCTTGGGGGTCTGGGACTGGTGACACGAATGTCGGTAGCTGATTGTTGAATCGCGTGGCGAATAGGTCTATTAGCGGCGCTCCTAATTGCTTGATTATCTGTGCAAAAATTTCCCGGTTGATCATCCACTCTGTCGGTGATGGTAGATGAGGCCGAGAGAGAGCGTCTGCTAGTATATTTCTGGCTCCGGGAATGTGCACTGCTTTGACATGTAGATTTAGATCTTGTATTAAATCGAACAGTTGAAAGCTTAGGTTCAAAAGGTTCATCGATCTCGTTGAGCCTTGCTTGTTTATGTAGAACGCCACTGTCGAATTGTCTGTATGGATCATTAGGCGCGCATTTTGTAGAAATGTGCTCCAATGTAGAATGGCGTTGATTACAGCTTTCATTTCTAGACTGTTTATATGGAGTTTGCATTCTTGCTGATTCCATAACCCTGATATCGTGTGGTTGGTGAGATGAGCTCCCCAACCTTGGAGTGACGCGTCTACATACAGATGGGTTTTGTATTCCTGCTCTGCTAAACAAATCCCTTCGCAGACATTCGATTTCTTGGTCCACCATAGTAGATGTGGTCTGAGATGTTTCGGTAGACTGAATGGTTGTACATCGTTGAGATGTGCGTTGATGAGGACCTGTAGGGGACGTAACTGTAATCTGCCTGTGACAGTCATGTCTTGGGCTGATGTGAGAAGACCTAGTAGGCTCTGCCATTGTCGCAGTGGTAACGGAGAGAGTAGAGCTGGTGGAATGGTCTGTTGTATCTTGAGCCAACGGTCTTCTGGTACCATAATACGGTTGCGATTTGTGATGAATCGAATACCTAGGAACTGTAGGTCTTGCGATGGTACTAGGTCCGACTTGCGTAAGTTTACTAACCAACCTAGTTGTGTTAGTAGCTTTATGATGTAATTTAACTGTAGTTTGAGACGCAGTGGATCTTGATCTACTTGTATCCCGTCGTCGAGGTAAAACGCACTGCGTAGCCCTTGACGATGTAGAAATTTGATAATCGGTTTCGTTATCCTCGTGAATAGCCAGGGGGGCTGATGATATTCCGAATGGGAGTACTTTCCACTGGTAATGTAGCCCTTCTAGAGTAAATCGTAGGTATTTCCTGGAATCGGGATGAATGGGGATGTGCAAGTAGGCATCCTGTAGATCTATGCTGCCCATGTAGTCCATAGGACGAATCATCTGGCGTAACTGAGGTAAATGTATCATGCGAAACTTCGGTGGTTTGCGTAGATAGTTCTTGTTGAAAAAGCTCATGTTGTAGATGAGTCTGTATTTCTCCGTGGAGTTTTTCTTGGGAACTAGGAAAACTGGGGAGTAGAAACCTGGTTCGACGTTTGCTTGATCTATTACTTCTATGGCCTGTTTGGATAGGAGTGATGAGACAGCCTCTTTTATCTTTGGTAGTTGTTGCGCTTGTAAATCGAACTTGGGGGGTTTGATTGTCAGCGGAGGCTTGTCCTGTAGAGGGATACGAAATCCGTGTTGAATAATGTTGGAGACGTAAGGATCTTGCAGTATTCCCCAGTTTTCCCAGTGTAGTTGGAGGCGTCCACCCACTTGAGCTGGTTGTACTGGAACGGCTGGGGGTGGAAGACTCCAGTCGTTCCGAACCTGTGTTTCAGCGTCTATAATTGCGGGAACCTCTGGGTGTCCTGCCTCTTCCTGATCCTCCTCTATAGTTGCCATATGGGCTTAATTTAAAAGAATCTTTACCTCTAGAGCTGGCTATCTTCCTGTCTCTTGCTCTTTGTAGGCCCGTGAACTTAGATCTGCCTGAGTATCTTTGTGAAGTCTGACGAATGACGCTGGCTAGTGTGTCCATCGATCTAATCATAAGGACTTCCCTGGAATCCTTAGAGACTTCCTTGGCGACTTTGTCGATTTCTCCGTCAAAGATGGATGTTGTCGACCACGGGCTGTATAAAGTGGGCTGTAAAGTTCTCCCCAATTACAGGAGGCGAGGAGGCCTTGACGACGAGCTAAGGTCAGTGCTGCTGAAACAGATGTAAGATGATCCGTTAAAAACTGCTGATCTTTCTTTGCATAAGTAAGGCAGAATAAATCATTCTATCATCTTCCGTCGTGGAATCCCGAATCTAGTAATAAGAGTCTCATTGATCGCCCTAGATCTATTTAACCCAAAGAACATACGCCTCGCCATGGTTTCTATATGAGCCAACTTGCGATCATCCATCTTGTAAATCTTGTTCTTTACATCGCTGATGATCTTATAGTTCTCATCGATGTCCTGGGCCTTGTAGAAGGAGTCCATGTTATGCGTGGAGAACTTCTTGGCTTGAAAGTTGGGTAGATGTGGTATCTGAACTTTCGTAGCTTTCTGGAAAGCTGCATCTAGATTCTGTGGCACTGCCGCAATCGGGTCGATCGGGGTAGAGTGATTGCATCTGGATCATCTTCCTTCATCAAATACGCCTGAGCTGTATTGCCACTTTTAGATGGTGATGTGAGATCTAGGTTATTGACCATCCAATACCCGTATCTCTGCATCAGAAAATATGATTCCTCCATCATCCTCAAAACCATCATCATTAATAAATTGTAGATGCTCTTCGACGCGCGTAGCTGTCTGAATATCTGATGAGGTTTGTGGCTTATCTAGTTGACTTGTGCGCCGCTTCTATGTGGAGATCTGATGGGTGATCGACCTGGTGATGAACGGAGTGGAGATCGCCTATGGGATGATCTTCTCGGAGACTTGTGAGGTGAATGTTGATAGCTTCGCGAAGCTCTTCGGCAGTCCCTCGATGTTCTTCTAGACGATGAAGATCTGGAATCATATGTCTTTCGCGAATGCCTTCGCGAAGCTTCATTTGCGTCCGGTCCGGGGGATCGATGATATGACCTTCGCGAAGGCTTCCGTGATGTCTGATGGTCTGAGTCCATATCTAGAGATGAAATCGAAGATGGTGATGATCTCTCCCGCTTCGCTGAAGGCCTTCGAAGGCTGTACATCTAGGTCCTTCGTCAAGGTGGTGCGGACTTCCTTCGCGAAGGTGACATCGCCTTGGCTGCTACGCTGACGGGGGTGCCTCTGGGGTGTTGTTCACGTTGGAGCCTTCGAAGGTTCGGACTTCGCTTGCGCAGTTTGTAGTGGTCCTCCATGATGTTCATAATCTGCCGCGATCATGTCTTCTGGGATGATTCAGACGAAGTCGCCGGGCGCTCTTTTCTGCGATGGGGTTCACATCAATGACGCCTGACGCCGGTGTAGAGGCATCAGGCTGCATGGAGATCTCTGCAGAAGTCACAGTCGCTGACACCGGTCGCTTCTTCTGCCGTAAGTCGGGATGATTATCGGCTGATCATCGTAGAGGCCCAACTCTGCTGCTGGAACGATCTCGCTGAGAAAGTTCTTGCTGTCTTCGTGAGATTTCCTTTGGAAGTCTGGCGCTGCCCTGGGTGTCCTCAATCTGCGTTGAGACGACGATGAGGCCCTCTTAGACTTAGTCTGCAATGACGGGATGTCTGGGGAGGCCGGTCGCTTCTTCGAGGTAACGGACTGCGCCCCACGCTCCTCTGCCGCAGGGTCTCTAGCAGAACACCAGACGGAGAGGGTCGATCGCTAGCAGCTGACTGGAAGGAATATCTGACTCTCTGCCATGTTTTGCCCTTGTTTCATGGATCTATCTGCAGCACGCCTTAAGACGCAAAGATGATATTTATTAAATGCAGAATGAGATAAATTAATGCAGTAACTGCAACGGAATTAAACGCGACACGGCGAGAACAACTAGGGCATATTACATGTGGATCGGAGGCAGAAAAACGTAATCTACAAATCGCACAGATTTTCATGAACGTAAAGTTAGCTGAACAATCACTTAATACACGTGAATAAACAGTAGAAATACGATAATTAATCAATACAAATAGTAAAGGATACTAGCTATACCTCTATAGTAACCTATGAGAGGTAAAAACTAAGAGATTATCAAAGGATATGTGTGTAAGGAGACACAAGGCGCTCTCACATCCTGCTCACTGGGCGAAGAAGGAGAGAGTGAAGCACATGGCCAGAGGGTGACGACACCTTTTCCGCCAGGGGAGACAAAGGGGAGCAACTCGTGGTGAGTACCAATTAGTGATTTTATTTTGAAGGGAGCTTCAAATAAGGAGATACAAGTGTTCCACTATGTTCGCAAGAAGAAGAAGACAAGCAAAAGAGCATGAGTCAGGATAAGGAAAAAAGTTCTGCTCGGAAAAGACAAACGTGCACAGACGGACTCCATTTTAATACCCCCTGAAAAACGCGTTGCAGGGGGATAAAAATTAACCAGAAAAGCAAGACATGTGACAAAATGGGGAACATACATTTCAAATGCAAATGATTCATTGTAACCAGTACATTATACCATTGGAATTTAGACTGAATTCTTGTCAAGACATTTAATAACAAGGAAAGCTAACAAAAACATTCAGCATAACTACTATTACAGGGCTCCAGATAAGGGCCGTATCGCGGCGTATGTACGGATATAAAATATGCACGATACAGTAGGAAATCATTTAGAAAACGTAGCAGATACGCACTACAGCAATGGTGTACGGTCTTAGAATAATTTACAGATGTATATATCTGAAAAAGTATCTGAATAGCAATGTTGTTGTGCATATATGAAACGAAAATCAAATTTACTGGTACTCCATTAAATTCCATTAAGTACTCTAAATGTACTCTTAAGGTTTTCCAGTACTCTTGCATTGAAAAAGTAAGGAGTATGTACTCCTGATGTTGAAAATTTATCTGGAGCCCTACTATTATACTTAGTTATTATGACTGCATGAAGTCCGCTGAATGTTTTAGTTAGTAATGAGAGAGTGCAATGAATGGTCTTCCAGGTACCTCAAGGAATGCCAACTCAATGAGGGAGGAAAGCACACCAAAGTGACCGTCTAAAGTATTTTCTAATATGGTTAAAAAACCCATAAGTCAGTGTCCGAAATAAGGCCCATCCGACTGCCCGAGATGGGCTAGATTTCTGACGAACGGTCTAAATTTACAGCTAGCTAGCCAGCCCGATGGTCTGGTAAATGTTTTTAGATATTCCATACATCTGATCAAATTCACCAAATCTTGGTGTATGGTCTGGTTAAATCCATTTTGGGCTGGTAACATTTTGAAGTTACCAACCCTAATGTCTGGCTGGTTTTTTTTACTTATTTCATACACAGCATAAGTACAAGCATGATGCAGACAACCTAAAACATAATTGGGAATCGAAGTGTATAAGGATTGGATCCTACAATCACAGGTTCCTGCTCAAAGGGAGAAAACTCTGTACATGCCACTGAGAAGACATTGTAAGTACATGTGGTCGGACCATTTCACAACATTCAGACCCGAACTGTAACATACCTTGTTCATCATCAGTATAATTCTTTAAAGCTACTTTGTTTGGATTCACAATCAGAGTTATCTCCTCCTGATTGTGTTGAAAATTCACAACCACATCACAGAGTAGTCTGAAAACAAACAAGCAGATTTGAAACAAGGCACCTAAAACTGCAGATATCCAGTGAAACCTTTCATTAAATAAAACATCTTTTGGTCAGTTTACATCAACCAAAACTTGAAATCAGTGACTATATACGTTTTATTTACACGATAATTTTTTAAACTAAAATTTTTAAATGTAATGGGCTGACTGAAACATGTAAAAACAGGCACTCAAAAAGTTCCTTCTAACATGTCTTGTGTTACAATTAGTTTATAAAAATGATATCTGATGATTCCATGTAAACATAACAAAATTTGCTTACTTTGAAGGAGCTGTGAGCCTGTTTGGACTCAGGTCTTTAGAAAACACAGCCTGCAACTGTTCACATTCTATGAAAGCTAAATTGTGAGTCTTTACAATTCCTGAAATGAAACTACATCCATTAAGTATCAAGAGTTTTACATCTCTACCTAACTTTACTGTTTCTGTACAAATACTTTGAAACAGAGAGAGAGTGAGTGAGGGAGTTTAGTTTTACGTCACTTTTAGCAATATTCCACCAATATCACTGCGGGGGACAACAGAAATGGGTTTCACCTATTGTACCCATGTGGGGAATCAAACCCGTGTCTTCGGTGTGACGAGTGAATGCTTTAACCGCTAGGCTACCCCCCTCCCCAACCCCCCTTTGAAACAGAAAGTAATTGACTAACAATCCTGTCGACAATTCAACTTAGACCAACTGTGTCGACAGTTCAACTAAGACCCACCATGTTTATAGTTCAACTAAGACCCAGTGTTGACAGTTCAACTAAGACCCACCATGTCTACAGTTCAACTAAAACCCACAGTGTCAACAGTTCAACTTAGACCAACTGTGTCGACAGTTCAACTAAGACCCACAGTGTTGACAGTTCAACTTAGACCCACAGTGTCGACAGTTCAGCTAAAACCCACAGTGTCAACAGTTCAACTAAGACCAACAGAGTTGACAGTTCAACTAAGACCCACCGTGTCGACAGTTCAACTAAAACCCAGTGTCAACAGTTCAACTAAAACCCACAGTGTCAACAGTTCAACTAAGACCCACAGAGTTGACAGTTCAACTAAGACCCACAGTGTTGACAGTTCAACTAAAACCCACAGTGTCAACAGTTCAACTTAGACCCGCAGTGTCGACAGTTCAACTAAAACCCACAGTGTCGACAGTTCAACTAAGACCAACAGAGTTGACAGTTCAACTTAGACCCACAGTGTTGACAGTTCAACTAAGACCCACCGTGTTGACAGTTCAACTAAAACCCAGTGTCAACAGTTCAACTAAAACCCACAGTGTCGACAGTTCAACTAAGACCCACAGTGTCAACAGTTCAACCAAGACCCACCATGTCTACAGTTCAACTAAGACCCACCGTGTTGACAGTTCAACTAAGACCCACCGTGTTGACAGTTCAACTAACACTCACCATGTCGACAGTGCAGCTGAAACACCAGACGTGATTCATCGTTGTCCAGATGGATCTTACACCTCTCTACTGTCTTCTCTATTGTATAGAGGGAGCGGAACACTGTCAGTATAGACTGGAACATCAGAAAGATAGCAATGACGGAAATACATTGAACTATGCCAAAATAAATATTTGAAATTCAGGGTAAGAGTTCATCTTCAGCAGAAATGGGTGTGTTTTTTCCCATGCTTCCAACATTGTAAAGTGAGACTTCTACATTTTCATTCAGAACCCAGATATTCAACCAAATCAGCAAGCCTTACCACCCGATCCCATTAGTCGCCTCTTACAACAAGCATGGGTTGCTGAAGATCAATTCTAATCTGGATCTTCACTGGTCCCTATGACTGTTAAAACTAAGGTTAGATCTTGTATGTGAAGAGTAATCTGTAGGTATTTGTACACACCTTCATGCCCAGCTTACAGCGGAATCCATCCTCATCACTGTCCTCTGAGCTGGAGAGGCCAGAGCCGTCATCGTAATGCTGAAAGAAGCTGGGTGAAAACAGGAAACATGCATATGCTGACCGTGAGGAGTTGACTGTGCGCAGAGCCAGCTGAAACAGAATGCTGAATGAACATTCAACGTTTTTACACACTGCAGGAGGAAAAATAACACTTTCCACTTAAATATTATTATTAATACTGTTATTGTATTGTGTATCATGATCATCACATTGTTACAGTAACTAAATTGCAAATGATACCATAACCCAGCTAGTAGCAAACTCAGTGATAACGTATTGTTACTTGAATGGAATTTTTACAAAAAGTATTAAGACTTTTTCTGCGTCCCTGTGGATGCGCTAATAAATTTGGTTGCATCCATTGTCAATTTTTATGGGTATAGGACGCAGGAATTCGCGTCCTGTAAATCCCTGTTTATTATCATATATTCATTATATTGTATACATCTATTATCACATTTGTATAAAAATGAAGCTCACAGAATAGCAATTTGGAATGCTGAGGGGTTTTTTTAAAATAGAACATAGTGGCAATATTTCTTTTATGTAACCACTGTTTAAACAGTCTTCCTGACATGGATCAAACTTCTTTATTTGTATGATGCGACGTTTTGATACAGATTCTTGTATCGTTGTCAAGCAAGAGTCAGGTAAAAAAAACAGTCTATCAATCAACTGGCTTCTAAATGCAATCCGTGGAGCACGGTGGTGTAGTGGTTAGCATGCTGACCTCTCATGCCAAAGGCCCGGGTTTGAATCCCGCTGGAGACACCAAAATTTGTGACCTGGGTCTCATACTGTGTTGTGTCCCTGGGCAAGGCACTTCGTCCACATTGCACACAGTCCACCCAGCTGTTCAAAGCGGGTACCTGAGAAGCGGATGTATGGACCTATATGGTCGCGTGAAGCCCTTAGTAGCAGCTTTGAAAGTACAATGCCGTAAGGGTAATAATGTAAAGCCAGGGAACAGCATCTCGTTGGATTCTAGGCGCAAAAATTAGCATTATTATTATCATTATTATCACTGGCTTCTACGGCCGCCTCCGTGGTGTAGTGGTCAGAGCGTCCGCCTGGAGAGCGGAAGGTCGTGGGTTCGATCCCCAACCACGTCATACCAAAAGATGTTAAACTATGGTACTTGTTGGTACCTGCCTGGCACTCAGTATTAATGGCTACAAGGACTGGTCGGCTCGGAGTCAGTATAATGTGTCTGAGTGGGGTATTCATGCTTCACTGCGGAGTGGTATCTCAGTGGGCTAGCACTATAAAACCAGCTTCAGTCTGGGCTAGTACAAGCAGCCGCACATACACATACATACGCATGCACGTTGTAATATGAGCGAAATATTCTCAAGTACGACGTTAAACCCAATTTCACCTCACCTCACTGGCTTCTACATGTAATCCCTTGTCATCACATTGTTACTTCTTGTTGTTCTTGTTAATTATTTACTGTATATATGTATATAACCCTATTTTTTACCTGACTCATTCTTGCTTGACAACGATACAAGAATCTGTATCGAAACGTTGCATCATCCAAATATAGAAGTAAGTTTAGTTGTTCATCCATAAAGTTTGTCCTTATTTGATTCACCAAATTCTAAACATGCCACTCAAAAAAGTTTCCTTAAAATGCTAAAAAATATCATGCTTTAACAGTAACCTGGTGCAGAAACCAAAATTGGGATGGGTAGCAAGAATGATTGTTGGTTGAAAATGTAGAATGCACACAGGAGTAATCCAGCTATTTGATGATATACATAAACAAGTCAGGGCCAGACAATCTTGTGATCGATATTACCAGTAATGATCCATACCACAGGCACAAACAAAATGAACTTTGCCAGAACAAAGAAGTGACAAGCTGACAAATTTGACAATTGCCTACATGTACATGTATATCCCTCCTGAGGTTATTTCTCAATGGATAACTGAAAAGTCCATTTCATAACAAACAAGTTATGATTTCATTCATAAAACCTACTCCCTCTTCCATGGGTTCAATGTACAGTTCATCTCCAATCTTTGACAAGGAGTGGATGGCTCTTCCAAATACTGTGGAAAAACAGAAAATAATTAAATATGTGGTAAATGTGAATAATTGACAGCTTTGAATGCCAGTTATGTCATGTGATATACTGAATACATTTAAATATACCCTACTATTTGTCTACAGATAATAGACTATCAAACCCAAAGAGACTGGTACCAAACGAAAATATCTCTCTTTATCTCATCAGATTCAGACCGGTTTTGGAGCATTTGTATTTTCTGTGGCAGACATATATCCAAATTTTGATGAAACTGCTTGTGCACTCCGATCGCACACGTTCTCCCCCGATATAGCGCGAGCAATGCAATCATCAAATTCAGCTCGTTTGAGGATATTTGTCAACGTCGGTTATGAGGGGTCCTAGTCAAAATGGCCACACGACAAAATGTCCACAAAATGAGCAAGTCAAAATGGCCACAAACCCCTGGTCAAAATGGCCACAGCAAAAAGTCAAAATGACCATAGAAAGTCAAAATGGCCACACATTATTTTTTTTTATTCTTTTATATGCCTAACATTTGTATTCTTTGATATCAAGGTGTAATAATGACAAAAGAAGTTATATCAGACAAAACTTGATGTTTATTACATAAACAAATAATATTTTCAACAAATAACAAATATATATGTATGTTCTTTTGTCATGTACATGCACTTTTTAACTATTTACTTTTACAAAACAGATAGACAGTATTATTAATACTAAATACTGTCTTTTACAAGACACCCCTGCAGATCTCTGTTTTCAAGTCAGAAACTTGATCATTCCAATGGTCCGGTCAGCTGGGCACAAAAGCGGAGAAGTTCTATGGGGCTCAGCTTTCCATCCTTGTAGAAACGCCAAGCTGTGAAAACCTCCTCCTTGTTACGGGTGGCTGTCTTTCTGGTGAATTTTTGCAGCTTGCCATCATGGAGAAGTCTCGTGTGAATGTCGACCTGGCGTGCCTCCTTGTGCAGGGCTTCGATGAGCTTATACAGGCCGAGTGTTCTCTCCCCTTTGCAAGAGTTCATTCGCCGGTTCCATCCTACAACACAAATACCCACATTTTAAGTGTTATTCTTCTCAATGTCAATTTTCAATAAACTTACATGATTATAAAATTTTAATTTAATAAATATATTTTATAATTCTCTGATTTACAATGTATAATTCTACAATTTATAATCACTTACCTGCAGACCAAACTCTTGACATTTCCTCCAGATGGCCTGGGTGAAGTGAAATACACAGCCATGTACTTTCGCTGAGGGGGTCGTTGTCCGCACGGGTACTACAGATATGTAACCCAGGTACGTTTCTGTATACAGAAACGTACCTTGGCCATAATGAGAATACAAAAACGTACCCTAGGACGATTCCATTCCCATTGTGTCGTATTCTTGACCGGAACTGTCATACTGTTGTATTAGATACATTTGATTGCGTTATGTAAGTAATGAGAATACACAGTAACGGATATTTCGCGATGCACATGAATACCACTCGGAATCAGTTGAACGGGAACAACTACATACGGTTTCGTTTCGTGGACTCGTCCGCCTTTTAGGGTACCGGGTACGTTTCTGTATTTTGACTTTGTTTAGGGTACATATCTGTATACAGAAAGGTACCTGGGGTACGTATCTGTAGTACCTGTGCCGACAACGACCCCTTCAGCTGTACTTTCTCATTTGGCAAAACTCAGTCTAGGGCCAACCAGGTAGCTGACGCGAAGTCGATTGTTATATATATCAAGTTTTCAGATGGCGATTTTGACTGGGGGTTGTGGCCATTTTGACTTTGGTCAGTGTGGCCATTTTGTCGTGTGGCCATTTTGACCTGTTCCCGGTTACGAGTGCCACAATCATGAATTTGAAAATCAGACTTTGACAGTCGACTTCAAAGGCAAACTTGGACTCTTTTCGATTAAATCAAACCTGGTCTCCCCAAGAGGTCTAAGATGAAACATAGGAAGTGAACACGAACTTGCAGGGGAGTCCAGTTATTATCTGCGTGTTCCTGTCTGGAATTACTTGTCATGCAAGTTAACATTTGTCCGAAATATTCTTCCTCGAAGTGCCTTAAAGGAATATGTCGGCCCCGGTACATCAAATACTCCTAAAATCTGACTCGATGGAGAAGTGTTTATATCAGCTAGTATCACTACATCATTCTTATGTTGGGTTTAGCACGTTCGCGTAAAACATGCGCTAACAATACCCACTACCAATGAAAACTCTCTAAAAACGATAAGCTATTACCTTTTAAGTTTAGTCCAGGTATCACACATTTCATGTTGTAGCTTTTCTGTAAGTTTAATTAATATTAAATTGAAACTGAAGCAGTTAGAGATTTTATAAATTTGCAAATTCCCGCAAAAACCATTTTGTCATCCATGTTGATATACAGACTGCGTTTGTTACGCGTCATTCCATTGGCCAGTCAATGCCAATCAACAGTAGGTTTACAGAACGTGCACTTGTCACATGAGAGGAAGGCTGTGGCTATATACACGACGTCGTGTATATAATGCTCTTATATACACGACAAGACCATGTCGTGCATATAACTCTGTTATATACACGACATGACGTATATATGTGTATATATGTCTGTTATATCCACCACAGCCCTTTTATCGTTTATATAATGCTGTCATTCACACGGCAACTAATTAAACTATATGTTAACCTCAGGATATATTTATGAGAAATTATAACTGAATGGGTAAAAATAATTCCATAATGACATATGAATTTATAATAAAGAACTATTTTTGCGCACCACCCAGTGTCGTTTCAATTTTTTGTCATGCTACAAATGTTATATGTAGATATATTTGTAATATATTTTCGTAGTTGCATTGACGAGACTTTATTAAATGAATTTATTACAACTTATACATGAGATACATATCGTCGCCAGGATTATAAATAAATTAATGTTTACAGAACTATTTCGTGCTGCGAATTTATAAATTTATGAATAAAATCTAACACAAACTAAGTTTCTTTCAACGCATGTACCAGTTTTATTTTTAATATGTTTGTACATGTGCATACATTGACGGAACGATGTGTGTGTAACAAAAACATTTTTTTCTCGTAAATATTGCATGTCGTATTTGGCCTTAATAAGACAAATTAAAACTCTGCAGGGCAGCGTGTGACTAGTCATGTGTTTGGAGATAAAACTCTACAATTTTTAAGGCCGGGGCTACCTCTATATTAGTTAGAAAATCCAACTTTACAAATTAGCGGGTACCAGTGTGTGTTAAGAGATAAAACTCTACACGGAAGCGGGTACCTCTATAAATCTTTAGAGGTAAAAGTCTACAAGGCAGCTGGTACCTTTATGTATGCAAAGTATAACAAGTCGCAAGCAGAGAGTGTGCAGTTTTTAGTGTATCGTATATATATTTATACTTTTATGTATGTATGTGAGTGCTGTTTTGTTTTTGGTTTTTTGTTATTCTAATAGTGTGGAGCATTTGCATGTAAGTATGCATGTTTGCATGTATGTGAGTGTTTGCATATACATGTGCATGTAGGTGCGCGTAGGTACTTTGTTGTGTTTGTATGTGTAGCCTACATATTGTGTGAGTACTTCATAGAGAGATAGTGTAAGCCTGTGGTTGTGTATGTGTAGCCTACATATTGTGTGAGTACTTCATAGAGAGATAGTGTAAGCCTGTGGTTGTGTATGTGTAGCCTACATATTGTGTGAGTACTTCATAGAGAGATAGTGTAAGCCTGTGGTTGTGTATGTGTAGCCTACATATTGTGTGTGAGTACCTCATAGAGAGATAGTGTAAGCCTGTGGTTGTGTGTGTGTGTAGCCTACATATTTGTGTGAGTACCTCATAGAGAGATAGTGTAAGCCTGTGGTTGTGTATGTGTAGCCTACATATTGTGTGAGTACTTCATAGAGAGATAGTGTAAGCCTGTGGTTGTGTATGTGTAGCCTACATATTGTGTGAGTACCTCATAGAGAGATAGTGTAAGCCTGTGGTTGTGTATGTGTAGCCTACATATTTGTGTGAGTACCTCATAGAGAGATAGTGTAAGCCTGTGGTTGTGTATGTGTAGCCTACATATTTGTGTGAGTACCTCATAGAGAGATAGTGTAAGCCTGTGGTTGTGTATGTGTAGCCTACATATTGTGTGAGTACTTCATAGAGAGATAGTGTAAGCCTGTGGTTGTGTATGTGTAGCCTACATATTGTGTGAGTACTTCATAGAGAGAGATAGTGTAAGCCTGTGGTTGTGTATGTGTAGCCCTAGCATTGTGTGTGAGTACTTCATAGAGAGATAGTGTAAGCCTGTGGTTGTGTATGTGTAGCCTACATATTGTGTGAGTACTTCATAGAGAGATAGTGTAAGCCTGTGGTTGTGTATGTGTAGCCTACATATTTGTGTGAGTACTTCATAGAGAGATAGTGTAAGCCTGTGGTTGTGTATGTGTAGCCTACATATTGTGTGAGTACTTCATAGAGAGATAGTGTAAGCCTGTGGTTGTGTATGTGTAGCCTACATATTGTGTGAGTACTTTCAGAGAGATAGTGTAAGCCTGTGGTTGTGTATGTGTAGCCTACATATTGTGTGAGTACTTCATAGAGAGATAGTGTAAGCCTGTGGTTGTGTATGTGTAGCCTACATATTATGTGAGTACTTCATAGAGAGATAGTGTAAGCCTGTGGTTGTGTATGTGTAGCCTACATATTGTGTGAGTACTTCATAGAGAGATAGTGTAAGCCTGTGGTTGTGTATGTGTAGCCTACATATTGTGTGAGTACTTCATAGAGAGATAGTGTAAGCCTGTGGTTGTGTATGTGTAGCCTACATATTGTGTGAGTACTTCATAGAGATAGTGTAAGCCTGTGGTTGTGTATGTGTAGCCTACATATATTGTGTGAGTACTTCATAGAGAGATAGTGTAAGCCTGTGGTTGTGTATGTGTAGCCTACATATTATGTGTGAGTACTTCATAGAGAGAGATAGTGTAAGCCTGTGGTTGTGTATGTGTAGCCTACATATGTGTGTGAGTACTTCATAGAGAGATAGTGTAAGCCTGTGGTTGTGTATGTGTAGCCTACATATTGTGTGAGTACTTCATAGAGAGATAGTGTAAGCCTGTGGTTGTGTATGTGTAGCCTACATATTGTGTGAGTACTTCATAGAGAGATAGTGTAAGCCTGTGGTTGTGTATGTGTAGCCTACATATTGTGTGAGTACTTCATAGAGAGATAGTGTAAGCCTGTGGTTGTGTATGTGACTGCCTGATTACCGGATTGCTAATGTGGGTGAATGCTTGATTGCTTGTATGCGTGAGTGAGTGTATGAGTGAGCGAGTGCACGATTGCGTGTCAGTCTGTGTGCGTCAGTGTGGTTCTAACTTCTGTGTGATTGTATTCTCTTATTTTATTGCTGTGATATTCTAGTATTTTAGTGTCGCATATGCCACACGTCCGGGTGCTTTTTATATTCAATGTATGTATTTATTACATTGTATTCCATTACAAAACCCCGTGACACTTTAATAAACATTTTCTCTATATGTGTTTGGAGATAAAACTCTTCAATGCAGCAGGTACATGTGTGTGTGGGAGTTACACTTATGCTGCGCGGTACCTTTAAGAGTTGATCTTTAAGTGAAAGACGAATGACAGCAAATAACGAATGACCGATATTTCATATATAAAAATGCCCACTGCTCCCTCCCGTCATTCGTTATTCATGTTATGGTGTCTCGAAACGCATTGACGCTCACATAAGGTGGCATCGCATAATTCGACTTATGAATATTCTAAATAATCCTGCAAAGATTCTGAATGAAAATATTACAACGTTGAATGACAACAATTTGACATATTTTATTCCAAATAAGGTGTAATATGTTATGGATGACACTGAGACAATATGACACAATTCTAACAGAATAGTCTACACTCATACAGGTTGAATGACACTAATAAACACGGCACAACACCGATACAGGTGGGATGACACTAATACAGGTGGAGTAACATACAGGTGGGATGACACTAATACAGGTGGAGTAACATACAGGTGGGATGACACTAATACAGGTGGAGTAACATACAGGTGGGATGACACTAACACAGGTGGAATAACATACAGGTGGGATGACACTAATACAGGAGGAATACCATTCAGGTGGGATGACACTAGTACAGGAGGAATAACATACAGGTGGGATGACACTAATACAGGAGGAATAACATACAGGGGGGATGACACTAATACAGGTGGAATAACATACAGGTGGGATGACACTATTACAGGTGGAATAACATACAGGGGGGATGACACTAATACAGGTGGAGTAACATACAGGTGGGATGACACTATTACAGGTGGAATAACATACAGGTGGGATGACACTAATACAGGAGGAATAACATACAGGTGGGATTACACTAATACAGGTGGAGTAACATACAGGTGGGATGACACTATTACAGGTGGAATAACATACAGGGGGGATGACACTAATACAGGAGGAATACCATTCAGGTGGGATGACACTAGTACAGGATGAATAACATACAGGTGGGATGACACTAACACTAATACAGGAGGAATAACACAGGTGGGATGACACTAATACAGGTGGAATAACATACAGGTGGGATGACACTAATACAGGAGGGAATAACATACAGGTGGGATGACACTAGTACAGGAGGAATAACATACAGGTGGGATGACACACAACAGGTGGAATAACATACAGGTGGGACACACTAATACAGGTGGAATAACATACAGGTGGGATGACACTAATACAGGTGGAATAACATACAGGTGGGATGACACTAATACAGGTGGAATAACATACAGGTGGGATGACACTAACACAGGTGGAATAACATACAGGTGGGATGACACTTATACAGGTGGAATAACATTCAGGTGGGATGACACTAGTACAGGTGGAATAACATACAGGTGGGATTACACTAGTACAGGTGGAATAACATACAGGTGGGATTACACTAATACAGGTGGAATAACATACAGGTGGGACGACACTAATACAGGTGGGGACATACACAGGTGGGATGACACTAATACAGGTGGAATAACATACAGGTGGAATGACACACACAGGTGGGATAACATACAGGTGGGATGACACACACAGGTGGAATAACATACAGGTGGGATGACACTAACACAGGTGGAACACACAGGTGTGGATGACACTACCACAGTTGGAAATACAGGTGGAATAACATACAGGTGGATGACACTAATACAGGTGGAACAACACCACAATGGGATACACTAGTACACACAGGTGAAGAAAAAATAACACAGGTGGGATTACACAAGTACACACAGGTGGAATAACATACAGGTGGGATGACACTAGTACAGGTGGAATAACATTCAGGTGGGATGACACTAACACAGGTGGAATAACATACAGGTGGGATGACACTAGTACAGGTGGAATAACATACAGGTGGGATGACACTAATACAGGTGGAATAACATACAGGTGGGATTACACTAGTACAGGATGAATCACATTCAGGTGGGATGACACTAATACAGGTGGAATAACATTCAGGTGGGATGACACTAACACAGGTGGAATAACATACAGGTGGGATGACACTAATACAGGTGGAATAACATACAGGTGGGATGACACTAGTACAGGTGGAATAACATTCAGGTGGGATTACACTAACACAGGTGGAATAACATACAGGTGGGATGACACTAATACAGGTGGAATAACATACAGGTGGGATGACACTAATATAGGTGGAATAACATAGGTGGGATGACACTAACACATGGAATAACATTCAGGTGGATGGACACACAGGTGGAATAACATACAGGTGGGAATACACAGGTGGAATAACACACAGGGGAATAACATACAGGATGGATGACACAGACAGGAGGAATAACATTCAGGTGGATGACACTAATACAGGTGGAATAACATACAGGTGGGATTACACTAGTGGACAGGTGGAATAACATTCAGAGGGGGATGACACTACAGGTGGAATAACATACAGGTGGGATGACACTAATACAGGTGGAATAACATACAGGTGGGATGACACTAGTACAGGTGGAATAACATACAGGTGGGATGACACTAATACAGGAGGAATAACATACAGGTGGATGACACTAGCTACAGGTGGAACACTGGATACATACAGGTGGAATAACATACAGGTGGGATGACACTAATACAGGTGGAATAACATACAGGTGGGATGACACTAGTACAGGTGGAATAACATACAGGTGGGATAACAACAGGTGGGATGCACAGTAGGTGGAATAACATTCAGGTGGGATGACACTAACACAGGTGGAATAACATACAGGTGGGATTACACTAATACAGGTGGAATAACATACAGGTGGGGTGACACTAATACAGGTGGAGTAACATACAGGTGGGACATACAGGTGGGATTACAAGTACAGGTGGAATAACATTCACAGGTGGGATTACACTAGTACAGGTGGAAATAACATACAGGTGGGATTACACTAATACAGGTGGAATAACATACAGGTGGGATGACACTAATACAGGTGGAATAACATACAGGTGGGATTACACTAGTACAGGTGGAATAACATACAGGTGGGATTACACTAATACAGGTGGAATAACATTCAGGTGGGATGACACTAACACAGGTGGAATAACATACAGGTGGGATGACACACTATGACAGGTGGAATAACATACAGGTGGACCATAGCCACCCGATTGGGACACAGGAACAAGGTGAATAACATTCAGGTGGGATGACACTTACACAGGTGGAATAACATAACAGGTGGGATGACACTAGTACAGGTGGACACAACATACAGGTGGGATTACACTAATACAGGTGGAATAACATACAGGTGGGATTACACTTATACAGGAGGAATACAGGTGGAATAACATACAGGTGGGATGACACTAATACAGGTGGAATAACATACAGGTGGGATGACACTAATACAGGTGGAATAACATACAGGTGGGATTGACACTAATAGTACAGGTGGAATAACATTACAGGTGGGATGACACTAATACAGGTGGAATAACATTCAGGTGGGATTACTAACACAGGTGGAATAACATACAGGTGGGATTACACTAATACAGGTGGAATAACATACAGGTGGGATGACACTAGTATGACAGGTGGAATAACATTCAGGTGGGATTACACTAACACAGGAGGAATAACATACAGGTGGGATGACACTAGTGGTGGAATAACATACAGGTGGGATTACACTAGTACACACATACAGGTGGGATGACACTAGTACAGGTGGAATAACATACAGGTGGGATGACACTAATACAGGTGGAATAACATTCAGGTGGGATGACACTAACACAGGTGGAATAACATACAGGTGGGGACACAGTGGAGTAACATTCAGGTGGGATGATACAGGCCACACTAATACAGGTGGAATAACATACAGGTGGGATGACACTAATACAGGTGGAATAACATACAGGTGGATGACACTAATACAGGTGGAATAACATACAGGTGGGATGACACAGAATGGTACAGGTGGGATAAAGGAGAATAACACAGGTGGGATGACACTAATACAGGTGGAATAACATACAGGTGGGATGACACTAACACAGGTGGAATAACATACACAGGAGGAATGAACAACATACAGGTGGATAACACCACAGGTAATACAGGTGGAATAACACAGGTGGGATGGACACTAACACAGGTGGAATAACATACAGGTTGGATGACACTAACACAGGTGGAATAACATACAGGTGGGATGACACTAATACAGGTGGAATAACACACAGGTGGGATGACACTAATACAGGTGGAATAACACAGGTGGGATGACACAGGTGGATGGAATAACATTCAGGTGGGATGACATAACACAGGTGGAATAACATACAGGTGGGATGACACTAATACAGGTGGAAATAACATACAGGTGGGATGACACTAATACAGGTGGAATAACACACAGGTGGGATGGACACACAGGTGGAAGTACAGGTGGAATAACATATCAGGTGGGATGACACTAACACAGTACAGGAGGAAATAACATACAGGTGGACACAATGGAGGGAATAACATACAGGTGGGATGACACTAATACAGGTGGAATAACATACAGGTGGGATGACACTAATACAGGTGGAATAACACAGGTGGGATGACACTAATACAGGTGGAATAACACACAGGTGGGATGACACTAGTACAGGTGGAATAACATACAGGTGGGATGACACTAATACAGGTGGAATAACATACAGGTGGGATGACACTAATACAGGTGGAATAACACTAATACAGGTGGGATGGGACACTAGTACAGGTGGAATAACATACAGGTGGGATACACTACTAATACAGGTGGAATAACATACAGGTGGGATGACACTAATACAGGTGGAATAACATACAGGTGGGATGACACTAATACAGGTGGAATAACATTACAGGTGGGATGACACTAATACAGGTGGAATAACATACAGGTGGGATGACACTAATACAGGTGGAATAACATACAGGTGGGATGACACTAATACAGGTGGAATAACATACAGGTGGGATGACACTAATACAGGTGGAATAATAACATACAGGTGGGATGACACTAAGTACAGGTGGAATAACATACAGGTGGGATGACACTAATACAGGTGGAATAACATACAGGTGGGATGACACTAATACAGGTGGAATAACATACAGGTGGGATGACACACTGGAATAACATACAGGTGGGATACAGGTGGAATAACATACAGGTGGGATGACACTAATACAGGTGGAATAACATACAGGTGGGATGACACTAATACAGGTGGAATAACATTCAGGTGGGATGACACTAACACAGGTGGAATAACATACAGGTGGGATGACACTAATACAGGTGGAATAACATACAGGTGGGATGACACTAATACAGGTGGAATAACATTCAGGTGGGATGACACTAATACAGGTGGAATAACATACAGGTGGGATGACACTAGTACAGGTGGAATAACATACAGGTGGGATGACACTAATACAGGTGGAATAACATACAGGTGGGATGACTAATACAGGTGGAATTACACTACTAGTACAGGTGGAATAACATTCAGGTGGGATGACACTAATACAGGTGGAATAACATACAGGTGGGATGACACTAATACAGGTGGAATAACATACAGGTGGGATGACACTAATACAGGTGGAATAACATACAGGTGGGATGACACTAATACAGGTGGAATAACATACAGGTGGGATGACACTAACACAGGTGGAATAACATACAGGTGGGATGACACTAATACAGGTGGAATAACATACAGGTGGGATGACACTAATACAGGTGGAATAACATACAGGTGGGATTACACTAATACAGGTGGAATAACATACAGGTGGGATTACACTAGTACAGGTGGAATAACATACAGGTGGGATTACACTAATACAGGTGGAATAACATACAGGTGGGATGACACTAGTACAGGTGGAATAACATACAGGTGGGATGACACTAATACAGGTGGAATAACATACAGGTGGGATGACACTAATACAGGTGGAATAACATACAGGTGGGATGACACTAATACAGGTACAGGGAATAACATACAGGTGGGATGACACTAATACAGGTGGAATAACATACAGGTGGGATGACACTAATACAGGTGGAATAACATACAGGTGGGATGACACTAATACAGGTGGAATAACATACAGGTGGGATGACACTAATACAGGTGGAATAACATACAGGTGGGATGACACTAATACAGGTGGAATAACATACAGGTGGGATGACACTGGGATTACACTAATACAGGTGGAATAACATACAGGTGGGATGACACTAATACAGGTGGAATAACATACAGGTGGGATGACACTAATACAGGTGAATAACACAGGTGGGATGACACTAATACAGGTGGAATAACATTCAGGTGGGATGACACTAATACAGGTGGAATAACATACAGGTGGGATGACACTAATACAGGTGGAATAACATACAGGTGGGATGACACTAATACAGGTGGAATAACATACAGGTGGGATGACACTAATACAGGTGGAATAACATACAGGGTGGGATGACACTAATACAGGTGGAATAACATACAGGTGGGATGACACACTAATACAGGTGGGATGTACAGGGAATAACATACAGGTGGGATGACACTAATACAGGTAATACAGGTGGAATAACAGGTGGAATAATACAGGTGGAATATACAGGAGGAATAACATTCAGGTGGGATGACACTAATACAGGGTGCAGGTGGGAATAACAGGTGGAATAACATACAGGTGGGATGACACTAATACTAACATACAGGTGGAATAACATACAGGTGGGGATGACACTAATACAGGTGGAATAACATACAGGTGGGATGACACTAATAACATGCGGGTGGAATAACATGGAACAGGTTGGATGACACTAATACAGGTGGAATAACATTCAGGTGGGATGACACTACACAGGTGGAATAACATACAGGTGGGATGACACTAGTACAGGAGGAATAACATACAGGTTGAATGACACTAATACAGGTGGAATAACATACAGGTGGGATGACACTAATACAGGAGGAATAACATACAGGTGGGATGACACTAATACAGGTGGAATAACATACAGGTGGGATGACACTAATACAGGTGGAATAACATACAGGTGGGATGACACTAATACAGGTGGAATAACACAGGTGGATGACATAACAGGTGGAATAACACAGGTGGGATGACACTAATACAGGTGGAATAACATACAGGTGGGATGACACTAATACAGGTGGAATAACATACAGGTGGGATGACACTAGTACAGGAGGAATAACATTCAGGTGGGATGACACTAATACAGGTGGAATAACATACAGGTGGGATTACACTAATACAGGAGGAATAACATACAGGTGGGATGACACTAATACAGGTGGAATAACATACAGGTGGGATGACACTAACACAGGTGGAATAACATACAGGTGGGATGACACTAATACAGGTGGGAGTATACAGGTGGAATACAGGTGGGATGACACTAATACAGGTGGAATAACATACAGGTGGGATGACACTAATACAGGTGGAATAACCATACAGGTGGGATGACACTATTACAGGTGGAATAACATACAGGTGGGATGACACTAATACAGGTGGAATAACATACAGGTGGGATGACACTAATACAGGTGGAATAACATACAGGTGGGATGACACTAATACAGGTGGAATAACATACAGGTTGGATGACACTAATACAGGTGGAATAACATACAGGTGGGATGACACTAATACAGGTGGAATAACATACAGGTGGACATGACACATAATACAGGAGGAATAACATACAGGTGGGATGACACTAATACAGGTGGAATAACATACAGGTGGGATGACACTAATACAGGTGGAATAACATACAGGTGGGATGACACTAATACAGGTGGAATAACATTCAGGTGGGATGACACTAATACAGGTGGAATAACATACAGGTGGGATGACACTAATACAGGTGGAATAACATACAGGTGGGATGACACTAATACAGGTGGAGTAACATACAGGTGGGATTACACTAATACAGGTGGAATAACATTCAGGTGGGATGACACTAATACAGGTGGAATAACATTCAGGTGGGATGACACTAATACAGGTGGAATGAAATTGATGGTGACTGAATTACAATCATATAAGTTTAATTTCTTTTTTTTTTGGTTACAAACGGTGTTGAATTAGAATTGTGATAAGCCTTACTGTGTTTGAGGATTTGCAAACGTATTTCGGTGTTTATACCGTAGCATATTTCATGCTCTGCTAACGCATTGCCGATATAACTAAATTTGCGACAGTATAACCCCCGATATACGTTTGCAAAACCTCAAACACAGTAGGACCCGTGAAGGTCCGGGGTAGAATGAACCTTCAGAACCCATGCTTGTCGTATGAGGCGACTAACTGGATCGGGTGGTCAGACTCGCTGGCTTTGTTGACACATGTCCTTGGTTCCCAATTGCGCAGATCGATGCTCATGCTGTTGATCACTGGATTGTCTGGTCCAGACGCGATTATTTACAGACCGCCGCCATATAGCTGGAATATTGCTGAGTGTGGCGTAAATCTAAACTCACTCACTCACTCAAACAAACACAGTTGGGTTATCACTTACATCACACACGCAGCAAATAATAATAGAGTTACATGTATTTCTATTTACTGAGTAGCAAATGTTCTGTAGTCACAGATTTTTTTATGAAACATCCAGTAATTCACCAGTAACGAATGTAAACAACACAGGGTTCATACTAGCGAGCAAATTGGACACATGTATCTGCCTTTCGGTTTCTCCTCAATTCCAGCACAAACGAAATGGCACCAACGGTCACAACCATTGCAGAGGACCCATTGATTTAATTTTTGCCTCTTTTGGGGATCGCTACAAAATGGTAGGTCGCAAATAGTGTCTCCGTTGTCCTTCATTTTCTTGACAAGTGTAGCAGCTGCAATTCCCCTGAAGTACTCGCAATGACACTGTCGGAATACACAGTACGGCATACCACTGAGTACCGCCACAGCATTCTGAAGCATATGGACAAATATATCAAGATGTGTTTCAAGATTCCACTAATTTTGGTTAGTCCCCTTCACATATCATATTAATCTGTTCATCAAATGTTTACTGAAAAAGTTAAATTATAACAAGACTTCTCAATGGATGTGTTTAAAACAATGTATTGCACAGCTATTTTTTTACTTCATGGTTTCTTAACCTCTTTACCATAAGAACAAATACGCCACAGCTACTTCCATCCGTCTGTAGGCTACAGGACACTTCTTTTTCGGTCCAACCTGCATCCCCCGATACCGGTTTTTCATAAACTCCCTGTAATATATATATTTTGAAAGGTATGCATGATGTAGACACTCATATAATACCATAGCGTTTAACATTAAATACATTCACGAAGATATATTTTTACATTAAACACATAAATGATTGCGGTGGGTAAAATATCAGGCACTAGACTTAACATGCTCCTAAATGTACAGTATACAGTACTGTAATGTGATCTTTGTCCTGTCCACAGTTTGGTTGTGTTTTAGAGACTGTTCCCAAGAACATACCTTACTACAAATGTGGCAGAAGTCTTTAAAAATTTTTAAATAAGGAGCATCACCCAACAGCAAAACTGCATATATTTTTTTCAATACGTATGTGCAACAGATATGAGTACAGAGGTTGTCTCTGCTGAATCATGGCACTATATTAATTTGCGACAATGGCGCTTAGACGACCAGCATGGCAAATAGAAAGGATATTAGGTAATTAGACAGCTACAAAATGTAATAAACATCAGAGAAGTTGCCAGACGACTCCAAACGGCACCATCTGCAATGCATCGTCTCTGGCAGAGGTACAGACCATGGTGAAGTCAACTACCGACATGTTCAGATTGACCAGCATTAACCACCAAAAATGATGACCATTATGTCATTGGGACAGGTTTATACCGGATTGTGTTCAGAACGTCAGTGTACAGGGAGACAGGAACCCTCTCATGTATACTTAAATCACGTTGTGAGACCATTTAATGTGGATGTTCGAATATTTGTTTGAATGAGTAGCTTAACAAGTCAAATTGTCAGTACTTACCGCCAGTGTGATATGTATCTCGTAGCTCTCACTGTAGACTTTATGGAATCCAGAATACTTATATCATGCGTCCTCATATTGGCAACCATAAGTATCCAGTGATGACTAGTGCAGATTGGCAGAAGGACCCAGTGGTATTCTGCAAGTGGTACCTATGTCAAAACCGAAACACATTTATCAGACCATTTTTTCCCACAACAACCATAAAGTGTACCTATCATTACAAAGCGATATAGCATTTACGTTCTATGCTATATACAAATATATACCTGCTCAAACATCCAGCTGAAATCTCTGTTATCCCATTTCCCCGCTAGGAAGGAGGGCAAAACAAACACTTCACTAGGACAGGATGTGTTTGCTTCTTGTGCAAGATATCCCAGAACTGCATGTATCATCTGCAACAAAAATATGAACTATGTACAAAATGTCTATCCAATCATATAGATATGGGGTTATATATATATATATATATATATATATATATATATATATCATATAGATATGGGGTTAAATATATATATATATATGTGTGTGTGTGTATATATATGTATGTTTATATATATATATGTGTGTGTGTGTGTGTGTGTGTATATATATATATATATATATATACGCGCACAAAATGTCCAAAGTGGTACTGGTGTTCAGTCATAAATATTGCATAGATAAATAAAAACAGAATGCCTTTTTCTCCAACATGTTTCGTTCTTTACTCTTCAGGGAGATTCATACATATGTATATATATATATATATACTTTAAGTCAATAAAATAAATAAGTGATATAAATGTAATTTACAAACCCTGTCATTTAACCATCCTTCCTTTTGTAGCACCTTTAGGTCACCCAAAGTGATTGAATTATTTCCTATTCGGAACTTTGCATCAGATTTCTTGCGGGGGAGGACTGGACAGCTGTCATCTATCATTTCAGGATCTAAGGATTTGGGAGAATCATAGATAGTTGGTATTGTTTCATCAATGCTTAGACTTTTCATGTACGCATATACCTAAATCAGTGTCATCACATGAGCTACATCTGTTTTTCCTTCAATGTCAGAGATGTTGTGAAAGTTTTTCTTCAAGCGGTTTAGAAGAATTGGAACAACATCCGACTCAAAGTCATTGTTGGGGTAGACCTCTTGAATTTCTGCCTCAAGGGAAAGAACCGGATTGTTGTAGGCCATGCTCATCTTGAATGAACCATCTGTAACTTTGATATATTTGGAATTTTCTGCTGCCTTGAAAAGCTTCTGTAGCTGCACTTCGGATATCCTCTGGGCTAAAGTTGAGATGGCTGTTGATGTACTCATGTTTTCCATTTTCAGCTCCTTTTTTTTAGTTGTAGAGTCTTCGTGGCATGGTCTTTTCCTCTTCAGTCCAAGAGCTGTCTTCCTTTCTGGTGCTTGCCTATTGACTGTTTTCCGCAGCTGGAGACGCTGTCGAAAGTGGATCTTCTTGTTGGGGTCAATTACTTTTACTTTATCCGATATCTGCGACAAAGACTCAGTTGATAACTCAGAGGGAGAACTTGTGATACTTGAGACATCATGCTCCTGAGAGGCATCCTCATTCCGACGATGTTGTGTGAAAGGAGACTTTGTGATGATGACAGCTTCACCCTGGGCCCAGGCATTGTGCAAGAAGGTCAACTGATCTAACTTCTCTGAAAATTCTGAATTTGTTGATAGTGATACCGTCCCGGCAATTTCTTTTAGAATGGCCATGGCAGATATGTACTTGGAATTTGCAGTTTTTGGAACTACTGTGCCCACTGAAGACTTTGGTTGTTTTGTTTGAACGTGTTCAGGTTCTGAGGAGGAAGTTGAAGAGAACATGGAGTAGGTGGAGGATGACGGTTCCAGTGATGTCGAGGAAGTCTGAGGAGTTCTTCTAAAAGTTCCAGTAGTGCAAGGATTCCTTTTTGTGCCACCTCTCTGCTATCCATGACTGTTGTAAAACGATGTCCTTTTTCAGGATGACCATGAATGCATGCCTGCAAATCATCAGCATCGTCTTAGAAAAAGAGCAAGAGCAGGCGCAGCTATTATCCGTTAAAGAAACATTGTAAGATTCTGTATCAGCCATAGTAATAATAATAATAATAATTGATTTATAGAGCGCCTATTTCCAAAAGATATTGCTCAATGGCGCTATGAAGAGAAAAGATTGTAGACAATGTCTATGGAAAAGAGAGTTTGAACAGATGAGTTTTGAGGGCAGTTTTGAAAGCATCAGCAGATTCTATTTCTTTTAGGGTGAGTGGTAGAATGTTCCAGAGATAGGGGGGCTGCAGCAGAGAACGCTCTTGATCCCATGGCTGTTTTGACGTGAGGCTGTGTAAGCAGTAGGGAGTTTGACGAGCGGAGCAATCGGCTTGGAACATGGAGATGAATGAGGCTTTTAAGATATTGAGAAAACATGTTCTCATAGATGCAGCTGTGTGTAAGAAGAAGAAGTTTGTATTGGATTCTGCTTGATACAGGAAGCCAGTGAAGAGTTTGGAGGATAGGTGTCACAGTTTGGTAGCGTGGTGCACGGGCAACAACACGGGCGTCTGAATTCTGAATCCGTTGGAGTTGTGAAAGGAGCTGTAGTCACTGTATAATGCCCGTCGCCATCTTTCATCTCGGCAACAGTAACACGCTTTTTCGCTTTGTTGAGTTCTTTGGCCATATGGTTTGCAGCATAGCCCGTGCTTAGTGAAAACAGTCTGTCAACAAGTGGCGATCTTTTTGTTAGATCATATGACTGAGAGGTCATGGAAACAATGGCTTTCGTAGAACTCTGGTGACTTTTAAATTCACTGTAATCATACAGGAACTTCAGACACCTGTCCAAAGCAGTATTTTTTGACAGACTGCCCTTCAGTTTTTGATGAAAACTTTCGATATAATTTGTAGTTTTATTCCCAAAATTTGGCAGTGTTTGGCGGATGTAAAAGGCCCATCTGGTTCGACATTGATCCCAATGGTCTTCAAAATATTGGTAAAAGCCTGAAGTACACAAACTGTGTATCTTCAACTTCTCCTTCAGTTTATCATACGTTTCCTGTGAATTCGAATAAGTGATTTCCTGCAGAGTTTTCCTAATTTTGATCTTGTGCTCTTCGTCTATCTCCTCTTGATTAAGGCGCCTTTTCAGAGCACAGTGAATGTGCCAGATGCAGAGCTGGATTGCAACGCCAGGCATGGTCTCTTCAATGGCACCAATCTCCCTAAAGTCCTTGTCGATAAGGATGACTTCAGTTCCTGTACTGCTAATGGCATTGTTTACGACAAACATGTCCAGAAACTGAGTCATCATGTCCTTCTTCTCTGAGCACATCAGTCCATGAGCCACGACTTGACCACAACCATTGCCATCGACCACCATTAGAGATGTCAAATGCATATTTTTGTTGTTAACTTTGTAAGTTGTGTCAAGTATAAGTACCTCCGGATACTTTGAGTAGTTTGCCTTCATAGAAGATGACTACAGGTAAATTAAGTCTATGATGTTATTTTTGTTGACAGCTAATGTTACAATCGCTTCTGCATCCTCTTCCAGTATTGTATTGATGACATTCAGTAGCCTTGTATCCTCTGTGTCTCCTCTGTTTTTGACGTTTTGAATGTCCTTGGCTTGTAAATGTTTTCCGGAAAGAGATGCCAAGTATGTACCTACTTTCGAAGCAGGGATGTTGATATCTAACATCTTACTGGCCATTCTCTTTTCTTCTTCAGTCAATCTTCTTTGCTGTGGACGAAATAAATAATGGATAATACATTGTATATAAACAACCTTTAAGCAAGAAGGTGCTACACATGTCATTTCTGTCATTTTACTACAGATTCAAAGCTGAACTATACATGGTGTCTTAGAAATTCTTCACCACGTGTTTCACATTACCAGATTTTGAAGTAGGGACCAGTCATGAAGCTTTACCATGTTAACAATAGCGTACCTCTGGATAGGACTTGAATATAGCCTCTGATGCCTCATGATTATGGTCCTCCACTAGGTTTTTTACCACCAGAACATCCAAGTCACGATTCCCTATGACAGATAATTGAAAGGGGCAGTCCATCTTGTAAGATCTGTAAATACAGAGCCATAAATGAGTGATATATGCGTTGTCTTCAAATACAGAGGAAGCTTATATAACTGTTTACAGTTGTTTGTATTCATGTTAATATGATATGGAAAAAAACAGTTTGTCATTGTTTTGAGACGCACACAAACTTTAAAGTGAGACCCCTTATACATTCCATGGCCTTAATTTCAGACAACTAGCTTTAATAATGATATCAAATGTAAATACATGGAACCTTTGTTTGGGTCGAACACCAGACCCGGTCGTTCTTACTGGCCCCGAGTGTTTGCATCTGTGTGATATTGCACTGTAGACAAACTTATCGGGATATGTTCGACTGTTTGTGGGTACATTCACGTTCGCTGCAGTGATTGAGCGACTGTTAGCTGAAAGATATAAAGCCATATTCAATATTAACAGATCATAAATTGTATATGTGGAAATCAGCCCTAACATTTCAATTATCTACAGATCATTATTCCGTATTACAATACTTCTTAAAATATCAAAGCGAATGGATTTCCTTGTTCATGAGTACTGAATTTAATCGGGGTAATCTTTTGTATGTTAACATACCTTTAATTAGTTGCACATTATTGCTTTTGCAATATTTTCCAATGGCGGCTTAAAGATCCAAGTACGTATTGTACTGAGCTACAGTGCGGAGGTCAGCCACTTCGGTATCACACGCTGTAGAAAAAATGTTTGTAGTTTAGACACGCATCTATATTTCTGTTATAAGTGTAAAATTTGCCGATGTGTTCTACGTTTAATTCACTTTGTTGTCATGGACATGGACATGTGGGCCTAGAAACCGCCACCTACAGTAGCAGGTACCCTTCTACTGTACCAGACAACGTGTGCCAGGGTGGATGTGGAAACGGTAGTAGAATCATTCCAATGTAACCGACATCTTGTGTACTAGTCGATACCATCGGGAACATGGACTCCTGGTACAGCAGAAGTGGCAATGCTGTAGCAAATACCACTCGACGGTATAAGGTGCCCTTCTACTGCTGTGGACCCCCTTCTAGAGTTCTAGATAGTATGTGTACCTGTGGAAATAAAGCCAACAACAATAGTACATGCATAAATGCCCTTCTTGTTCAAAGCTTCATGATATCTACATGTGTGGATACCCTTGTATCTACTCTAATGTTTACTCTATGGGATACCTCTACAATTACGGGGGGCGGTGGGGTAGCCTAGTGGTTAAAGCGTTGGCTCGTCACGCCGAAGACCCGGGTTCGATTCCCCACATGGGCACAATGTGTTAAGCCCATTTCTGGTGTCCCCCGCCGTGATATTGCTGGAATATTGCTAAAAGCGGCGTAAAACTAAACTCAGTCAGTCAGTCAGTCTACAATTACGGATTCCCACTTAGTAGATATTGCCCCATTTTACTGCATCCGATATCTACTGCGGTGGATACCCATGCACTGCACAAGATACCTGATTTGTTCTTGTGTCTATGGAGACCTAATACTGTCGTGGATAACTTTGTACATACAGTGTTAACGGGCACCGTTTCAGTACCATTTGGCTACTATAGTGGGAACCCTTGTACTGTATATGATACTTCTGCATGGGATGTATTTATATTGTTCCGAAGCGTACCTAATGTAGTTAATACCTTTGTACTGTACCAGACACCTTTTGAAGATAATACCCCTGCATTAATTGTGTTAGATACCTAATGCAGTGGATACCCTCGTACAATATCAGATACCTACTGTACCCTATCTTGCATTGTATGAGTTATCTACTGTAGTGGATACCCCAGTACTGAACAAGACACCTAGTGTAATACATACGCTTGTACTGTGCCACATGCATGACTACTGTTGCGGATACGTTGGTACTGTACCAGGTAACTTCTGCTGTTGATAACCTTGTATTGTACAATATACCTACGCCAGTGGATACACTTGTACCGTACCATATACCTAACGAAGTGGTTACCCTAGTACTGTACAAAATACCAAACCTAATGCATACCCTTGTTCTGTACCCCATTAATTATGTGTCTTCCTTTTACGGTACCAGATACCTACTCTAGTGGATACCTTAGACTAACAACTAGTCTCTGAAATGAACCTATTTTACAGAGAAAACCGTTCATAATATATAAATGAAATACAATGAAAAGGAGCGATGAGACTTTCTTCATTTTCAGAGACTAAACAAATCTGCAGAGGGATAATTTCTTGGAATTTCACATGTACAAAGATTCTTATCACCCATTACTGCTGGAAGCGTGTGTGACAGGAATATTTATTGCACCCAAAACCTCCCCGTCCTACTGTCAGCGATATGGGCAGTTCCAATAAGTATCAAGTGTCTCCAAATCTATTTTGAGAGGAAGCATAGGGATACCCGCTTAGGGCTGCATCTGATATCATTTGAAAAGACTGTCATTAATTAGTATCAATCCTGTTGAACTGAGGTGACAATAAGACAGTTATGTACTTGCTTGTGTTCATCTACATCTACATGTATCCTAATTTTCCTTTAAGTAACCAAATAAATTGTGCTCACCTCACTCAAAATCAATTGGGTATTTTGCCATTTTCCATTAATTTTAAAAATATAATTAATTTTAAATGTTAGTGTTGTTAGTTATATTTGAACTGTAATACGAGAAAAGATACGAAAGACTGCAAGATGTCAACTTCATGTCCTGAAATAGACTGACTGACTGAGTTTGGTTTTACGCCGCTTTTAGCAATATTCCAGCAACATCACGGCGGGGGACACCAGAAATGGGCTTCACACATTGTGCCCATGTGGGGATTCGAACCCGGGTCTTCGGCGTGACGAGCCAACGCTTTAACCATTAGGCTACCCCACCGCCCCTTCCTGAAATAGAACCTCTCAATATACCCCAGTTATTTTATCTGTCTACCGGTACGCAAGATTTGACATTTTTGTGTGTACGCATGTAAGATCACATTTATTGAGTATTTACAAAAATTCAAGCGTACTTGTACGCAATAGACTTAATATGAATTGAGTTTTCACATAAATATTTGCGTAATTTACGCAGATACGCAGCTTATCTGTACCTCTGTCCGAATGGAATAGTGGAATGGAATTTGGAATGATACAAGTTTGCTATATATAAACAAGCCTACACTCTAATATGCTAAGACAGTTTATAAACATCTAGTCACTGATATATGGCACATAAGCTAAAAGACGTGGGTGTCAGCTTCACTCTTACCCCATGGCCCATCCACCACAAACTCAAAGGCACATGTCTCTGGGGGAATAAGTTTTGAGTTTAAATAACATTTTCTAGGTTCTGTAGATAATAAGAAAAGGTATCCCTATAAAGGCAGATGACATGTGCTGTCTACTTATCCAGACTTGCTTATTATGGGGATAGAATTACTCTACATCCTTGCAATTATTATTTAGTACATCCTTGAAACAAGGCTAACGGCACTCCTGCGTGGTGGCATGCACACGTGTTGTGGCAGGATTAGACGTATCTAGAGGAGGAAACGGATTATTCAACACAATCGTGTCATGATATTCTTACTAGGCACAACAGAACACCATGTGAAGGAAAAGAATATATATCTATAATGATAAATTTTGATATTCGTCATTCATATTATCATAAAACAGCTATCTATAATATCTATATTATCACATATTTTATATAGTCTCAATGGTATCAATAACTGTCACTTAAAATCACAATTTCTTGAGTATTTAAGTCCATACCCCAGTACACAGACAAAGCTCAGTATATTTCTTAAATAACTAAACAGATTTGAATTGAATCATCGTTGAATTATTGGTGTGGTCAGGTGTTCTGTGGTCCAGTCTAATTTGATGTGCAGTAGAGACAATATCCTCGTGTCCTCTTCTGTGAATTGATCTTTAATTTCATTATGTATCAAAACTTCAAAACTGGAACTAACCCTTCTACCACAGTTCGCATTTGAATGGAAATAAGTATCTTATAGGAATATGCTGTTCCTTTTTTCCTTGCTCTTTCGACCTTGGTAAATCATGGGATAATGTTTAAAGACTGATTCCACTAACGCAATAATGCTTCAGGATGAAGCAATAAATACTTCGATTCAATGTTGAATATTCAAATCCAATATCATAATGCTAAAATATTTTTTAAAATGTTCATGTAGCAAGAAAGTTATGAACAACTGAAAGCAATTAAGATTTGATTTGTTTGTTGTTTAACGCCGCACTTGGAACAATTAAGAATATACCATTTGAGAACATACCTTTCACCGAGTCAGCGTAGGGTTTCTGGAGAAAAAGTTCCTTGGACATTTTGTTCACTTTCTTTGCCTTTGTGGACTTGTGTACCTCCAATCTTTGTCTCTCTAAGATGTCAAGTGGTCGGAAAATTTCCAGTTTTTCTCCTACATGATCATGCTTTGTTAGCAAAAGGAAGTGGTCTGGACGCCTGTTTATATTATGTCTTAATTGATGATGACAATGTGCTGACATATTTGGTCAAACACAGTAACATATCACACTCTATCTGGTTTCAAATCAACTGATGTCACGTATGGTATCTACAGGAAATATTACAAGAATTCTACAGACTTGCCTCATATCGTGCCTACACTACAAAACTGCGGATACCTGGAATTCATAGGGAAGTTGGGTGTGGTGGGTAAGTGACTTTTTGTATGTGCTTAGATGACATATATTGACTGGTTATTAAAGCAAAATAAATAATGGTTTACATATCGTGTTTGTGATTCCTATGTTAGGCTTTTGGGTGGACACAATAGAAAATAAAATGATTAAGGGACTGTGAGACAGGCTATTGCCGCACATGTGTGTGCCACTAGCCTTATCTTCCCTCCGGGGCAGGATAGGTGTAAGGAATTAGGGGCGGGAGGGAAAGTGACCCCCGGATTGCTAACAAACTGTCAATTTACTTTATGTTTAAAGGTGGGCACCTGGTTTGTTTAGTACAAGATGTGTATATGTTCCACTTATTCCAATTCCAAAGTCCTTTCCATTCTCTACACTATGAATTCTGAGGCATACTGTAAAACATGGAGTGGAGTCATGGAGTGGAGCCTTGGAGTGGAGTGTTGGAGTGGAGTCTTGGAGTGGGGTCTGGAGTCTGGAGTATATGTGCACTTGCCACTTCAGTAAATACTGATTACTGTTTAGAAATATACCATTAATGGCTCTTCCCAGTTGTCATTTATACCTTTTGAATCACCGGTTTAAAAAAGTACTGCAAATTCATATGCATGCTCAAATACCTAATTTTTTTAGAAATATAAATTATATTTGTAGTTTATACAGGATATTGCCACTGTTCCTTCATTGACTGCTATGCAATAAATATGTTATCTAATTCATCTTAGATATTAGTCTTTCTTGCCTTACAGATTTGGGAAATTGTCATTGTTCATATCTATACATAGAGATGCAAATCCTAAAGATAATCCAACACATTTACAGTCCAGATAGTTATGTTTTATTTCTGAAATTTGATATTTTTGAGGGAAAGTTAATACAAGTATATAAATCATGAATGGGTAGATGGGTGTTTACACCAGTTTATCCAAGTGATAAGGCCACATCAAGAAGGAAAGGTAAATCCAATTCCATATCGTCTGAACTACTTCAATACAGTGGTCACTTGCATTCTGCTAGTCATTTATCTACCCCCACCCAGACTCCTTATTAGGAAATGTTATGGCTGTGGACAACCATTCAATAACAGACATAAGTCCCCACCTCACGATTTGCTTCTGAAGAGATTTGATCATCGTGTTTACACCAGCCCGAGGAGTAAAGAAAACAAAACAATGGTTAACTTGCAAAACACATATTTCCATCTAAATGTTCACTGTGCAAGGCGATTGGATCCAGGGTTTGAGATGAAGAATATTCTCATACATAATGAATTAAGGGAACAACTGACTCTTGTTCACAAAGAGAAATTTAAAAAAACTTATCGTTTTTACAATGTAATGTTCATTGTATTTGAGGACACTGAATAACAAGTCATGTCTACCAATACATTACTGTGAGACTGATATGGAAAAGATGGGCAGGCCTGAAGTGCATAAGAAGTATGATGTCAAAGATGTAATATATCTTTATCTTCGAGATGCAGTGCATGATCAACTTGTAATGTTTGACTTGGTTTTACAAGTACATCGAATGTCTGTTATGTGCCAACTATTAAAATGTCTTTACTATTCATATAACTGTCATAGAAATGTTTGCTATGTCAGTTTTCTCCAAACTCCTTAATAATTTGTCACAAATTCAAACTCTCTGCAATTATGCTTTCATTTGTAGACAGCAACGTAATCAAGAGTGTGAAAATGTTTACATGGCAATCCTCAGTAGCACTGGCTTAGCTTTCTGCCATTCTGAGGGCAGATCGTATCAGTGATGTGTTGCCTGTTATCTGTCACATTCCAATGGACTGCCCATACATAACCTTACAGAAAGTTAAGATTTTCGAAGGCACAGAGAACTGATGAAACTCACTAACAATCAGCTTGCAAAATATTCAACTGTATTTATTTTTGCTTTTTGTTTGTATGTTCAAGGATGTAGAAAGATAACTATTTTTATAAAAGAAACAAGACAATTATGACATTGCAACAGTTACGTTTGCCATCACTGACAAAAAAATTCCTGTTCCTGAATAATATAGTGCTATGTATCTTATGTTATCAATTTCTTTGTTATGTAATATGTCTTAGCATAGACCGTATTTCTGTACCTTTCCCTTACAACGGCTTCCTCTACACAAATGTGCATTTGCATGTGTCAATGTTATGTATGTCCTTCATTGGACAATAAATAATGCCATTATTAGTATTTGGTTTATAGGTGTAAAGTGCCATCAGTCACACGTCTTTACTCACATTATCTTCGACAAACTCCGTCAGGGCTCGGAAAACTTTGTAAACACTACTGATTAAGAGGTTATTTCTTATGTCACCTCTCCTATATTTTCACATCTGTACTTGAGGTCTGTGCTTAAGATCCCTTTTAATTTCTACACATTCACAAAAGAATAATAACAGCTATAAGTAATTACTTTGAGCTTACCCGAAATGCTCCTCTTATCGCTTCATCTCACGCCCAAGGCAGGCCCTTTGTTTAGCCAGCCAGCCGAGCAGCACGTTGTTTGACCACAGAGCGCATTGTTTTTGTCCAGCTCTAATGAGCCAACCATTTAACGAGTAAGTACACTCCCTTCGCTTATCAATTGTGTTGTTATGCTATAACAGTGTATTTGTCTGTGATACCGCCACTGGCAAAGTTTACTTGATCAGAAAGTTGATTGTTTTAGTAATTGTGATTATCTCGTAGCCATCCATGTATAACTCGTTATGGGGAAAATGTTTCATTTTTTAAATGTACTGTCATCAATGTTTATAGAGTAGAACTGTAACTTGAAAGCATGTTTTTGCTCAATGGTTGTGTGAGAACGAATAGTGTATAAAATGTTGGTTGTATTAAGTGATCCACTAATTTGTGACAATTTTAGGTTGTACTGTTATTTTATTTGTCACTCCCCGTAAGCAGTTATCTCCCTTGCTCACTGCCATTCTACAGTTTCCGTGAACCGTAATTATTCACTCCAACTCCATTGTTTTGATTTGTTCCAACTTGTTAGTTTCAAAACCGCGTGTTAGCGGGAGCACTTAGATTAGCCTCGAGTGTGATAATGTTTGTAGAAAAGTATGCAATTCATCATTATTATCGCCACGATGTGTTTGCATGAAATTGTCAGTTTACTCATTGTATTGTAGTCGCATCCTACTAGGCAAGGAAGCCCCGTCCGGTTGTGGACAGATGTATCCAAGGTAGTTGGGGGTGAGTTTATATATCTACCTCAACTGGAAAACGGTGTAAAGTTTCATTTATTTTTCATGTTAGTTATTGTATGTTATTAGTTAGATTAACTTGTGTAAAACTATTAAATAAGAGGTGACATACCCACTGGGTCTGGTATTTTTGCTGGAAGTTATGCAAGTGCTATTGGTACAGTTGACTTTGTATGTAAAAGATGCTTTCTTCCATGTGAATGTTTATATTGTACTTTTATGCACTGTGCTTATCTAAAATTCTATGGGATTACGATGTACATGTTTCATCTGTGACAGGCCATCCATGATTTTACCATGTATATTGAATGTTTTTGTTTTATTGTTTAGGTCTACCGTCTTCAGTATAATAAAATACACGGACCCAGAGAACGGCTCTGTTCTGCTTTTTACATGGTGTCAGAAGTGGGATACTGACTCGACGGATTGACCCTCAACTGCTGGCCTGACAGGACACAGGACAGCCGGATATCGCTGCTGCCGGAACCAGAAAGATGAAGACCGACGGGCATCAGCAGTAGAAGATTAAGATTTAGATAATGCTTTAATTTTGTTAAATGTTGTTTGGGTATTTTCCTGTTTCTTTCCCTTAAAGATTCCTTCAGGTTAGATCTTAGGGTCTTGAATTAAGGATGCCCGGAGATAGACCACAGGGTGAAGGGGAGGGGGAAGGAACAGGAGAACAGGAAGTTAATGAAGGAGTTGACAAGGTGGAGGAACTCTCTTCGGAGTTGGAAAGGCTCCGAATGAGAATTAAGGAGCAGGAGGTCTGGATTAGGAACCAGCAAGAGGAGTCAAAAAAGCCAGTCATGATGGTCACAGGGAAGAAGCTGGACCGCTTCAGGGGAAGGCCAGAGAGGGCGGGTGACCCCACCCTGGCTGAGTGGATTTCAGACATCAGGAGCCACGCTGAATCCAGGCGCCTGAATCCTTCAGATACCGCTGCTGTGATCATAGACAACCTGGCAGGAAGGGCCCGACAAGAAATTCAAGGGCGTGGAGACCTTCTGAAAGGCCAGCCGGAAGAGATCTTTAAGGTCCTGATAAGAGTCTTTGGGGATGGAGACCAGCTACCCCTCCTCCAGGAAAGATTTTACTCCCTGAGACAAGGACGAGAGGATCTTGTCACCTGCTCCCTCAACATGGTGGAGCTTTTCGACCGAATTGCTGAACTGGATCCCTCCATGAGAAAGAACAGGGATCAGACACTCAAGGGGAGGCTCGCCGAGGTCGTAACGGATGAAGGGTTGAAGAGAGAGCTGAGGAGGCTCAACATCGAACAACAAACATTATCCTTCTTTGACCTTAGGGACAGAGCTGTGGCCTGGCTTGGGGACTACCAGAAGCCCAAACCAGTTCAAGCCCAGGAAACCGCCGCCGTCAAGTCAGAGGAGTCCATCGTCAGGCAGCAACAGTCGCTCATCGACCAACAGCGTGAGCAGATCGACAGGCTGCTGAAAGCTCTTGGCCAGGGGAATGCCATCAGACCCAGTGGCGGCAGCAAGGAAGACAAGAAACCTTTTAGATGTTGGATCTGCAGCTCTCCAGATCACCTGAAGAGGGACTGTCCCCAGAGAATGTACAACAGGGAAAAGGGAAACGGTTCGAACCTGTAGTGGAGAGCCACACTACAGGAGAGCTGGATATAGGCTCACTCTTATATAGGGCGGTGGGAACCTGCCCGGAGACGGTTGTTGCCTTGAACGGTACAGAAGTTAGATGCCTCATTGACACGGGAGCCCAAGTGTCAACCATAACAGAGTCCTTCTTCAATAGGAACTTCCAGGGAAGAGACTGGTTGGATGTATCTAACTTCATCAAGGTCAAGGCGGCAAATGGAGAGGAGATTCCCATCCTGGGCTATATCGAGCTCTCAGTAAATATTTTCGGCCAGGAATTCAAAAATTTAGGATTTTTAATTGCGAAGGAATCACAAGATGAGACTACTAGAGAAAGGAAGGAAAGAGTACCCGGTGTGTTAGGCTCGAACATCTTTAGGGACATCCAAGAGCATGCTAAGACAAGATCTATCCCTGAAGATTGGAGACAGATCCTAGCCCTGTACGAGCAAGTTTGCGTTGACCGTCAAAGAGAAGATATGGGACGAGTCAGAGTTGCAGGACCTGCTCCAGTACTGATACCAGCAAGGACCATCAGAGTCATCGAAGGAAGTGTTCGCAAGGCTACGAAGTCCTACCAAGCTCTCATAGAGAAACTAGATGGAGACGCTGAACACCTTCCTAACGGATTGACTCTTGGACCCTCGTATGTCAAGGTAACTCAGACAGGAACAGTCCCCGTACAAGTTGCAAATTTCAGCGACAGTGATGTATATCTCAAGCCACGGACTCCTATTGCACAGCTCAAGAAAGCTCTCATTGAACCAAGATACCAGATTGTGGAACTAAATTCACAAGAAGTTGAAATCCAGGACATATCGCAAGACTTAGTGAAGAGGCAGCTTGGAGTGGATCTAATGGGGAAGATGGATTTTGGGACCAACATCAGTCGAGAGGCTAAAAGGAATCTGACCGACATGATCGTAAAGCACCAATCTGTCTTCAGTACATCTGACGAGGATATAGGATTTTGTGATGCAATTGAACACAGGATTGTAACAACTGATGAGATTCCAGTTAGAGCCCCTCACAGAAGAATTCCACCACAACTATGGGAGGAAGTTAGACAATACATTGCCAAAAGTTTGGATTCGGGGATTATTCGTGAGTCATCAAGTCCCTATGCATCACCGGTCGTCTTGGTAAGGAAGAGCAATGGAAAGTTAAGGACATGCTGTGATTACCAAGCCATTAATGCCAAGACTCGGAAAGATGCATATCCATTACCTCGGATAGAGGAAGCTCTCGACGTTCTCAAGGGAGCAAGGTTCTTCTGCAGTCTTGACTTGGCACATGGATTTCATCAGATCCCGTGGCGGAGAAGGACATTGAGAAGACGGCATTCCGGGTAGGCACGGGAGGACTGTATGAATATACAAGGATGCCTTTTGGACTGACTGGAGCACCTGCAACGTTCATGAGATTGATGGACAAAATCTTCGGTGACCAGAACTTTCAAACCCTGATAGTTTTCATGGACGACATCTTAGTTTTGGGATCCACCGAAGATCAAGTTATCCAGCGACTGGGCATGGTTCTCACAAGGCTAGCATCATACAACCTGAAAGTTCGACCTGAGAAGTGTCAACTGTTCAAGCAGAAGTTGCGGTACCTTGGTCACCAGATTTCTCAGGAGGGTGTACTACCAGATACAGACAAGGTGAAAGCAGTACTAGACTGGGAGACGCCAAGGACAGAAACACAGTTACGAGGATTTCTTGGACTAGCAGGGTACTATAGGCGGTTTGTACAAGACTTCGCCAAGATTGCTGCTCCTTTACACGCTCTGCTTCAAGGCACGAACACCAGAAAGAAGGGAAAGAGGAAGGTTAGGCCTCAAGGACTTGGGATGTCTTCATTGGACGAGTCATGTGACAAAGCCTTTGAGGAGTTGAAGACAAAGCTAACCTCTGCGCCGATTCTAGGTTTTCCAGACTTCACCAAACCGTACATTCTGGAGGTAGATGCCAGCAATGCAGGACTCGGAGCTGTACTGTCACAAGAGCAAGAACAGGGTAAAGTAGTGCTGAGCTATGCTAGTCGTTCCCTTCGTCCGAATGAGAAGAACATGGAGAACTACAGCAGCATGAAGTTGGAACTGCTTGCACTCAAATGGGCTGTGACAGAGAAGTACAGAGATCTATTGTTTGGAACAGAGTGCTTCGTGTTCACAGACAATGACCCACTCAGCTACATCCAGACAACAGCAAAACTTGGAGCAACTGAGATGAGATGGGTAGGCGAACTGGCTCAATTCAACCTTACAATCAGGCATAGGTCGGGCAAACAAAACAAGAATGCAGATTCTCTCAGCCGCAAGTCAGAGCATTCTCCAGAGACAGCCAGACTAGAGTCATTAGAAGTGGAAGCCTCAACAGCATCACTGAGTGACTCTACACAACTTCCAGGAGTCCTCAGATCAACCATCCATGAGATAACGGAGTTGGTAATGCAGGAAGAAATGAACACAACTGTTCAAAGGCAAGTTCCCATCATATCTACCCACATGCCCGCACTTTCAACAGAAGATATAGCCAAACTTCAGATGGAAGATGAATACATTGGGAGATTCAAGCACTATTGGGATCAAGGTAAAAAGCCATCGAAGCGACAACTTCTCAGAGAACACCCCAGGTCCAGACGACTGTTCCAGTATTGGAAACAGATAGTGGAGGAAAAAGATGTCCTTTACCGACAGATACAGGAGAATGGAGCAGTGATCAAGCAACTCCTATTACCAGATTGCTTGAGGACTAAAGTGTTGAAATCAGTGCATGACGACCATGGTCATCAGTGTTATAAGAGGACATTTTCCTTGTTGCACAGTAGGTGTATCTGGCCTTACATGTCCAAAGACGTCAAAGACTACTGCACAAAGTGATCCAGGTGTATGCTAGGAAAACATGGGGAGATCGTCAAGCCGACCATTGGATCCATCCTTGCCAAGAAACCAATGGAAATTCTGGCAATAGATTTCACAGTGCTGGAACCAGGAACCAACAAAATTGAAAATGTGCTGATTATGACAGATGTCTATACCAAGTTCACTCAAGCAATACCTCTGAGAGACCAGACAGCAAAAAGAGTAGCGCGTACCTTGGTCAAGGAGTGGTTTGTGCACTACGGAGTTCCGCTTAGGCTGCACAGTGACCAGGGTAGGAACTTTGAAAGTAGAATTATACATGAGTTGTGCAACATCTATGGCATATTGAAAACCAAAACAACACCCTATCATCCTGAGGGAAATGCCACCTGCGAGCGATTTAACAGAATGCTGCACAACTTACTTAGAACCCTATCCTCAGAAAAGAAGAACCATTGGCCCGAACAACTGCCAGAACTCATTTATGCCTATAATTCAACTCCCCATGCTACTACTGGATATGCTCCCCACTACCTGTTCTTTGGGAGAGAACCTAGGGTTCCCATCGACATGTTAATTGGTGCAAGTGATGGAGTGCAAGAAGAGTGGACAGCAGAACATTATCAAAAACTACAAGATGTTTATCGCCTGGTATCCGAGAGGACAGAATGTGAAGCTCTAAAGAGAAGAACCGGATCAACAAAGACGCCAGGGACAAAGAACTCAGCATAGGTGCAAGAGTCT